>NC_137073.1:9625575-9628862 GCF_951640355.1 Cnephaeus nilssonii
CCTCTCTGAAACCAACAACAACAACACCAAAAAAATTTAAGATAAACATTTTAAAAAAGGGAAAAGAAATAAAAATGAACCCAAACATAGACTTGCAAGACATGGCCTGTATGAGATGAAAAAGACCTCAAGAAAACAGTCTAAAAGTAAAGATACAGGCATGGTGTATTTTACTCCACAGGGAAAAAAATAACACAGCAGCTCTGTTCAGCATAATTGTTATCTGCTACTTTTTCTATGCCAATGTAACAGTGGGGAATTATAATCCACCACCACCACCATTCTTTTGACCTTGTTTCTGTAAATGCTGACTCTGACTGATATGTAGCTTGTAGATAATCAGCATGTTTGTATAAGACTCCTAGGAATGAACTTCAGAAGATACAGACTCCGACCCCCAGTCCTCCCAGTTCCAGGAGATTTGCTGAATTTTAACCATAGAACCCAGATGATGTAGAACCAGGATGACACACACCAGACCATCACTTGACCAGTTTCAATGTCCTTATTGGAATAGACTGTGCTGGCCAGCAGGTAGAGAACTTTTCAACCCCCTCCTCTTGATCTCTTTGTTCTGCTTTGCCTTTCCCTCCTTATAAAAACTCTACCTGCACTGAGATGTGAAGATGGGCTTTGTGACAAGAGTCCCCCATCTCCTCAGGTGCCTGGCACTCAAATAAACCTCTTTCCTTTTTCTCTAGCATTTGTCTCACAAGTTTGGTTTTTGTGGCAGCAGGCAGCCGAATTTGGGTTCCAGTTACAACAATAGAGAAAACCTTCTAGACCAAGACCAAAATTGTATAAAAATTTGCTGATAATTTATCAAAATATATTTAAATTTAATAAAATTACAGGGTCACAATTCACAAGGGTTTTCGTATTTCAGTACTTTCTTTTACAGGTGCAAGACAACGAGTAGTATTTACACTGAAATGGTTAAAATAATCTCTCTTGATGAGCTTTCCTGAATCTTCAATTAATTTCTGAAACTCTTATTCAGTGGTGTTCTCTAAGGAACATAAGTATTTACTATGTAATAAGCATCTACACCCAAGAACCACAGAGTAATTGGAATTGATCAGAAAAACCTCAGGATAATTTAGGATACCTTTGTTCCAGCTTGGTCTAAGCAATTATTACCAAAATCAAATAGATGTGCCGTACCTGCTTTACCTATTAATTCTCAATCGTATAGACTTCTATTTTAACCTCTAAAATTTCTGAGGAATAAAATCTTTAACTTTTTAAAATACATTTTTATTGATTTCAGAGAGGAAGGAAGAGGGAGAGAAAGATAGAAACATAAATGATGACAGAGAATCATTGATCGGCTGCCTCCCTCCCGCAGGCCCCCCACTGGGGATCGAGCCCACAACCTGGGCATGTGCCCTTGACCAGAATCAAACCCGGGACCCTTCAATCCACAGGCTGACGCTCTATCCACTGAGCCAAACCAGCTAGGGCAAAATCTTTAACTTTTAACCTCTGTACCCTGAAAACATAACTCTCAAAAAGAGACCAGAGGGAGCCCTGGCCGGGTAGCTCAGTTGGTTAGAGCATCGGTCCAATACCCCAAGGTTGTGGAGTTCGATCCCCGGTCTGGACACATACAAGAATCAATCAATGAATACTTAAATAAGTGGAACAGCAAATCAACCTCCCCCTCTCTCTCTCTCTAAAATAAAAATTTAAAAAAAGAGAGAGAGACCAGATGGAACGCAGGCCCTAAAGACAAAACATATTCTGCCCAGACGGTGTGGCTCAGTGGTTGAGCACTGACCTATGAACCTGGAGGTCACAGTTCCATTCCTGTCAGGGGCACATGCCCGGTTTCCGGGCTCAATTCCCAGGCGGGGGCAGAGGCACCTAATCAATGATTCGCTCTCATCATTGATATTTCTATCTCTCTCCCTCTCTGAAATCAATAAAAACATATTTATAAAAATATATAAAGATAAAACATGTTCTGATGTCAAAAAGTGTGGATGAAACCGGCATGCCTCTTCCTCTCTCTCGAGCACCCCTCGCCTTTCCCAGCTCTTCTTCCACGGGTGTGTGTTTTCTTTGCCTTTCTTTCTCCTAAGCTCCATGGGCCCTCCTTTTGCCTCTGTAACTTGTTTCCTTGCGCCCACACAGCCCAGCTGGCTCACGTCTTCCAGGGATCACTTCTTCTACCTCTGTGCCTTTCTAAACTTTTGCCTGTAAAAAAAAAAAAAAAAAGTGGATGAAACCTAGAAAACCTTTACATAAAGATGGTAAAATAAAATCATATACATTCTCCCCCCCCCCCCCCCCCCACCCCCGGCAACAAAAGGAAATGAACAACAAAGAAACTTCCAATAACAGAGGGAGCCTATGATTTTATAAAGGGGATCATAGAAAAATAGGTCCCAACAGCAGTAAGTGTCTGGTGTGCTGGGAGAACCCCCGGGAACTGCACACCGGGTGGCTGGTTAGGATACACGGACTTCAAGGGTGAGGTAAAGATAGAAGAGCGAGAAGGGAATGGCAGGGAGGAGCTGCTGTGCTGTTTCAACAGAGGCACTGGCTGTCTGCTCTGTTTATGAACTACTAGAGGCCCGGCACACGGAATCATGCGCAGGTAGGGTCCCTATGCCTCGCCTGCGATCAAGGCCCAGTCCTGCCCCGCCGCCACCCACCCCAGTTCCCCATTCACCGTCCGGCGATTGGAGCCTGCGGTGGGAGGGGAGGGACCCAGAGGTGGTCAACACACCTCATAGTGTCTGGTTGACCATTTGTTCTGGTCATTATGCCGTGATGGCTGCTGAGCTTCTATTATATGGGATATTAGTGTTCTTGAGGCCCAAAGTGGGGTGGCAAAGATGCTCTCCAATGTCTGGACAGAGTGGCTCAGTTGGTTGAACATTTTTCTGGGCACCTAAAGGTTGCTGGTTCGAGTCCTGGTCAGGGCACATAGCTGGGTTTTGGATTTGATCCCCGATTGGGGCCACATACAAAAGGTAACCAATCGATGTTTTTCTCTCACATCTCTGTCTCTTCCTCTCTCTAAACATGTCGTTGGGTGAAGATTTAAAAAAAAAAAATGCTCCCCAATGAGTAAAATATAAAGCTCCGGATAGTACTGTAATTAAAAAAAGATACTTTAGTAGGAGGAATCACAGTACCTGATATCAAATTACATTACAAGGTCATAATAATCAAGACATCATGGCCCTAGCTGGTTTGGCTCAGTGGATAGAGCGTTGGCCTGCGGAATGAAGAGTTCCGGGTTTGATTCCGGCCAAGGGCACATCCTGGGTTGCGGG
>NC_137073.1:14686829-15090490 GCF_951640355.1 Cnephaeus nilssonii
CCCGCTCCAAGCAAGAGAGAGGGTAGGGTGAGGGAAGGGGGGATCCCTGCTTCCACCACCAAGCTGGAGGTGCCCAGCAGAAGGGGCTGAGGGCCCTCCCAATCCCAATGGCAAAGGCAGCTTCCCCTGCCCTCCCCACACAGGGCTCTGCCCCTGCTCACATCCCAAGCCTTGCAGTGTGGAGGGGTGGCTGTGGATGGGGTGGGGGAGAGAGGGGAGGGGAGGAGGAAGGGAGGGGAGGGAGTCCCAGGACCAGAGCAGAAAGAGATGGAAAGGGACTTTGAGTGTAAAGGTGAAGGCCAAGGGAGAGGTTGCTGTGACAGCAGGGCTGGAGTGTCCCCTGGGTGGCTCCGAGGGCAGTCCCTCTTAGAGCCGAGGAAATAAAGCCCCAGACAAGCTGGGAAGCTGCCCTGCAGCCCAGAGCTGCCTAAGCTTTCTCCTCGGCCAAGGAGGGGACTGCTCTCCAGTCTAGAGCTCCCCAGTCCAGATGCCGGGCGAGGTCTGGGGGCCAGTCAGAGCCCCCAAGGAAACATCTGCACATTCCAGACACATGTGGTCAGTGGCGGGGGTGAGTGCCAGGCCCCAGCCCAGCACCCCCACCCCAGTGCTGGCCGCTGGGCTGGATACAGGGCTTGAGGGGAATGGGCTCCAGAAGGGCCGCCGGCACATGTTATGTAACCTGCTCCTCCCAAGCCAGCAGCTGCCTCCTCCCTCCGACAGGACAGCACAGCACAGCACAGCGGTAGCAGAAAAAGGCACCCTACTCCCCATCCAGGGCCCAAGGCTCCCTCCAACCCGAACCCTCAGAGCTCCTGGAAATACAGAGTCAGTGGGTCTTGCTGGGCCAGCCTGTCCTCTCCCTGGAGGTGCCACAGGCTCCGCCCAGCAAGGGGAACCCACACACAGTCCCTGGAAGCCAGGCTAAGGCCGAAGGAGAGAAAGGCCACAGTGCTGGTCCTGGCCCCTCAGGGGACCCTGCCCCCACCTCAGCCCTCAGGCCAGGTAGAGCCACCCACTTGCCACCTTGACACTCAGTAATGTGTCCTGTAGCACTGGGTACAGGCAGTCAGGAGCCCAGTCCTGCGCCAGTTTGAGTCTAACAACCTCATTTTGTTTTCATTCCCTTCTATTTGTGGAGAGTGAGGCTGGCGTCCAGAGCCGGAAATGATGACTTTTAATGAATTCAAGTTTGAGAGAGAGAGCTGATTTGAAGAAAAACATGCAGAGAGGATGAGCTGGGGAGGTGGGCAGGAGGCAGGCCTGCCAGGGAGAAGGGGCAGACCCACGTTGGCTCTGTGCCCAAGCCCCCACCTGGCTCTAAACCAGGGCCCAGGGAATCAGCAAGGGGGGTGGGGGATGTCTCAGCCTTGAAAACTAGAGGGAAAGGCCAGAGTGAGAGCCCGCCACAGCCGCTCAGCCCCAGGGCATGGAACAGCAGGCGGCACCCATTTCACCGGGTGTTCTGTGGGGCTCCCTCACGGAGCTTTGCCATCCTATTACTAAGTTGTCACCAGGATGAGCCATGGGTGTCTGGTACAGTAACACCGACTGGCTAGGATCCCCCTGGGACCACAGGCAGATGAAGCTGTGGGGTGTCCTCCACAGCCCAGCCCTGAGGAGGTGCATTTGGAGATCAGCTACTGTCAGGGTACTGTGGGGGCCAGGGGCTGGGAAAGAGGGAGGCCTGCCCAGGAGAGGGGCCCAGCTCACGCTTCCACCGGCAGCTAGGGAGCTGGGATCCCCCTTCCAAGTTAAGGAGAGGAAAAGAACCAGCACCTGGGTGCCCCCCAGGCATGTCCCTCTAACGCTCGCCTGTCACAGCCAGCCAGAGCAGGGGCCGCACCATCCCTTTACAGATGAGAATGCTGAGGCTCAGGGAAGCCACCATCCTCACCCACCATCATTTCCTCAGAATCTGCAGAATGAAGAAGGCAGCCGGGGCTCTCCCAACCTGGCCCGGGGGCCGGCACAGGGGCAGAAGCATCAGTCCAGCATGGCCGGCATCCCACCACCCACTCAGCTGCTGGGCACAGCCAATGGCATGATGCAGCCCGAAGCCAGGGCCACAGAGCTGTTTGGAGGCGCGCGACCCTGGAGCCTCCAGTGCCGTTAGCCTTGCCCCGAGCCTGGCCCTCATTCCCCATCTCGACTAGAAGGAAAAGCTGGCTCTGCTCTGCCTTGGTACAAAGCCCTTTCCAGAGTGGCCCCCGGATACAGGAGCGGGCGCCATGCCTCCGGGCATGGGGGCTGCTAAACTTGGGAGCACTACACTTTGTCAGGCCTGGGCCCACAGGCTCCTCAGGAAGAGAAAGAACTCCGCCCACCTTGGCCCCCAAATGCAGTCTCCTCCCTGACATCAGCAGCTGGGCATCACTGGGCCCCTTGACGGAGATGGCTGCCAAACCATAAAGAACGAGGTGTTCCGGGGAAAAAGGACATGAGCTGCATTTTCCAGCTGCCTTTCACTTGGCAGCGCCTCTGCCGCCTTGGCCAGCTGGAGACGCAGACACCCGGCAGGCAGGGCCAGGCCCCGGTGTGCCGAGAGCCCAGACACCGCACCACCCCAGACAGTGGCAGGGAAACGGGATGTTTTCATTCCAGAGTGCTCAGCAGGCTGGGCCCACTGGGTTCTCACTGCGGCACTGCCACCACACAATGTTCCAGAAAGGAAAATGTGCATCTCCATCCAAAATGGCTTCTTCACTGGAAACCAAACCCAGCCAGGGTCTCTCTCCACACTCCCTACCCAACCGGCATAGGGGCAGCTGAGAGGGGTTGAGGGTAGGACCACATCTGGCAGTACTCACTAGCCCAGCCAGTTGTCACATGATGGTGGCCCCCAGGCATGGCTTTTGAAGAGAGGACAAAGGGGTCCTAACAGGAAGTCCACCAGGAGATGCCCTGGCTTTAGGGAAGGGGGGTGGAGGCATGGACTGCAGGCCAAGCCTGCAGAGAACTGGGAGAAGGAAACTGAGTCTGGGATTGGGGGACAGCCAGGCGCACCTTCCCTTAAAGCACCTGCATAACAAGTTAGCTCCCCGAGTGAAATCACAGGGTGTGCATGTGACAGCTGAGGTGGCAGCAGAGCCGATGTGCCGGGGGACACTGGGCAGCTTTCATGCTGTGGGTTCCACATCAAGAACAAGGTGCTCAAGGGAGTTCATAGCACTCTATTCATGCCTCATAACTTCACTGTTTTACATATCCCCACCTAAATGCATCAAAAACAAAGGCTTAAAACTGAGATAAAAACACGAGAGGAATGTGCTGGGCCTAGGCATGACGAATGCCACCAGCTGTGTGGCTCTGCGTTGAAGGCACTTCCAGGGTCAGACCAGGCTCCTGGATGTGGTCTCCCAGCCTGAGTGCTGAGGGGTGTATAGGAGTCTGCCTGTTGAGCCTCCTCTGTGTTTCTCCTATCTGCTGAGGCATTTGGTCTGAGCAACAGTCATGGACACATATGCACCAGCTCAGGGGCACTTCTACTCAGGCTTTTGAGTTCTGTCTGCTTTGCAGCAGGGAAGGTCCTAGGGACCCATCTCCTGGTGGCCAGTGCTTAGGACACAGTAATGGGCTCTGAGAACATGGAGAGGAACGGATGGAAGAGGCCACTCTGGCAACAGTTCAATGACTGGGTCCATCAGCAACCGACTCCTGTGGGTGTGCCGTACACTTTTACTTCTGAGGCCCCACAAGCCCGTGAGATGTACCCACTCGTGGTACCCATTTCCCAGGTGAGAAAACAAACTCAGAGAGGCTGAATGACTTGGCCAAGGTCACACCGGAAGTATAGGAGCTGGGATACGAACCAGGTTCGACCCAGGGCCTGAATTCCCTGCTCCTGGGCTCTCATGCCTCCCTCCTAAAACCAAACAGGAAGTCGGTGGAAAGGACTAGAACAGGGACGGCAGAGGGAGGTCTGAGGAGGAGTTGGTGGGAAGGGCGGGGCCAGGCAAGCAGCGGGGGCCTGAGTCCAGAGCCCACTTGGTCCCACTCAGGGACACCCCCACTGCTACCTCTCTGTGATTTATAAGCCAGGTGGCTGGTGCTGCACCCCAGGCCTCTGCATGCAGTTGTGGGGATATGCCCCAAAGCATGCTGATGAAATCACCTCTCTGCCACAACACACCAGTCACGTGACCCCAGGAAGTGACTCAGCCTCCGGGAGACCAGTGTCCTGGTCTGTAACATGGGACCAAGAGTGGTTCCACCCCCATAGCACTGTGAGACACCATGAGATAAAGGTCAGAAAGGGTCTAATACAGAGCCCAGCACTTGGCAACTTTAGAGGGATAGGACCAGGCTGTGGTGGGTATTTTCTTCAGAGATTTGTCTTTTAATTTAGACATAATTCACATACTATAAAGTTCACCCTTCTAAAGTATAAATTCAGTGGTCTGGCATATTCTCAAAGCTGTGCAACCATCACCACTATCTACTTCTAGAACATTTTCATCACCACACTCCATGACCATCATCTCCCCCACCCTCATCCCCCACCCTAGCTTAGACAACATTAGTCTGCTTTCTGCCTCCATGGATTTGGCCACCCTGGACATTTCATATCAGTGGAATTATTCAATATGTGACCTTTTGTGTTTGGCTTCTTTCACTCAGCATCAAGGTTTCAAGATTCCTCTATGATTATAGCATGTGTCAATATTCCATTCCTTTTTAAGGCTGAGTAATATTCCACTGTATGAATAGACTACATTCTGTTCATTCATCTGATGGGATACTTGGGTTGTTTCCACCTTTGGCTACTAAGAATAATGTTGCTGTGAACAATTGTATACACGTGTTTTTTGTTTTTTCAAAGAATAGTTTATTGATTTGTAGAAAGAGAGGAAGGGAGAAGAGAGAAACATCAATGTGTGAGAGCATTAACATTGATCAGCTGCCTCCTGCACACCCCTACCGGGGCATGTGCCCTGACAGGGAATTGAACCAGCAACCTTTGGTGCATGGAACAACGCCCAACCAACTGAGCCACACTGGAAGGTCTCGTCCGTAGACTGGAAGGTCTCAGGTTCAATTCCCATACGAGTTTTTGTGTGGATGTACGTTTCATTCCCCGTGTATAGATACCTGGAAGCAAAACTGCTAGGACCTATGGTACCTCTATGTTTACTCTCCTGAGGAACTGCCCAACTGTTTTCCAAAGGACTTCCCCATTCTACATCCCCACCAGCAGTGGAGGAAGTTTCCAATTTCTCCACATCCTCATCAATACTTGTTATTGTCTGTCTTTTTGGTGTTAGTCATCCCAGTGGATGTTATCACTGGGGTTTGACTTGCATTTCCCTGAAAGCTAAACATTGAGCATCTATTAATGTGCTGATTGGTCACTTGTATATCTTTTTTAGAGATATGTCAGTTTTCCCATTTTTTAATCGGGTCATATGTCTTTTTTTGCATTGAGTTACAAAGGTTTTTTATGTATTCTGGCTACAAGTCCCTCATCAAATAGATGACTTGAACATTTTCTCCAACCTGGTCCCCATTCAGGGGACCACGTGTAGGAGGTGTGTGCCCTCCTGTTCCCAGTTTTGGCAAATCTGCATTCTGTGTCTCATCCGGAAACTAACATTACACACACATTTATAGTCTGAATTCCCAAGTGCCAACTATCATGTGCAGCTCAGGAAATGTGAGGGTGAGACCAGCAGAGTGTGCAGGACACACGGATCCTCCTAGTACATCCATCTCCACACAGCAGCCAGTGTTCTTTCTAGAAGATGCCAACCATGCCACTTTCCTCCTAGATCCTTCAATGCCGCCCCACCTGCTCGCTCAATAAAGGCCCCTCCTCCCACCCCCCCATCTGAGACTCTGCCAGGCTAATACTCTCACCAGCCCCTACACGATTTCTGTGAAGACTTCAATGTCACTTATACTGGGGGACCTATTAGGCAGACACTCCAAAGTGGTCCCCCCCATGATCTGTCCATGATTTAACAATGGCTCCCTCATACCTGAGCCTCAAAAAGGTGGGTCCTGAAGACCCCTGGCACAGGGCTGGCACACAGCAGTCATGCCCAGGGCTCATGGGAGGAACCCTCTGTTACTGAGCCAGCCCTTAAGACAGCATCACATGTGGCACCTGAAGTCTAACATGTTACACACACACATCAGGCCAGACCAAGTCCAGGAGTTGCTCACCTTACCTCACACACACCCTGTGCAGAAAACAGGGGCTGAGCCTCCCCCACACTCTCCTGTCATTTAGGGGTACAGGTAGGGAAGTGTGAGGCCCTGAGTGCTCCCAGCCAACAGATGATCCTAAGGTCCCCAAAATTTTAATCAGCAAACCAATTGAGTCCCGTTCCTAGCCTAGACCCAGACACAAAACATGCACAAGACAGTACACAAAACCCAGGAAGGGCCCCTGGCCAACATTAGCAGCCACAATACCTGAGAAATGGTCGGCCAAAATCACCCACACCTGAAACTAACTGATCGACAGACCACACCTGGAGCAGCAGCGCTGTCACATCTAGAACTTTCTGTGGTAATGAACATCCCATCTTTGTGCTGACCTTTCCAACACAGTAGCCACCTGGCTCCAGAGCACTTGAAATATGACTCGCCACACAATGCAGCTCTGGACCCAACTATCAATCTATAGGAAACAGAGGGCAGAGGGATATGTTGGATGATGCATGGAGGTGACGCAGAGACACAACCCAACCCCAGGGACTGTCAAGCCTGTTTCTTCAACAAAGTGCACAAGGAGAAAAAGATGAAAGGGAAGTCTATACGCCAACAGAGATCTAAAAGACACCAACTGCCCTGGCTGGTGAGGCTGTTGGTTGGAGTGTCGTCCATAGACTGGAAGGTCTCAGGTTTGATTCCCGGTCAGGGCACATACTGGGCTCCTGGCGGAGATAACTGATGGATGTATTGATGTATCACTCCCTCTCTAAAATCAATTAAAAATAAAAATTTAAAAAAATTGGAATAAAAAAAAAAAAGACTATCTTTAAAAAAAAAAAGAAAAGACACCAACTAATTGCACTGTGTGGGCCTTATTTGGATCCTAATTCAAACTACTATAAAAAACTGAGACATCCTAGCCCAGCAGTCGCCAACCTTTCGGACCTCACGGACCACCAGTGGTCCATGGACCACCGGTTGACGACCACCGCCCTAGCCAGTTTGGCTCAATGGATAGAGTGTCAGCCTTCGGACTGAAGGGTCCTGGGTTCAATTCCAGTCAAGGGGACGTGCCCGGGTTGCAGGCTCCATCCCCAGTAGGGGGCGTGCAGGAGGCAGCTGATGGATGATTCTCTTTCAACATAGATCTATCTCTCTTTCCCTTTCCCTTCCTCTCTGAAATCAGTAATATATATTTTTAAAAAATGAGACAACCAAAAATTTGAACACAATGGACATGTGTCACAGATATAATCATGGTGTTGCCATACACTCCAAAATGCTTATAGATCAAAGAATAGGATGCTAGAATTTGTTTCAAAAATGAGTGGGGGTGTGGAGGGGCAGATCAGGCCACAGAGCAGTGGGTCCCTGAGTTCACCAGGCTATTCTGCCTACCTCTATATATGTTCAAATTCTCCATGATAAGGCTTTGCAAGTATAGCCAGCAGCATTTTGCTGAGTGACATCACCGTTTTCAGGCTGCTTGGTTAACCCAAGAAAGGCTGGGAGCTTTGGGAGCCCACATGGGTCAGACTCTCACCCAGGTCCTGCCAAGGAGTCTCAAATAGAGGGGTGGCTGCAAGACACCAAGCCTGAGCCTCCCGGAAGAGGCTGCTGGGTCCCCTGCACTTCCTGGCTTCTCCAAGTTCGGCCCTATCTCCCTTGGAGAAGAGAAGGCTCATCTCTCTCCCTCTCCCTGAGGAGGGGATTTGCAGGGTGGACAGGCAGAATGGCTGGGGCAGCCCACAGAGTGCAGATGGGGAGCCGGCAGGGCCTCACCATCTGCACCCAAGGGTCCAGTTTCCCTTGAGTCCTAGCCCTCAGCCTTCTGGAAATCTCCCAGAAGCAGCTTGAGGGTGTAAAGAAGAGCATGAAGTCTCCTCTCTTCCCCATCCACCTGCCTCCAAGGGTCCTGTCACACACACTCAGAGGGGCCAACAAGCCTGGAATTCTGCCAGGTCGCTAGCGCCCAGGAGCAGAGCCTAAGGGGACACATGCAAGGCAACAGGCCTGGGCCCCATCACTGTCTCCTAGAGCCTCCTGAGCATGGGCCCTGCTGCTGACCTTGGACCCACCAGCATTGTTTATTCCCTGGATAGTTCCCAGAAGCCAGCTGGGACTAGCCAGCAGGAGCCAGGCCAGATCCCTAGCAACTCCCAGCCCACCAGGGATTAAAGTAATCTCACCCACAGCATCAAGAAACAAGGGACAGGGTGGGTCTGATGCAACGATGTGAGCACTGGTGGCAGGCGGGAGGCTCATCTCCACAGAGACAGCAGAGATGGCAAATGCTTTAGTGGACATGAAGCAAGACAACAGGCCCAGAGCAGCCCCCACAGATCCTGGCTGGTCCTGAAGAACCTGCCCTTCCCCCACCCCCACGTCCACCTGGCAAAGCCCCAAGAACATCTGGATTGCTCAGGAGAAGCACACGCCCCTACTCCCTGCCCCCCAACATCCAAACACTGACCATCAGGCCCCCTAATTAAAGGTGACTGGAGTCACCCAGGGAACAATTTTACAAAACTGAATGCCAGAGCCCACCCCCAGATTTAACAACCTTCGTCCAAGGAGAGATGGAGTCCTGCCTTAGGTGCCTGGAAGTGCCCAAGAAATCCAAACGGCACCATAGGGATGTGGATCAGCAGGCCCTGAGCCTCCCCCACCCCAGGGAAAACTGTCTGCAAACCTTGGTCCCCTGCAACCTTTTTATTCCAACTCTGGATCCTGAGCGCCTCAGTCAAACCCAGCTGTGCCACGTACTGGCTATTACTTGGTATTTGTGCTTGGACAAGATGCATCACCTGCATCTCCGTTTTCTCATCTGTAAAAAGGGGATCTTCACTGTACCTTCACCTCAGAGGGTTAGGGTTAAGCATGACAACCACAACCAGAGCTTGGCACAGGACCTCACTCTAGGCAAGCTCTCCATAAAGGCTGACTCATTACTACTTCCAAAATGCAAACCTGACAGCTCTTTGGTGTTTTAAACCCCACCCACCCACTGTTCCCAGAATAACATCAGAGCCCTAGACGGGACACTTGAGGCCCTTCAGGACCCCTGCCCACGGTGCCTCCATTCCCTCACACTTCCCTGCAGCTGCACACTGCAGCTACACACAACCCAGTCCAGCCTCCAGGTCTTTGCACGCATGGTTCCCTCCTCCCTTCCTCTAGACAAGGGGTAGGGAACATCCAGCCCTCGGACGGTGAAATCATTTGGTCTGGCCCTGCCAAGGCACTAGGGGTGAGTTAATTAAATGTTCCACCAAATACAGCTAAGCTAATTTTTAGGTTGATAATTTTGTATGGCCCCCACGAATGATGGAATGATGTTATAAATATCCAAATGGCCCTCGGCAGAAAAAAAGTTTCCCCATCCCTGCCCTAGACCCACCTTCCTGCCCATCCTTAGGTTTCAGGCCAATTCTTACACATCCATCAAATCCCTGTCCAGACACCCCTACTGGGAATCCTTCTGCCATCCCACATAGAGCTCTCCACCTCCTAGCTTCCTTTGGGGCTCTAAGGTGCTGGGTATCCACGCCCGTCCGAATCCTATTAGTCCCTAATTAGGGCTTCAGTGTTTGCAGTCTCCATTCAGAGACCGCCCCACCCCGCCCCCGCACGCTGCCACAGCCCCCCCCCCCCCCCCCCCCCGTCAGCTCGCGTTTGCAGAGCCCCACCGGGTGGGATGTCTCTGCTTTCACAGAAACAGAGATTATTCTGTTTCACTCTGGCTCACTCCAGGCGGGCTGACAGCCGGCCGCGGTCCCAGGTTTTCCTTATTTAGTTGGGCCGACCTCACTACGCTGGAGCCTCGCCCTGGGAAAGGCCTGGCCCGCACTCCGTTTCCCCTTCTAGAGGCCGGGGACGCGCCCACGCCCTGCGAGGCCCGCCAGGCCGGCGGCCTGCCCGGCCAGCCTCTCCCAAGAGGGTGCAGGCGCGCGGCGGCCTCCCCCCGTCCTGCTCCCCGCTAGGCCCCCACCTCCCAACTCTGTCCCCGCGCCCGCCCGGCGCCATGGCAACTGTCCGGTCCGCATTGCGGGGCGGCGGGTTACTCACAGCGCGGTGGCATCCGCGGGGATGCGCAGCGCGGGCCCGAGCGTCCGCAGTCCGCGGCCGGAGCAATTGACGCGGCAAGCAGCGCCGGGCGCCGGGCCGCAGAGGCAAGGGGGCGCGCAAGGCCCACAGCCGCGCCCGGGGTCCCCCGCCAGCGCCCCAAGCCACAGGCCCAGGCCCAGGGCGAGCGCTAGGCGGGCGGGCGGCATCGTCAGGGCAGCGCGCGCATGGCCCCGACCCCGAGCCCGCCCGGCGCCGGCGGCCGTGACTCAGGCGGGGCCTGCGGACGGCATGGCGGGGCGGGATCCAGGGGCGACCGTGGCTTGTCTGCCTGCGTGACGCCCGCTCCCGCCACGCGCAATGTCCACCGCCACCCGCTCGCGCGTTCGCGCTGCAATGCGGCCCACCACCGGCTCCTCCTCCTCCCCGCGCGGAGGGGCGGGGCGTCCACAGGCTCCGCCCCCTCCGTCACCGTCTGGAGGCTCCGCCCTTCGCTCTGGCAGAGTGGCCGCCGCTCGGGGTGAGGCGCGGGGGGCGGGGTGTCCTAAGGCCCCGCCCCCTCCGCACTCTTCACTGTGCGCGCTCGCCTCAGTTCCCGGTCGTCGGTCGCGGTCGTGCCTCCCAGCCCCGCGCGGTCTCCACAGTCACAACACTGAAAGCACCAGCAATAATGACCTCCGGAGGGAGGTCTCGGGGCGCCTGCTGTGCGTGCTCATCCACTCTCGGCGCCTCTGTCCATTTCGATTTGCGCGGTATCCCGAGAACCTGACGCGCTGTAGACGCTCAATAAATATACATTGTGTCCTCTCCCGGAGCCCCGCCAGAGCGCCGGCGAGGCAGGACTGCGAGTCCCCGCAGTCACAAAGGGGACGCCCAGAGTGGCCTCGCCTGGGACAGTGAACGTCAGCATCTCTCAGCCGCCCGCCTGCCAGCAGACAGAACCCTGCGCTCTGCTCACGGGGCGCCGCGTCCCCCCTCTCCGGCCGCCGCTTGCCCACGAAGGACTCCGTGCTCGGCTCTGCAGAGGAGGCATCTGTTCCTCTGTGTGTGAAAGATTTAATTACAAAACTAACGCTCGTGGTGGGAAGAATACACACCTAACAACGCGAATGCACCCTGAAAACACTCCAGAAGTCCCACACAGAGGACCACATATGATTATGATTCCATTTACAGGAAATGTCCAAAATAGACAAATCTGTAAAGACAGGAAGTAGATCGATGGCTCCAGGGGGTGTGGTAGATGGACAGTGACTGCTAATGGATATGGGGTTTCTTTTTGGGATGACGATACTATGGAATTAGTGATGATGGTTGCACCGTCTTGTAAATATACTTTTAAAATCGCTGAATTGTGCTCTTAAAAGGGTGGATTTTATGGTATGTGAATTATATCTCAGTTTTTTAAATAATGAAGACATAATAAAATTGTTCCAGCCCTGCGGGTGTGGCTCAAATGGTTGGGTGGCCTCCTCTGCACCAAAAGGTTGCTGGTTCCATTCCCAGTCAGGACACGTGCCCTATTTGTGGGCTCAATGCCTGGTAGGGGGCGTGCTGGAGGCAGCCGATTGATGTTTTTTTCTCACCTAGATGTTTCTCTTTTTCCCTCTCCCCCACTAAAAGTCAATAAAAATATTTAATTAAAAATTGTTCCATCCTTGGGCACAGCGAGTGCGACGATTAGTGATAGTTTCCCCGAGAGATAGGAGGGAGGAATCCCACATCTGTCATTTCCCCATCCATTCATTCATTGCCTTATTCCATTGAGTCTTCAGGACTCTAGGATGTGGATACTTTTATTATTCTCTTCAATAAATGATGTAACTAAAGCACAGAGAGGTTAAGAAATGTGCCATGTCACACAGCAGGTAAATGCCAAAACTGGGATTATATTCCAAACCCAAACTTTTAAATCCAGACAAATGACAAAGAACTCAAGATGAGGGAAGATACCCCCACGAAAAACAATCGTGTAAAATGAGGGAAAAAGATTAATTGAGTCTAAATGATTGTTTGAATGTGGTTGTGGAATAAATGCAATTGTTTGGAATTACTTCTGAAATAGAAAATACATATTTTTGCCCTAACCAGTTTGGCTCATTGGATAGAGCATCGGCCTGCGGACTCAAGGGTCCCAGGTTCGATTCTGGTCAAAGGCATGTACCTTGGTTGCGGGCACATCCCCAGTAGGGAGTGTGCAGGAAGCAGCTGATCAATGTTTCTCTCTCATTGATGTTTCTAACTCTCTATCCCTCTCCCTTCCTCTCTGTAAAAAATCAATAAAATATAAAAATATATATATTAAAAAAAAGAAAATACATATTTTTTCTTTAATAGTTTATTGATTTTTAGAGAGAGAAGAAGGGAGAGGGAGAAAGAGAGACGTCGAAAGCAGAACATGGATAGGCTGCCTTTTGCACGCCCCCTGTAGAGGTTGGGGCCCGAAACCCCGGCATGTGCCCTAACCAGGAATCAAACCAGCAACCTTTTGGTGCAAAGCACGATGCCCAACCAACCGAGCCACACTGGCCAGAGTGAAAATAGGTAAGTTTAAAGAAGAAATTAATAATTTCAAAATGAAATTCCAGACTAGTTCAACAAACTTTGTGATAAAACAGAGAAAATAAAATTTACCAAAGATCTTTGTTTGATTCTGAGAGGGGGACATTGGAGAAATGCTTAATTCATGATCACATATTGATTTTAAGGTTTTTATTAACAGTTAATGATAACTATTACTAGTAGCATAAAATAAAGGGGGAAACTACCAGGAAGGGGAGAAACAAACAAACAAAAAACCTGATTGGTCCAGGAAAGGATTAAAAAGGAGACAATGAGCCCTGGCCAGTGTGGCTAAGTTGGTTGGAGCATTATCCCCATGCACTCGAAGGTCTGAGGTTCAATTCCCTGTTAGGGCATGTTCAATCCCTGGCCCCAGCAAACCAGGAGGGAACCAATCGATGTATCTCTCTCTCATCTATCTATCTATCTCCCTTCCTCCCTCTCTAAAATGAATAAAAAATTAAAAAACAAAAATGAAACAATAAGCCCTGGTGGGGTAGCTCAGTTGGTTCCCAATACTCCAAGACTGCAGGTTCAATCAGGGCGCATACAAGAATCAACCTATGAATGCATAAATAAGTGGAACAACAAATGGTTGTTTCTCTCTCTCTCTTTTTCTCTTTCTTTCTCCATTCCTCTATCTCTAAAATCAATAATTTTTTAATAAGGAAACAATGTATTTTAATCAGAACACACAAAAATAAGACCAAGCACATGGATGAAAATGTAAATGAGTTAAACTTCCTATTAAAGAACAAAAATTCTCACATAAGAAAACACACTAAATGCTGTTTACAGGAACAAGCCAAGATAAATAACCCAGAAGGCTGAGAATAAAAAGATAGGAAAGTAAAGACATAAATAAGGAGAATGTGGCAATATTAATTTTTTAAAAAATTGAGCCTGGCTGGTGTGGCTCAGTGATTGAGTGCTGGCCCATGAAGCAGGAGGTAATGGTTCAATTCCCAGTCAGGGTTCATACACAGATTGTGAGCTTAATCCCCAGTATGGGGCGTGCAGGAGGCAGCTAATCAGATGTTTCTCTCTCATCAATGTTTCTATCTCTCTATCCCTCTCCCTTCCTCTCTCAAAAAAATCAATAAAATATATATTTTTAAAAATTGAACCTGCCCTGGCCGGTGTGCTAAGTGGTTAGAGCATTACTCTGGGCACCCAAGGGTCTTGGGTTCGATTCCCAGTCAAGGGCATGTGTCTGGGTTTTGTGTTTGCTTCCCGCCCCCAGTCAGGGGCATGCAGGAGGCAACCAGTAAATGTGTCTCTCTCACGTTGATCTCTCTCCCTCCCTCCCTTCCACTCTCTCTGAAAAGCAATTTAAAGAATATCCTCAGCCGAAACCGGTTTGGCTCAGTGGATGGAGCGTCAGCCTGCGGACTGAAAGGTCCCAGGTTCGGTTCCGGTCAAGGGCATGTACCTTGGTTGCAGGCACATCCCCAGTAGGGGTTGTGCAAGAGGCAGCTGATCGATGTTTCTCTATCATCGATGTTTCTAACTCTCTATCCCTCTCTCTTCCTCTCTGTGAAAAATCAATAAAATATATTTTTTTAAAAAAAGAATATCCTCAGGTGAGGATTAAAAAAAAAAAAAGAACCTAAACCAAAAGATAATAAATGGGAAAATAACCCCTCTATTTTACACTAATTAAAGGTATAATTTGTATAAAATATATAATGAACCACTGTATTCTCAAAAATAGAATATCAATATGCAAAGCTAAATTATTAGAAATTCACCAAATCATTGTGGGAGACTTTATTACACCTTCCTTTGAAGTGTAGAAATAAAGCAATTTTTTTGCCCGGCCAGCATGGCTCAGTGGTTGAGCATCAACCGATGAACCAGGAGATCATGGTTTGATTCCCGGTCAGGGCACATGCCTGGGTTGCAGGCTCCATCCCTAGTGTGGGGTGTGCAGGACGCAGCCAATCAATGATTCTCATCACTGATGTTTCTATCTCTTTCTTCCTCTCCCTTCCTCTCTGAAATAAATAAAAAATATTTTTTAAATAATAAAGCAATTAAATTTATTTTATTTTTTTACAGAGAGGGGTAGGAGGGGAGAGAGAGATATATACGTCGATTTGTTGTTCCACTTATTTATGCATTCATTGGTTGATTCTTGTATGTTCTCCAACTGGGGATTAAACCAACAACCTTGGAGTATGATGACAAGGATCTAACCAACTGAGCTACTGGGCCACGGCTGAAGTAATTTTTTTCTTTTAAAAAAATACATATTTTTTAAAATTGATTTCAGAGAGGAAGGGAGAGGGCAAGAGACAGAAACATCAATAATGAGAGAGAATCATTAATCAGCTGCCTCTTGCACACCCCCTACTGGAGATGGAGCCTGCAACCCAAGCATGTGCCCTTGACCAGAATCAAGCCCTGGACCCTTCAGTCTCATGCTCTATCCACTGAGCCAAACCAGCTAGGGCTGAAGCAATTTTTAAAGTCAGTGCAGATATAGAGCAGCAATTTTTAACCTTTTCATCTCATGGCACACATAAGTTAATCACTAAAATTTTGCAGCACACCAAAAAAATATTATTTTTTTGCCTATTTGACCAAAAGAAAGTATAATTTTGATTCACTTTCACCGGACATCTATTGTGTTGGCTGTTGTCATTTTTTATTTGACAATCTAAGGGAAAAGAGGTCAGTGCCCCTGACTAAATAGTCATGTATTGCATGTTTTAAAAATTCTTGCTGCACACTGGTTGAAAAATCACTGATATAGATGATTTGAACAGCACAATTAACAAGTTCTATTTTATGTAACAGTGTTTGCAAGGTCAAGGGAAATGATTAGGCAAGAAAGTGGCCTTAGGCAACACCGCCCCCTAGAGGCGCTCTGGGTCCATTCACCTGCTCACCACAGCACATGTTGAGTCCAGCCCACAGCTAAGCTCACCCTCGCCCAGGGATGCCCACCAGAGTAGAAAGTTGTCTGCAGAGGACCTGGGGACAAGGCTGGATATCCTGACAATCTGGGCAATTGGATGGTAAATGTGCAAGGGGTGGATATCTTAATTATCTTGTTTATAGTGATGGTTTCATGAGTATATATGTATGTCAAAACTTATATTGTACACTTTAAATATGCGTATTTATTGGATGTCAATCAGACCTCAATAACACTGTTTTTGTTTGTTTGTTTGTTTGTTTGTTTGTTTAAAAAGGAAGGGGGAGGGAGGGAGAGATAGAAACATCAATGATGAGAGAATCATTGGTCGGCTGCCTCTTGTACGCCCCCGACTGGGGGTTGAGCCCACAACCCAGACATGTGCCCTTGACCGGAATTGAACCCGGGGGCCCTTCAGTCTTCAGACTGACGCTCTATCCACTGAGCCAAGCCGGCTAGGGCAACACTGTTTTTTTAATATCTAACCACTTGTAGTGACAAAAAAAGCAGGTAGTCAGGGATTAGAGACCGGGAAAGGAAATTACTGTAAAGGGACAGGAGGCAATGTTGGGGGTGATAAAAATGTTTTATATAATTAGTATGGTGTTGTCCTGGCCGGAGTGACTCAGTGGTCAGAGAGTCAGCCTGTGCACCAAAGGGTCTCGGGTTCCATTCCCAGTCAAGGGAGCCTTGGTTGTAGGTTCAATCCCTAGCCCCGGGTCAGGGCATGTGCAGGAGACAACCAATTGATGTGTCTATCTCACATCAATGTTTCTCTCTCTTTTTTTTTTTTTCAATGTTTCTCTTTTTCTTTCCCTCTCCCCCTATAAAAATTAATGAAAAAAAATATTCTCGGGACCTGGCTGGTTTGGCTCAGTGTTAAAGCATTGGCCTGCGACCGAAGGGTCATGGGTTCGATGCCCATCAATGTCACGTACCTTGGTTGCAGGCTTGATTCCCGGCCCAATGAGGGCATGTTCAGGAGGCAACCCATCGATGTGTCTCTCTTACATCAATGTTTCTCTCTCTCTCTCTCTCTCTTCCCCCCTCCTCCCTTCTCTCCACTCTCTCTAAAAAAATAAACAAATAAAAATCAATGGAGCTCAGCCAGTGTGGCTCAGTGGTTGAGCATCGACCCAGGAACCAAGAGGTCATTGGTTTGAATCCTGGTCAGGGAACATGCCCAGGTTTCGGGCTGGATCCCCAGTAGGGGGCATACGGAAGGCAGCCAATTGATGATGTTTCTCTCTCATTGAAGCTTCTATCTCTCCATCCCTCTCCCTTCCTCTCTCTCTAAAAATCAATAAAAACATATTTTAAAAAATTTTTAAAAATCAATGGAAAAAATATCCTCGGGTGAGGATTAAAATAATTAGTATGGTGATGTTTAAATGACTATATACTTGTCAAAACTCACCAAATTGTATAGTTAAAATTGGTTAATGTTATTGTACATAAATAAAGCTAATTTGTAAAAACCTAATCATGTGTCCCTAGCCAGTTTGGCTCAGTGGATAGAGCATCAACCTGCGGACTGAAGGGTCCCTGGTTCGATTCTGGTCAAGGGCACATGCCCGGTTTGTGGGCTCAATCCCCAGTAGGAGAGGGGGGAGGCAGCCAGTCAATGTTCCTCTCTCATATTGATGTCACTGTCTCACTCTCTCTTCCTGTCTCTCTAAAAATCAAAGAAAAGCTATTCTCAGGTGAGAATTTAAAAAAGAAGAAACTAACCAGAAAACAACCCCTGACCTCTCTATACAAACACTTCGATAAATCAACATATTGAAGGACACACCTGAAAAGCTATTGAATATTCTATTAAAACCTTCCCCTGAGCCCTAGTCAGTTTGGCTCAGTGGATAGAGCGTCGGCCTGCAGACTGAAGGGTCCCAAGTTCAATTCCAGTCAAGGGCACATGTCCGTGTTGCCCGCTCGATCCCCAGTTGGGGGCGTGCATGAGGCAGCTGATCAATGATTCTCTCTCACCATTGATGTTTCTGTCTCTCCCTTCCTCTCTGAAATCAATAAAAAAATATATATATTTTAAAAACCTTCCCCTGAGACCTTCCCTAGGATTCCAGCTAGCCAAAGAAAGATAAAAAGCCTCAGAACAAAGGAGCCACAGTCACACTCTCCCTAGAGCACGCCCAGGCCTTGTATCTTTGCTTTTTCTAAGGGTCACCAGGGGATCAGCGGTCAGTGGCAGATCGTCCTGGCTTAACCCCTGAACCTGTCTCCAGGTTCAGCTTTTGGATTTTTAATACATTTTTATTTATCAAGGCCCCCCCCCTTTTTTTTTATTTCCCAATGAGCTCCCTTCTGTCACTGTGACTTTTATGTCCCAGTGAGCCAAAGCAGCCCTGCCTCGGCTCTCTCCCGTTGCTCCTTCTGCCTTAAGCCCTCGCTTTGTCTCACTGTCCCAGCTTGAATGAACATACTCTCAAAATCATCTGGACTCATATTGTGATATCTTTCCTACACAAAGTGAAAAGCCCACACGCTACCAGTGGGCCGAGGTGGACCTGTTCCGGGTCCAGGCGCCATCCAGTAACACAGGTGGGCCTTAAATGTAATCACAAGTGTCCTTATAAAAGGGAGGTTTGGCCCTAGCCGGTGTGGCTCACTGGATACAGCCTCGGCCTGTGGAATGAAGGGTCCCAGGTTCGATTCCGGCCAAGGGCACATACCCAGGTTGTGGGCTTGATCCCCAGTGTGGGCTGTGCGGGAGGCAGCCAGTCAATGATTCTCTCTCATCATTGATGTTTCTATCTCTTTCTCCCTCTCCCTTCCTCTCTGAAATCAATGAAAATATATTTTTTAAAAAATAATAAAAATAAAATAAAAGGGAGGTTTGACAGCAGAAAAAGAGAAGGCCAGGTGACTATGGAAATGGAAATTGGGGTGATGTGGCCATGAGTCAAAGAAAGCTGGAAGCCACCAGAAGCTGAAGACCTAAGGATTCTCCGGAGGCAGGAGCCCCCAGGAGGCATCAGTTTTGCGGACACCTTGACTCTAGCCCCTTAAGACTCATTTCATACTTCTGGCCTCCTGAGTGTAGGCTAATAAATTTGAGTTGTTTTGTGCCACTGTTTGTGGAAATTTGTTACAGCAGTGATAGGAAACTGATACAGGTGCCATTACCAAATCTAATAGTGCTTACCTCTAAAGCAGTGGTTCTCAACCTTCCTAATGCCGCGACCCTTTAATACAGTTCCTCATGTTGTGGTGACCCCCAACCATAAAATTATTTTCGTTGCTACTTCGTAACTGTAATTTTGCTACTGTTATGAATCGTAATGTAAATATCTGTGTTTTCCGATGGTCTTAGGCGACCCTGCTAGCGGTTCTCAACCTGTGGGTCGCGACCCTGCTAGCAACCCAGCGACCCCACAGGTTGAGAACCGCTGCTGTAGAGCCTAAGACCATCGGAAAACACAGATATTTACATTACGATTCATTAACAGTAGAAAAATTACAGTTAAGACGTAGCAACGAAAATAATTTTATGGTTGGGGGTCACCACAACATGAGGAACTGTATTAAACGGTCGTGGCATTAGAAAGGTTGAGAACCACTGCCTAAAGGGTAGGATCTGGGGAGGATAAGAACTTTTATTCTTGACTTTACCTTTTAGTTGTCGACATGCCAGCAAACATCATATATTATTTTTATAATTAAGGAAAAGAAGTCCTGGCTGGGTAACTCAGTTGCTTAGAACATTGTCCTGATATGCCAAGGTTGCAGGTTCAAGCCCCAGTCAGGGCATATACAAAAATCAACAACAAATCTCAATCTCTCTCTCTCTCTCTCTCTCTCTCTCTCTCTCTCTCTCTCTCAATATAATTTTAAAAAAAGAAAGAAAAGACAATGCAAGTGAGGCACTTAGCCCAACCCAGGGGCAGCCAGTGCTGAGACTTTAATGGTTGTCATGGCTACATAGGGGTCCATCTCGTCCCTTTACACTACACCTATGCCTTCCCCCACTTTAAGACCAGGAGTGACATTCAGAGACTGCATGGAGAGCCTGGGCCATGAGGCAACTGGAGATGTTCTGTGTTGCCCAAGCCCAGAGGTCTCACCCACATGGAGACTCAGTGCAGGGTCTGGATCAGAGCCAGGCCTCCTCCGTTCTCAGTTGGCACATTTTGCATCCTGAGACTGCCAGGAGTACTCATGTGTGAGGACCTGAGCTGATGTGAGCGGTGATAGCCAAGGGTGGACCTGCCCTCTGCTCCAGCCCTCCATGGAACGGTCCTTTCCCCATTCAGGCAGGAATGAGCACTTGTACCTTACCACCTGCCGGGCAGGGCCTCAGTGGGCTACACCAGGGCATTGAGGGCAATGGGGGAGCGCATCTCTGACACCACTTGCTTCTGGAGTAAGTGGGTTCTTCTCTTTTTTTTATATACTAAATACAGATACATTGATTGATTGATTGATTGATTGATTGATTGATTTCAGAAAGGAAGAGAGAGAGATAGAGAGATAGAAACATCAATGATGAAAGAGAATCATTGATTGGCTGCCCCCTGCACATCCCCTACTGGGGGGGAATCAAGCCCGCAACCCGGGCATGTGCCCTTGGCCGGAATCGAACCTGGGACCCTTTGGTCCGCAGGCCAAAGCTCTATCCACTGAGCCAAACCGGCTAGGGCAGTTCTATCTTTGAGGCAGAATTTGCACTTAGCACTGCTACAGTTCCTCTCTGATGTCTCCATGGCAACAATCATGTGGCTTTCATAGAACATAAGGTGTTTGAACTGGAAGGAACCTCAGAGATCAGCTCCTTCCACACCCTCCTTTCATAGAGTGGACAGGCTCAGAGAGGGGATGCCACATTCCCAGAGTCACACAGGGAGCCAGGGACCCAGTGGGAGCTTCTACCTTCTGGCACCATTCCCAGCCAGGGCTCCTTTCCCTGATATAGCAGACAGCTGAATTCTGTAGGACTGACTTCTTGGAAGGTGCGCTGGGGGCAAAATCTTTGGGGGCTTTGCCATGTCCCCCTTGCTAAAGGGCTCCTGAAGTCCAGCCTACCTCTGTCCTGCTCAGTCACTGAGCTCTGTATTCAGTGCTTGGTGGGGGCAGGATGGGAACTGTCCTCGGGAAGCTCACAGGCTGGGAGAAAGGCAGTGCCCCTGCCTCCCACCCCGGGGGAGGCCACTGAACAGCAAATTTGAGTGTCCATGGAGCAAGAAGGGGAAAGAAGTCAGAGAGGGCTGCCTGGAAGAGTGGGTTCTAAGCAGAGCCTGGAAGGTAGAGGAGGATTCTCGTTCCTTCCTGAGCCTGCCTGCCTTGAGGGCAAATCCCTATGGGTGAGTGAAATGTGGGGGTGAAGCTGGAGGGCTTGGGAAACAGGAATCCAGAGAGAAACTGCCCCAGAGGGTCCTAGAGGGTTGTTGTATCTGGGACTCATGGCACATATTGCTCCAGGACAGGGGGTAAGACACTCAGAAGGGCAAGCTAAGGACAGAGTGCAGGAGCTAGAGGCCCCAGGCATGAGGGGCCAGAGATCAGGGCCTGAGGGTACTGGGGGTGGGGGCCCAGGGATGAGACCTCAAGGAGGCTGGTGTTGCTCCACCCCTTTTCTGGGTCATGAACACATGTAGACCCTCCATTGCTCAGCAGAGCCAGGCCTATGCCAGCAGGATTGAGGGCTGTAGGCACCCCTCCCCAGTGGGACATGGTCCTCACCCGCCACTGCTCAGCCCTATGGCTCACAGCTCATGCCCTGCCACAGGAACCTGGCCTGAACCACGGGGCGGGGTGCCGGGGAGTCTTCTCTAGGTCTAAAGATGCTGAGATTCTGGGCATCCATCCAGGGCTGCCGTCCTGACCTTTTCCACCAATTGGGCCCTTTCCCTTCCCGTAGCTGGCAGCCTGTTCTAGTTCTCTATAGCTGTGTAACAAACATGCCCCAAATGCTCACAAATCTGCATTTTGGACAGGGCTCGGTGGGACGGTGTAACTCTGCTCTGCATGGAACCTGCCAGCAGAGAGTACCCACCGCCAGTATGCCTACTTTACTCGCATAAAGCGGGTTGGCAAATGGGCTCCTCTCCACGTGGGCTTTCTCACAGTATGGCAGCTGGATTCCAAGGATGAGTGTCCCAGGAAACAGGAAGGAGGAGCTGCCAGGATGTAAGTTCTGAGTCCACAAATGGACACAGGGTCACTTCTGCCAGTAAAGCAATCACAACTCCTGCCCACACCCAAGGGCAGGGAACATAGACCCTCCCTTCTGGTTGGGAGGAGTTTTCCATCTCCAACCCATCTCAGCACTCCACTGTCCCTGTCCTATGGGCTCTCACTCTTCTTTGCCTCCCCTCCAGGCCTGCAGATTCTGTCTCTCCTGGAGGTCCCCTCTGTCCCTATTACCTCCCCTTGGGTTACTGCAATCCCCCCAAGCTTATCCCCCTGCCCACATCCATTCCCTTTCTGCTGCTCTCCAGTATTCCTAGAGCCGTGTCCTTTCTCTGTAGCTCTGCTCAGAAACCATGCATGGCTCCCTACTTCTCGCTGAACAATTTCCAAGCTCCTAGGTAATACATTTATTTACACTTGCCATATAATCTAGTCCCCCTCCTGTCACCAACTGGACTGCCATTTCCTCCAAGCAACTGGACCACACTTTGGCTTCTTCTGCTCCAAGTGACCACCTAATGGCACTCTGAGCCTGCACATATCCACGCCCTCCACCTGGCAAGTTTCTCGGTCTCCTGTTCGTTAGACTTCTGCTCCACCTTAAAAACCCAGAGGAAATGCCCCTCCTCCACGAAGCCTGCCCACCCCAGTCTTATCGTTGTGCGGAGAAGCACATTGTGCCTCAAGTCCTTGTTAGGAACATGGCTCTTGAAGTAGGCGCCATGTTTCTTACTCATGTTTCTTTCACCAATTTAATAACTGTTTGTTGAGGCCCAGGGCCAGCTGCCAGGGATATGGCAGTGACTAAGACAAGAGACTTCCTGTGCCCAGAGAGCTTACATTCCAGAGGGTGCTACAGATGGCAAACAGAGGCACCAAGACACGTAACGATCACAGATTAGGAGGACTGCTGGAAGGCAAGAGAGGCAAGGGGGCCCTGGCCAGAGTGGCTCAGTTGGTTGAGCATCATCCGTGCACTGAAAGGTTGCCGGTTCGAATTCAATCAGGGCACATATCTGGGTTTCAGGTTTGATCCACAGTTGGGAAGCATACAGGAGTGTACAGGTGCATACAGGCACACATGGGAGACAACTGGTTGATATTTCTCTCGCCTCTCTCGCCTCTCTCTCTCTCTCTCTCTCTCTCTCTCTCTCTCTTCCTCTGAGCATGCTCTCAAGTGAGGATGAAAAAAAGAGGGAGAGAAGCAAGGGGGTGCTGTGATGCAGGGGCCCAGAACTCCCTCTTTTCAGAGACCTGGAGTTGTACATATATTCTTCTAATTTTATTTTATTTTTAAAAAAATATTTTTATTGATTTCGGAGAGGAAGGAGAGGGAGAGAGAGAGATAGAAACATCAATGATGAGAGAGAATCATGGATCGGCTGCCTCCTGCACATCCCCACTGGGGATTGAGCCCACAACCCAGGCATGTGCCCTTGACAGGAATCAAACCCGGGACCCTTCAGTCCGCAGGCCAATGATCCACTGAGCCAAGCCAGCTAGAGCTATTCTCTTTTTAAAGGTTGCAAGATCAAGCCTTTCTGCTCTGCTGCTCTCAGCTTTCCTCCCCTCCTGGCCTCTCCCCGCAACCCCTAACATGCCTACCTCCTCTCTTCCTGGTCACCCCATCAGCACTCGCTCCCTTTTACCCCAACTCAGACTGCCCTACCTGCAGCCCCCACTTCTAGGGCACCCAAACTCCACATGGCTCCAAGCCTGGGGGGGCACTCTGGGCAGTGGCTGTCAGAAGGAAGCAGGGAGCCCACTGCCTAGGACCCTGGGGCCAGTGGACATTTGGCTAGCTGAGACCCTGGCCAGCCACCCTGAAGTTGGCCTCCTAGGGGTGGGACACCTGGAGTCCCCAGGGCCACAGCAGTGGGAGCCCAACAATCCCACCCCAAGTCCGACTACCCTCATATTTGGTCATTCCTTGGTCTGGAAAAAGTGGGAGGCCAGAGGAATGAGTCAGGAAGGGAGGCCAGGGGCTTCCTCAGGTTTGTACCCCAGCTATGACACGGCCATGAGGGGTGGGTCTCCAGGGGACCTGGCTCCACCCTGCCATGAGACAATTATGCTCTCTGGAACCCGAGCTCCCAAATGCAAATCCTGGCTCTGTCACTCCCTAGCCTGGTGACCTTGGACCGCTCCTTTCTCTTCTCTGGGCCTGTTTTCCCATCTTAACACAGGATCATAGCAGCAGCACCCACCTCATGGACAGTTTTGCAAATGACCTGTGCCTGGCACAGGATGATGTTAATGATGGGCAGTTTTCCACAGCCTCTCCCCCGCAGGTCCCTGCTGGGTCCTCTGGAGGAATTGCTCTGTTGGGCAGCATCCCTCCATCTGTGTTTTCCTAGATCTCTGAGCCTGTGAGCAGCATAAGCATTTGAGCTCTGGGCACTGCCAGCTGACAAGGCTCAGGCCTCAGAAGGGCCCAGGGTTCCAGTGATAGCTGTCACATCTGGGGGGTGGGGGGGGGGAGGTGGACAGCAAGGTCATCTCTCCAGCTCCCAGAAGAGTATGGAACAGAGATTGCCCTTCTGTCTGCACCTACTATCCCTAAACCCTGGATGAGGGGCATCTTGGTTTACTATTCCTAGATTCCATTACCATCTCAGCCTCATTCTCAAAACCAAGGTGGAGGTCTCGGGACAGAACTCTAGGCAGCCCAGGTGGGGAGAAGGCGTCAGACCCTGGAGAGGGACCAGTGTGGGGTTTTGATAATCAGCATTTGGCCTGCTTGGGGCCAGAACCTGGCGATGGAAGTCCAAGGGCCAGCCACTGCTTGGGGGAGGGGCCTCCCACCCCCTTCATCAACCAGATCCTTGAGAGCAGAGGCCCTGCTGCTGGCTGTGACACCACTGACTTCCCACGACTCCAGCCGAGCAGGCAGGAGCTGTGGGGGAGGCCCCTGCCAGCTCAGCCCTGACGCTCAGCGGTGCCGTTAAGTTCTGCCTCCGATAACCAGCTGTCACCTGAGCCCCAGCCCTTGGTACACCGGCGGCGTTTGTTTGCCAAGACCAAGTGTTGGAGCTTCCTGGACCCGCCTGCCCTGGAGAGAGGGGGGCTCTGCAACAGGCCAGGTGGCGTCTCTGGCTGAGAAGAAACAGAATCCAGGGTGCCCACCCCCCATGCAGACCCACTGCCTCAGCGCCCCCTACCTCAGAGTATTCCCCTGTCCCAGGCCCGGAGATGGTCCATGGGGGTCACTGGGCAAGAGGCAGCGCGGGGAGCAGTGGCGCACAGCGCGCAGAGGAGCGACAGGACTCCGGGTGTTCCCTCACCCAGGCCCACTGCCCGTACCTCTGCCAGGCCACGAGGCGGCCACGGAGCTGCGCCCACCAGGCAGAGGCGCACAGACCCGCTCACTCAGCGCTGTGCGGTGGGGGTTGGGGGGTGAGGGGCGGGGGGGGGGGGTCCTCCCGACTCCGCCTCCGGGGAGGCCGGCTCATTTGCATGGCCCCGCCTCAGCACAGCCATTGGTGGCAGCGGCGAGAGGCCGGGGTTGAGTGGCTGCGGGGCTGTGGGGCGGCGGGGGTGGGGCTGGAGAGCCCAGCGCCCAGGATGCCCCGGCCGCCGCCACGGGACGGGTTCGGGTTCGGGTCCGGGTCCGGGTCGAGCTCCGTGGGAGCAGGGAGCAGGGCGGCCGAGAGTGCGTGCGCGGCGACCGCAGCGGGAGTGCATTGAGTGCCCACCCGCAAGCCATGTCCAGGAAGAAGACTCCCAAGAGCAAGGGGGCCAGCGCGCCCACTGCCTCAGTGCTACCCGCTGCCAACGGGCCCCGGGCGGCGCGCCCCGGGACTGTGCGCCTCGGCCCCCAGGTGCCGCCCAACGGGCCCCCGCAGCCCGGCCGGCCCTCACTGGGCAGTGGTGGCGATTTCTACGATGTCGCCTTCAAGGTGAGCCGGGCAAACCCCCACCCCCCATGCGAGCGGCAGCAGGTGGTGTCTGGCGGGAGCTGATCCGGAGGCTGTCCGGGGCAGGGGTGCAGGGCCCTGCGAATCCCTCGCCCCGCGGAGCTGGCTGGAACGGCTGGCACAGCGCAACGCGCGCGCGCGCGCGCGCACACACACACACACACACACACACACAGCTGTCAGACCTGGGTTTGGGATACCCAACAGGCCTGTCCCCCACCCTACCCCCAGATGGCGGGGCAGGATAAGGGGTCCTGCGGAAGTCAGATCCAGGTGCTCTCTACCCGCTCCGCAATGTCTCCTCCCCCGCTGGGGCCCCAATCTCATTATTTACCATATGCTGCTTTCCCTCACCCCCGGGGCTGTAGAAGCCTGTGAAAGTGTGTGTGTGTGTGTGTGTGTGTGTGTGTGTGTGTGTGTGTGTGTGTGTGTGGCACAGGGGTGGGGGATGGCAGGACCATCTTTGGGTTTGGGGGCCTTTGGCAGCAGGCTGGGGAGGGGTACTGAAGGGGTGGAGGAGGGGTTAGGCCTGATTGCCCCTTCCTATCCACAGACCTGACTTAGGCACCTCTGACAAGATCTGACCCTCAAGTGGCACATTCCTCCTGAGTCTGGTCCAGATTGGAAACCCTCTGGCATAGAGGCCCCCACAGGCCTCCTAGGAGGTCCCTAGCCACCAACCCCCCAGACTCTGCACCCCAGATGCTCCCTTCTAGATCAGGCATGGTGCTCAGGGCCGAGGGGTGGGGGTCAGGTAGGGCCCTGGATGGAGGCATCTGCCCCCACTCCCTACTGATTGAGATGGGCCTCTTTCTGGGATAGAGGGGACAGAATCTTGTAGGTAGAAGCTGGAGGTGCAGGCCAGCTGGGATCATAGCTACTGTGTCGTCCCCACCCCCACCCCCATCCTAAACCCAAGTCCTGGGGTCCACCTGTGGGCCTGGGATGCCTCTCTCCATTCCTGCCCCTCACTCACAGCCTCTCTCTGACAAGGCCAGCTCAGGGAAGACTAGACACCCCTCTGAGTGGGCCTGCACTCTGGTCCCCTCTGCCCTAACACCTCTGCCCCTCCTGCTCACCTCAGGTCATGCTGGTGGGGGACTCAGGCGTGGGGAAGACCTGCCTGCTTGTGCGATTCAAGGATGGGGCTTTCCTAGCAGGGACCTTCATCTCCACTGTGGGCATCGACTTTCGGGTGAGTGGAGACTGATGTCCTGGGCCCCCAACACCAGCTCATTGAGTTCTCACAACACCCCTGGCAGCTGGGTCTCCATTATCCTGTGGCACTCACAGGCTCATGAGGTGGAGGTCCTAGATGGACCCCTGGCTCCCAGGGTCAGGGTGGTTGAGGTGGAATGCCATGACCATCAAGCTGCCTGCCTTCTGAAAACCCTAGGGTGTTGGAGACAGATGGTGGCTCCATCTAACAAAGCAGAGATGGCATCCCTGTGCCTGGGGCTAGCACACCCTGCGGCTCTAACCTGTGCCTCTGGGTAGGTGGTCACTGGTGCCCCCAGCGCTGTCAGAGGGAATTCAAGGTCCATGTTCACTTGGAAGGCCAGCATTGCTGCCCCACTTAGGTGCCAGGCAGGCCATCCAGGACCGACAGGACAGGTGGCTGTGGCCCTTGAACACACACCCATCCAGCAGCTGAGGAAAGGGTATTATCTAGACCAGTGATGGTGAATCTATGACACGCGTGTCAGCACTGACACGCGTAGCCATTTCTGATGACACGCGGCCGCTGAGGCGGCCGCATGCCGAGGATGAAACATTTGCTGCTCCTGAGGATGAAACATTTGCGAAATAATGTTTTTTTCCTCAAAATGACACACTACCCGAGTTATGCTCAGTCTTTTGGCGAAGTTTGACACACCAAGCTCAAAAGGTTGCCCATCACTGACCTAGACACTGAGGGGTTGCTTAGGGCAGAGGTCCCTGCCCCTGGGTGAGGAGGCTCATGGGAAATGTTCTTACCCAGCTAATCTCCCCTGCCAGTCCCCTTACCACCCCTAGCAGGAGGGCTGTGTCCTGGGATTCTTCTGGGGGTGCCCCTGGATTCTTGGCTCCAAAGCCCTTGCAGCACCCCAGGCAGCTTATGGGGTCAGTAGGAAATGGTGGGGACCAGGGTCTGAGGCTTGTAGGGCTCCAGCATCAGAGCTCCCACTTCTGCCCATCAGTCTAAATCCCACGTGCCAGTGCTGAGGTGCTAAGTGCTGGTGTGTTCTCTGCAAATCCTGAATTTGCATTTTTCTCACCCTTTAATTAGACCCAGTTGTTTTGAGGCTGGGAGGGAGGCCCATTCTGGGGATAGCAAAGGGGGGTTCCCTCCAGTCTGGGGACCATTCTCTACCCTCTTTAGGGGGACAAGGTCCCCTCCAGTCCTCTGGGAGGAAGTGTAAAGGCTGAGGTGTCAGAGGGGCTGTGTAGCCCCCGGGCAGGCGGTCCTTTGCCTGTTCTGGCCCTACTTCCCCCTTCTCACCTCCCTCTTGGCTCCGGGGCAGGTGGTGAGGGAGGTGAGGCAGTTGGTTCATACCTCTGTTCCAGGCGGCAGGGAAGGCGGGGTGTCCTCCCCAGCCTGGCAGATGGCTGGGCTTGGTTCCCTGGAGACCCAGAAGCGCCTGACAGCAGCAGTTTGGGAAAAGGGAGACAGTGACATTCCAGCCACCCCTCATCCCCACCCAGCAAATGGAAACCAGGGTTGGGCCACAACCTTTAGGGCTGACTAGAGAGCATGGCCAGGCAGCAAACACACAGTGAGCACCCACTGCGTACGAGGCAGAGCTCTGCCCTCTGTTTACTGCACTGGGCCCTGTCCTCAGAGAACTGCCATCCCCATGTGGAGAGCAGCTTTTAAATCAGAACAAATGTGCCCAGGCTCAGTTGGGGCACTTCTAGGAGGCAACTGATTGATGTTTCTCTCCCTCCCTCCCTCTCTAAAATCAATAATAAATACATTAAATTAAATAGATTAGAACAAATGCTCTTAGCTGTCACTCTGGGCCAGACAGTTCTCAGTGCTTTGCACATAGTAACTCATAAAGTCATTGGAGCAGCTATGTGATGGGTGCCTGGTTATCTCCATTTGTGGATGGGAGAACTGAAGCACAGAGAACTCGTAGTGGACCTGTGAGCACACGGTGGGTGACTTCCAATATCACGCAAATGGCTTTAAGCAAAAGGAGCAGCACCTGCAGAGCTGAGAGATGCCAGTCCTTGGTAAGGGCGCTGGGGTCTACACTCTGGGGAGCGTGTAGGGGACAGGTGTGTGGGGTGAGGCTGAATCGGTAGGTACCAGGGAGAGGAGGGCAGGCTCGGGTGAAGGGGCTGGGCTTGAGAGGTGCTGGGAGAGGGTCAGAGCAACTGGAGTCAGTGACTGACCGTGGTGGGTGGTGGCAAGGGGCAGTGGAGCTGGTGGGGCCATGTGCCAGGCTGCAGGGTGGGCAGAGGAAGGACAACCTGGCCCAGAATTAGACACCCTGCAAGTCTATGGCCATCTGAGCAGGAGAGAGGCTGGTGCCCTCTGAGCATGAATTACCAGGAGGGGCTCCCCAAAGGCACCAGGGAGAGCTGGGTTGACTCTCGGACTTGGGTTCCAGGGGAAGTGTTACCTCCTGGTGGAAAGAGGGAGGTGAACCATGTGGGTGTTGGGGGCAGAGTCAATTCAGGGGCTCATCAACTTCAGGCTCAGTCCTGGTTCTGCACTGCCTGCCTCTCCCCTCCCCCACCCCTTGGCCCCTGCCAGAACATGGCACTGGGCCCATTACTGGAGTTGGCTGGTTGTGTTTCAGAACAAAGTTCTGGACGTGGATGGCATGAAGGTGAAGCTGCAGGTGAGGCACCTGGGGGAGGGTGAGTTGAGGGCACTCAGGAGGGACTGGGCAGGCCTGACCACCGGCCTGTCCCTGTCACTGTAGATCTGGGACACAGCTGGCCAGGAGCGGTTCCGCAGTGTCACCCATGCCTACTATCGTGATGCACATGGTGAGCTCACGGGCAGTGTCCCAGGCCAAGGAGTCGGGGCTGTGGTCTGTGTCTGTGTGTGCCCTGTTCCCTAGGCTTCTGCTCAGAGGAGGGTTGTGGGTGACTGGAGGTGTCCTCACTGGCCCTCTGCCCCCAGCACTGCTACTGCTCTATGATGTCACCAACAAGGCTTCCTTTGACAACATCCAGGTCAGTGGCTTCCTCTGGGCTGGTGAGTGTGTGTGTGTGTGTGTGTGTGTGTGGTGTGAGAGGCCATGATGGGTCCTGGTCCCACTCCAAACTCTTTTAGGTAGATGGTCTGAGGACTCTACTGACAGCAGGGAGGGGGAAGGAGGGCCCCTCTGGGCTCCTGGTGGCCCAAGTTTAGAGTATGAGCTGAAGGTGGCCTGGGTGACCTTCCAGCTCCATTAGCCCAACCATCTTGGATACTTGTCAGGAGTGTCTCAGCATGGCCCATGGCTAAATTTCTGGGCCTTTCCTGTTAGAGAGGCACTGTGTGGGGTGTGGCTTGGGGAAGCAAGGGGTGTGGAGAACACCAGCCTCCAGTCTGGTTTCAGCTCTCCCATGACAGGCCTGGCTGACCGAGATCCAAGAATATGCCCAGCACGACGTGGTGCTCATGCTGCTAGGGAACAAGGTGGGCACCCCTGCCTATCCTCTTCCCCTGGCTCTGCAGGGGGGTGAGCCTGAGGCCAGCTCTCACCAAGATCCCTGTGTCAGGTGGATTCTGCCCAGGAGCGTGTGGTGAAGAGGGAGGATGGGGAGAAGCTGGCCAAGGTGAGTCTGGGCGAGGTGGGTGGCTAGGGGTGCCCCCTGGGGCTGTAGGGCCTGGGTTGTCCCCACCAGGCTGCCACCTGGCTGGCAGCAGCTATTTGCAGGAGTATGGGCTGCCTTTCATGGAGACCAGTGCCAAGATGGGCCTCAACGTGGATTTGGCCTTCACAGCGATAGCAAAGTAAGTCCTCGCAGTCACCAGGAAGGCCTCCAGATTCAGATCCAGGATCTGAATCCCCTTGTTGGGGGTACTGGCCACGCTGTTCCATGGTTACCCCTGTCCCACAGGGAGCTGAAGCAGCGCTCCATGAAGAGCACCAGCGAGCTCCACTTCCAGCTGCACGACTATGTCAAGAGGGAGGGCCGCAGGGCCTCCTGCTGCAGACCCTGAACCAGGGAAAGCTGGTCGGCAGGGCCCTCTACTTGTCACCCAGCGGTCAATCCCAAGGTTTCCAGGACTCTCAGGCTGAGCCTAGCCCGGTGTTCGGCAAACTGCGGCTCTGTTGACTAATGAGTTTGCCGACCACTGGCCTAGCCCTTCCCTTGTCTGTGTTGCAATCTATATAACCTCAGTCCTAACAAATGGGCTCCAGAGAGCTAGCGGGTCTGCAGCCCTCGTTCACTTGCTGCTGCCTGAGAGCCTTACCCGCAAGGCCTTCACGGAAAAGCTACTGTAGGAAGGGATGCACTGTGCAGGGCACTTGGTGCTCCTGCTGCCCCCTCCTGGACATACTCAGTTCTTACTAGTAGGCGGCAGTTTCTAACCCCTTAAAAAGCCATGTCTTCAGCTGCACATGCTTGCTGCCCAGGCAGAGAACGGCAGGACTCCCGACCATGCCCCAAGCAGAGGACTTCACTGAGAATCACATGCGTTTGTGCCAAGGACCAGGGGCACGTGCTCCCAGCCCACCCACTAGGAGGCTCTGGTTCAATCAACAGGATCTTTTCTCATGTTCCCTTGGAGGATGCCAAGGCTATGGCTCTGTAACACAAGGAATAGCATGTGGTAAATCACAAAAATGTCAGGTAAACTAGGACCACCAGCCCTCGCCTGCTGACGAAGGTACCGTCTTCACACAGCTGAGGACTGTACTTGGCGAGGTCAAGCTGAGAGGGCTGATAGTGCACTACACCTCACACTAAAATCTTCAAGCCTTGTTGATAGAGAGCCTTTGTTTTCAGTCCTAGCGAATAAAGTTGTGTTTTCTGGAGTGCCTGTCTCGTCTGTTTAAATCACCTTTTAGAGCTCTCGGCAAAGCCCAGATCTTGACTTGAAGAGGGTGGTACTCCCTCATAACCAGGTTGAGATCCAAGAATATGCCCACGGAAGAAAGCAGAGCAGGGCTGCTGGGAACCTCAGTGCTATCCAAGGAGCACATGGTAATCTGGGCAGTCAACTTCCCTCCACAAGACCCAATGAGAAAGCTCTCAGTGGCCAATTAATCCTGTTAGTAAGTGTTAAATGGCTGGAGGAGGAACGCATGAGGTCAGATGAAGAATTTTAAGTGTATTAAGGCATCTGCAAACAGATGGGCTGAGTCCCAAAATGGCATCACCCCTGAGCGGTCGGGGAGTCGGGGCCTTTATAGGACCCTGGGTGGTTTTTTTCTGAGGGGGTATGATGGAAAGTTACTGCATTTAGTCAAGGAGGATGTCTAAAGGCCAGGTTCTCAAGCAGGGAAGGACAAGCTCTAGAAGAAGTTTGGTTCACTGCTTGCCCAGATCTTTTGTGTATGGAATGGGGGCAGAGGTTGTTTCTTCTGTACCTGCTTCAGGCTGGATGGGGGCGCCAAAGACACAATGGGGCAGATTTTGGTAGTAGTCAGCCCGGGTGAGGTATTGGTTCCCTGCTGTCTGGGTGAGGTTCTGGTTCCATATGGATGGTTGGTGAAAGCTTGGAAATGGTTCTGGAGAAATAAAGAAAAGTGGTGCAGAATACAAGGGCCAAAGGCAAGACTAAGGAATATGAATGTTAATGGGCCTATAAAAGGAAGCAGTCAGGTATAACGACTTACACTTTTTAGCCGAGTCCCACATGTTGGACTGACATTCTCTAATTTTAGTGGCCATTTCTGTCAACTTCTGAGCTGCATCTCTGACTAGTCCCGACCGGTTAATGTAAAAACAGCACTCTACCAGGAAGAGACAAAGACCTCTTTCTCAGCTGTCAGCATGTCTAAGCCTCGTCTGTTCTGTAATGTTACAGCTGCAAGGGAATCAATTTGGTCTTGGAGTTTAACTAAACTTTCAGCGATATCGTTGAGCCCTCTTTTTTAAAAAATAGATTTTTATGGATTTCAGAGAGGGAGAGAGAGATAGAAACATCAATGATGAGAATCATTGATTGGCTGCCTCCTGTATGCCTCCTACTGGGGATCGAGCCTGAAACCTGGGCATGTGCCCTTGACCAAAATCGAACCCCGGACCCTTCAGTCCGCAGGCTGATGCTCTATCCACTGAGCCAAACTGGCTAGGGCTAAGCCCTCTTGTAAGTCCTAGGATAGGGTTTCAAAATATGAAAGAGCAGTAGTCAGCCCTCCTATGCCAGTTCCGACTCCTGAGGTGATTCCCAGGGTTACTAGGAGAGGGACTATCTGTATTGCCCTTTTTTTTTTTTTAATATATTTTATTGATTTTTTACAGAGAGGAAGAGAGAGGGACAGAGAGCTAGAAACATCGATGATAGAGAAACATCGATCAGCTGCCTCTTGCACACCCCCCACTGGGGATGTGCCCACAACCAAGGTACATGCCCTTGACCGGAATCGAACCTGGGACCCTTGAGTCTGCAGGCTGACGCTCTATCCACTGAGCCAAACCGGTCTCGGCTGTATTGCCCTTTTATGTCGAATGTGATGGGTTATGGGAACGGGTGAAGAATGGTTGTTGGGAGCTATATCTACATTGGGTGAGAGATAAGAAAGGGTGCAAGTTCCTGTTCAATTAGTTGGGAGGCAGATGTAAGCATTATCCCCCCAGAGGAAGAAAAATCCCAAATCAGGCAAACTGAGAAATGTAGAGGAAAAAAGGTGGATTAGAGGTTATGTAATGGATTTCCCTTGTTTTACTGGTTGGTTCTGTGCTCCAAATCATAAGGGTGGTTGCCAAAGCGCTGCCGGTAAGGAGTGACGGATGAGTGGTTGAGGTTTTAGTGCAGTGAAAGTGGGCGGGAATGCTAGAATGGGTTGTTACCCAGGGAAAAGGCAAGAGGAAAAGAAAGGAGCAGTTGAAGCTCTGGGCTTGCATGATTGGATAGGCAGTAAAGCAGACAAGCTACAGGAAATGACCATTGACCTCTGATGAGTCCTGGTAGTTGACCGACTGGGATCGATGGCCTATCAAGAGTTCTAGTGTTTCAGAATTTACCCGGCGATCAAAAAACACACAACAGGTACTTGGAAGATTCAGGAAAAACTCTTTATTTTCAGATGTACAAGTATGGTGACTCAGGGGAGTCGTTCTCCAAAGCCTAAGTACCGAATGCGGAGGGTCCCCTCCCATTTATCCCCTTGGTTTGTCTCCCCAAATATGGACCAGGCTTCCGGACTTTTTGTGGGCCTTGCAGTCCCTCTGTGAGGTGGGATGGGGGAAGTGAGATTACACCCAAAGGCCTGGCTTGGGTGCTGCCAGTGACCTCCCCTCTGGCTAAGCTGTTAAATTCTTGGTTTGTGGCCTTTGTAAACCTGGAGTATTTAGGAAAACAGATTATTGCCTAAGGAAGAGGCAGTGCCTTAATTATAGGCTAACAAGAATGTGCATTAGGATACTGGTTACTGGCACAGATTCATTCAGATTGCTAGCCCCTCCCCCCACCCTGGTGTCCCCTATATTCCCCCTCACTAGAGTAACTGTGGTGTCGCAGGGTGATGATGGAAGATGGCCTATTGATATATTGCCCTGTGATCTTGTACAGCATAAAGGGACTTGGGCAATTAGTGGGGTGTGTAGGGTGACAGGGCCTGTGACAAGTATGGAGGTGGGAGCTACAGTGGCGAGGCTTTGAATGTAAGTGTGGAAGAGAAGCCTGATTGGCCTGAGGGTAGGATAGTTGCCTAGGAGAGTATTTGCTTTATTTAGAAAAGTGACTCCTTTTTTCCTTTTTATAGGTAAAAGTGGCCTTTGCCTGATTCCACGTAAGGAGTGGTACCGGGCTAGCAATGCAGGCAGAAGAAAAGGACAGGCAAAGCCAACAGTCTTGAGCTAGTGCTGGGTTTGATTTGTTTAGAAGAGAATGGGTGAGGTTAAGAGAACAGAGGTAAGAAAGTTTTTCAGGGGAGTGGGAGAACAGGGGTGGCAGAGGAAAAGGAGGAGAGCTAGTCCCAGTTCCCAGGGCTTGGGTTCCCTCAAGGGCAAATGAGGATGTTTTCTGGATCCAGGTAGGGAGAGATTTTGTTCCATTGATAGTTGAAGTCTCTTTGTAAATAAGAGTCCCATAGGTTAGAATCCAGGCATGAAGGAGGAGAGGGGCCATGGCTAAGAGGAGAGGATTTGTTGGGGAAGAGGTGGTAAGCTTTCAGGGGGCTCAGAAGTATTGAGGGCTGTACAGAGGGGACATGCGCAGGGGTGCTCACTCATTTGTCTTCTTCCTCTGGAAGGCAGGTGAGTTGAAGTTTCGTGGGTCCAACTTGGTGGTTGTGGTATCTTGGGGATTTCAATGTCAGGGGGTTCTGTGGTGATGGTGTTCCAGGGACCTGTTTTAACCTAGAAAAGTGGAACCCTGTGGGGTGGCCATGCAGTTTAGTGGCCATAGGAGTGGTTAGAAGTACCTGATATAGGCCTTGCCATCGGGGCTGTAAATTATTTGATGGATGAATTTCCTTCAGTAGGACCCAGTCCCCTGGCTATAGAGGAGTGGGAGGGATCTCTCCCGTAAAGGGTTGTGGAAGAATCTGGTCTGCATGAACTCATTAGTTGCCTGACATGGTTTAGAATCTATAATAATAAAAGCGTAATATGCTAATTAGGCTGGACAGCCTAACAACCTACCGGACGAAGCCAGAGCTGTGAGGGCCAAGCCCCTTGCACAAATTTCATGCATCGGGCCTCTAGTAGATATATAATCTCCTAAAGGGGTTTCCTTGGAAGGTAAATTTCCTACTAGGAAGGGCTTTCCACATGAGTTCGAAGGGGCTGAGAAAGGATGGGGCCCGGGGAGTTGCTCAGATGCACATGAGGGTGAGGGGTAAGAGGGAGGTCCAAGGTTCCTTAGTCTCAAGACTTAATTTAGCTAAATGGGATTTAATTAGGGAGTTGGCATTTTCTACTTTGTCTGAAGATTAGGTTCGGTAAGGGGTATATCAGTTCCACTGGATATTCAGAGTATAAGAGATTTCTTGGGTTATTTGGGATATAAAGGCAGGTCCCTTGTCTGACTGTAATGAGGTGGGCAGTCCAAATCAAGGAATATGTTGTATGAGGGCTTGTGTGACCACAGATGACTTTTCAGATGTGGTAGGGAATGCCTCTACACAGCCTGAGAAGGTATCTACCAGGGGTAGAAGGTATTTTCTTCTTTTAATAGGGGGAATATGAGTGAAATCATTTTGCCTGTCTTGTCCAGGAATCTGGCCCCTGGCCTGGTGAGTGCAGGAGATCTGTGTTGTGGAGGTACTGTACAACAGACAGAGCAAGTTTTGGTGATAACTTGTAATAAGGAAGCTAGGTTAGGAGATATAATAAGAGGTCTTAAAGGCTGTAAAAGTGGTATGCTATGTGTAAGGAGTCATGAATGGCCCGTAATATATCGTGGGCTTGTCCCTGGGGGAGGACATATTTGCCCTAAAGTCTTATCCAGGGGTTGTCCTGGGTGGCTCCAAGAGCAAGGAGGGACTCGAGTTCCTCAGGTGTGTATTATGGTTATAAGTAACTAGGAGCTGAGAGGAGGGAGGTTTTCTTGGGGGGACCACTGTTCCAGCTTCCTGGTCCACCATGTTACGGGATCATTGCCCACAGTTGAGGATTAAGGGGGCATTGGTTATGGGGGAGCCATTGGTGGTTAAGAATCTCCTTTCTGCCATAGCCAATTTGGCTCTGTGGATAGAGCATCAGTCTATGCACTGAAGGGTCCTGAGTTCAATTCTAGTCAAGGGCTTGGACCTTGGTTGTAGGCTCCTCCCTGGCCCAAGCCCTACTCCAGGCATGTATAGGAGGCAACCAATCGATGTGTCTCATATTAATAGTTGTCTTTCCCGCTCTCTAAAAAAATCAATGGAAAAATATCCTCAGGTGAGGAAAAAAAATAAAAGAATCCCACCCTAACTGGTTTTGCTCAGTGGATAAGACAGCCCACGGACTGAACGGGGTTCAATGGCGGTCAAGGGCATGTACCTTGGTTGTGAGCTCAATCTCCAGTAGGGGGCATGCAGGAGGCAGCTGATTGGGATGTTTCTAACTATCCCTCTCCCTTCATCTCTGTAAAAAATCAATAAAAAATAAATTTTTATAAAGGAATCCCCTTTCTTCCCAGATTTGAAGCATGACAGTGTATAATGTGAAAGACATATTTGTAATCATGTATATATTGACAGTCTTATCTGTGACCATTTAGGGTAATCAGTTCTGTCTTCTGGGAGGTAGTACCTTCAGGAAGAGACTCTGACTCAACAACTCCATTGAGTGATACTACAGCAATGGGAACAGGAGCTAACATCAATAAACCAAGTGTAATTAGTATTAGATAAAGGCTGATCCATATTTGAGAAATTGCCTTTTTGAAGTCAAGAATTTCTCTGCACGAATGTGAGATCTTTGTTAGGAATGGGTGAGAGTGGCACGGTTGTGTTTGGCATTTAGCTTTCATTAGTTGAAAGGTTTGGAGAGGTCCAAGAGAGAGCAGACACCAAAATAAGAGCTTGTTGAAATATGGGCTATTAGTGGTGGAATCTAAAGGTTCTGTCAATGGACCTTTTGGTGCGTGAGCAAGGACACTAAAATTGGGGATCCAAATGTGGAAATATCCTAGAAGTTCCAAGGGGAGGTCTTGTTTTGAGGGAGGAAAAAGGGAGGCAGTAAGTTCCTTTCTATCTAGGGTGATAGCACGGTGTTGGAGAGTTATGGTGAGACCCAAGTAAGTGACCTGAGAAGCTGACTACTGAATCTTTTTTGAGACTCGGTAGCCTTTCTCTGCAAAGTAATTGAGGAGTAGTAGTATGCTGGCAGGAGACAGTAGGAGCTACAGAGGTGGATGTAGTCTACATATCGGAGAATGCTGGGGCCAAGATTTGAGATTGGAAAGGTCTGACACCATTGCCTGTCTGAAAAAGTGGGGGCTGTCTCAAAAGCCTTGGGGAAGGACCCTCCATATGAGCTGACAGGATTATTGGGTTGTGGAGTCAGCCTAAGCGAAGGCAAAGAGATTTTGCATCTGGGTGTAAAGGGATGGTAAGGAAGGCATCCTTCAGGTCCAGGACCATGAAGTGAGAGGTGTTGGGTACCATGGGATGTGTGGGGAGGACACCTTGATCGATGACCCAAAGATCCTGAACTAGGTGGTAGGAGCTACCTGGTTTTTTTTATGGGTACAATGGGGTATTATATGCGAAGTTGGTGGGGTATTAGGTTTTGGGAGAGATTTGACAGACTGGAGGCCCTTTCAGCTCTCTTGGGATAGGGGATGTTGAGTTAATTAGGGAGGCAGGGACTGGGAGATTGACAAAATGTCTCAGCAGAGAATGGGGGTTGAGCACTTGGGGAAATTAAGAGTGACTAAAGGGGATTCCTTATGAGACAATTTAAAGGTGTGGCTAGAGGTTTAGAAAGTAGGCCAACTCCCACAATAGGCTTGTAAACAGGGCTTGTGCTGCGCCAGCACAGCCAAGGGTTCTTTGAGTCTGAGGGAGAGCTGGCGAACCATGAAGACAGATAAAGAGAAAAAGCTGGGTCTAGGTGGATCTTCTGTGCCTGGCTGAGACCACAGAACAGATGCAGACTGCAAGCAGAGCCTTTATTCCATAGTCAGAGGTAAGCAAGGTAATTTACAATGTTCTTGTAAGTTTCACTTGTCTTGGCAGCACTTGCTGCACCTCCCACAACCCATTAGCTACCCAGGAAAGATCTAGGGAGTGTCACAAGATCAAGCTTAATTATGCTAAGAAGGCTGTGCCCTCTAAGCTGGGCTTTGCCAACAGGTCAGTCCAAGGCTTAACCCTATAACTGCTCCCTACAGCGTGTAAATTCTGGGCAGAGTGAGTGGCCTCCAAATCAACAGATTGGTTTACCCGATACCCTGGGGTCTGACAGTCTTCCCTGGCCACACCTAGGAGGAAGGGATATAGCCCTGCCTTGGGGGGCAGGGTAGCAGTCCAGTGGCAGTTTTACCACAGCAGGGACAGAGCCCTAGGGAAGGGTGTGGCCTTAGCCCATTGCATTAGAATGTTTTGGGACTTTTAACCCTGAGAGGCTTATTCTTATTAGAGCCCTGATAGCCTGATCTCTCGTTAATGTACTTTGGCCTCCTTACCTTAGTGGTTAAAACCTTAAAGGCTATATTTAAAAGGTCCTTTTGTGGGGTTTGAGGGCCATCCTATAATTTCTATAATCTGATGATTGAAATGAAATTCCTGTTTAGAAATGAGTCCTTCCCTAGAACTGGGATCTAGGGTGATAAATTTTTTGAGTCTGTTCGGCTGAGAGAGAAAAAGGGCAGGGTTTTCCTCTGGGCCTTGGGCAATGTCTTTGAAATTTTTCATAATTGACTGCCTTGTGGGCAGTCTTTTGGAGCCCTGGTAGGAGGCAATGTTACCATGTGGGCTCGGAGACAGAGGCCTGGGGAGTCTACTTGGTATTCCCACTTAGGGTTCTTTTTGGGGGGCTACATCCTGTCCGACTAGCTGCTGGTTATTTTGCCAATGGAGACCATTGGCATGTGCCTGAGCTGCCAGCCTTTTTCTTTGGGAGTGTGTTGTATAGTGCCCAGCGAGTTCAACAGAGGATGCCTTCAGCCAAAGAATCAAATTAAGGAATCTTTAATTAAAAGCCAGAGGCTACGAGCGGGCATTAGCTCTCCAAAATCTCACAGCCCTAAGTGAGTACAGCAACAAACTGATAAAGGCAAAAACCACATCCCTAGCATCGGAATGAGGAACTATACTGCAAAAGCAGTTTGTACAGAAGCTAAATTGAGCACGGTTAACTATTTCTAAAGGTTATCTATAGTTTCAGTTTCCGGAGCCACCGAGTCAACAGAAAACATTTTTGCGGTTGTTTCTCAGGCACACAAGAATATCTTGTAAAACTACAAAGGGGCTGGCAACAAAATGGGAGTGATTTATGTGAGTTTCCAGGTCTCATTCTGGAAACAGAGGTCAAAATAACTACCTATTATTTAAGCAAGCAAATGTTTACAGAAGCCAGAATAGCAGGGTTAAAATTTTAAACAGTTTTTACTCAAGATTTAGGTTATTATGCTTCAAGTGGAGTTAAAGATATCAAACATATTTTGTGAATGTTGTGGGGCCAAAGATCCTAGTTGTTTTTTTGACCTGGAAGAGGTGGAACATGGAGTTAGGGAGTGGGCTCAACCCCCAGTGTGGGGGCATGCAGGAGGCAACAGATCAATGTTTCTCTTGTTATGGAAGGCCAGAGAAAAACCAAGCGCCCTAACTGGTTTGGCTCAGTGGATAGAGCGTCAGCCTGTGGACTCAAGGGTCCCAGGTTCAATTCCGGTTAAGGGCATGTACCTTGGTTGTAGGCACATCCCCAGTAGGGGGTGTGCAGGAGGCAGCTGATCGATGTTTCTCACGCTAACCTTCTTCCTTCCTCTCTTTACGAAACCAATAAAATATATTTTAAAAAAAGAAAAACCAAGCAATGCTTAAGAAATGGAGTTACACAGCTTTATCACTCTGGCAAACTTAGAGGAGTGCCTCTCAAAGTCTGAGCAAAGCAATCTGGTGGAAGCTTTTCCTTTATACCTTTTCGGCTTCTTTGTCCCCCCAAAATGGGTGGGACTTCCGGACCTTTTGAGGGGCTTTGCAAAAAGCCCAGTGTGTGGGGATGGGGGTTGTGAAACCATACCTAAGAGCCTGATCTGGTGCCAGCAACTGACAGCCCTCTCGGGGGTTGTGTATTGTTTCATGTTTTGTTTTGATATATTTTATTAAATTTTTACTGAAAGGGAGAAGGATAGAGAGAAATATCCATGAGAGAGAAACATCAATCAGCTGCCTCCTGCACACCCCCTACTGGGTATGTGCCCGCAACCAAGGTACATGCCCTTGACCAGAATTGAACCTGGGACCCTTGAGTCCCAAGGCCAATGCTCTATCCACTGAGCCAAACCAGTTAGGGCTGTTTTGTAACAAGTGAGCAAACTGGCAACAAATCTTGCTACCTCAGACTACAGGAAAAGGGGCAATAGGTTATATTTTCCCATCTGGGTTAATTTGTTCCACTTGAGGCAAATTCCCTTAGAGGGAACCAGATGTTATAGAAAGAATAAGCCTTTAGCCTTCTCACTCTCATGATCTCTCTATCCCTCTCTCACATCAATAAAAACATTAAATCAACTCATGACATCCCCCTATGGCAAAAGGCACACAAAATCTTTTTTTTTGCCTTACAGGCAAAAATGGAGGTCCAGTATTTTCATTTTCATGCCTCTAGCCCTTCCCAGGGTTGCCCAGGGATATGGAGCCAGTCCTCCCATGGAGTCCCCTTTGGTGTGAAAATAAAGACTCTTGCACCCCAATTAACTCATACCACTTTTGCTTTATTGCTAAGCACTTCGGGTAGGTACGGACTGTTAGGTTAAGCCACAAAATGGCATCCGCCTGTCTAGGTTACATCTTTGAATGAAAAGATCATTTGATTCTCACAGGTTTACTCCAGCCTTACTTACCACCAGGTCCCTGAACTGACTGATGTTGATTTACATTCAAGGTCTCCAACCAGGCCATCGATGGCACTGAAAGGCAAGAAAGTGCTGAAATTTAGACAGAAGCCCACTCTCCCCATCTGTTTTCACCCCCAGACCCACCCGCCAATGGCGGGCGGAGGCCCGAAGCCTCAGTCTTGCAAAATAATCAGACTGCACGTGCAGTTTTCATACGAGGTGTCAGAAATTAAAGCAACTCATCATAGGCTTCGGGCGGCATCAGGAAAGGCAGGCCTGGCCCAGTCTTACCTGTAGGGAGCCGTAGGTCCGGACTTCCCTGCCGGAACTGGGGAGGGGAGCGCGAAAGGAACATGCTACAAAGCCGAGGACCACGATGGCGCTCAGGCCGCGGCTGGCCCGGGGCTACGCCGGCCTATGGGTTTGGGCGACCCCCGCAGCTTCGCAGCTTCACTCGGTGCTCAGTTCCTCTCCAAGCGTAGCACACAGACCTGATTCTTCTCAGCCTCGAAGTTTATCCCGAAAAGAACGGGAAAGGCTGAGGTTCAACCTTTTATAGAAACTGCCCGACCGCGGCGATTGGGCAATCCCAGCGGAAGTACCATCCTCCACCCCCGCTGCTGATACGCTCCGCTCGCTACTTGTTTCCACCAATAGCGCCATAGTATTTCTTTTTGGGGCGATCCTCCCTTTTGAAGAGATTAAACCTGTGAGTGACGGATGCAACCATCCAATCAGACTCCTACCTGCTACATAGAATGATTCTGAAGTGGCCAATCCCGTCCCGCGCCATCTGAGTCGCCGGAAGTCGTAGTTTCTGAAGAGTCGCTCTGGAGGCGTCTGCGCGGGCCAGGAGCGAGCCGGGGAACTACAAGTCCCTACGGGATCAGCGCCTGAGCACTTCCGGCTCGCGCGCCCAGTCCCTTTCCAAGACGGCGGCCGTGGGGGCACGATGAAGAGGGCGGGTGGCGCTGCCACTCCCGGGCGGCGGCGGGCGGGTGAGTGTCCCCGCGGCGCGCTCGGCCGGGGGCTCACGCCCCGGAGCCGCGCGGTAGGGGCGGGGGCGGGTGCTTCGGGGTCGGCGAAGGGTTGAGCCTTGGGGGGCGGGGCTGAGACGAAAAGGGGTTTCCGCTCCGGTCCCTTTCTTTGACTGTCAGCTGGCCCATCGCGCGCTCCATTCTTTTTCCCTCTTCCTCTTTATTCATTCCTTCTTCCTGCATTTATTGAGCGCCGCCGGTGTGCCCGGCACTGTTGCAGGGCCGGAAGATCGTGGAGAGCATGATCCCAGTTCTCATAGGCTCTTCTAGTGTAGGATTGCTTACCCCCCGTCACTGTTGACACTCAGCGCCAATCCTTCTCTGCTGTGCCTTTTAGAAGGTTGAGCCACATCCCTGGTCTCAACCCGGTAGATAGCAGTCACCTTTCCCAACCCCGTTGTGACAACCAGAAATGTCTCCAGATGTTGTCAAACATCTCCTGGGGGACAAAATCCTCTCCCCTTGACAACCAGTGATCTAGACAGGGTGTAGGGCTGATAATATACAGACAAATTCATGAAGAATGTGGTTGGTGCTATGGAAGAAACAGGGCGCAGAGAGAGTACTGAAGGCTCCTGAAAGGTTTGGGGTGGGTTGGGGGACCTATAGAAAGCTGACTGTCCCGGAAGTTGCTTGAAGAGCATGCCAGGCAGAGGGAGCAAGATGTGCAAAGGCCTGGGGGTGCTCGAGGAGCTGCCTCAAGGCAAGGCTTGGTCCCTAGTGGGGACTTGCATCTGGCCACCCCACTGCCCCTGACTTCAGCATGGCCAGCCTGGGCCTCCCACTCCCCTGGCTACTAGCCACAGGATCCAAGTGGGCGGGAACTCCAGCTACACCTGATCCACAACCCCTCTGAGGGTAAGTGGAGGCAGCAGATCATGGGCTTTCTCCAGGGGGTGGGCTGGGGAGAGGTTCCCAACTAGCTGGCCTGCCCTCCCATGCAGGCTGCTCAGAGAAGGGGTCCGGTGGGGGCTTGCCTAAAGAGGGGCTAGAGCACTGCAGGTGGCTCTGTGGATTCTTATGTCCATATCCAAGGGGCTCCCAGGCCCCCTCTCCCCACAGGGCCCGGGAGCCCCTTGGATATGGACATGGGTTGACAAAGATCCTTGGACCCCTCCCCTGAGCTACCCTGAGGTCTCTCGAAACAGGCCGGGTGGAGGCTTGGAGGGAGCTGAGGGGAGGAAAGCCTTTCTCGCGCTCCGCACCCTCACCCAGGTTTCCCTAGCCTGCTCAGCCCAAGGCTTTTCCCAGTTTGGCAGAGACCAGGCCTTCAGGCAGGTGAGGATTCTTGCTCTAGATACCACTTTCGGACTTGCCTGGGAGCCTCAGGCTGACCATGGGGTGGGGAAGCGTCTGCTGCCCTGGGGGTGGCATAGGGCACATCCCTAGGACAGCTGGGCCCAGCATTCCTGTAGCTGGGGTTTGGGCCTGCAGGGCCGGAAGACACCATAAGGGGAAGACTGCTATTGCAAAATGCAGCCCCCGGGGGACCGGCCTGGGAGCATCTTGCTCAATTCTGAGAATGTTTAGCAAGTAATCACTGTGTTCAGGGCTGGGCGGGGCACACTGATGAGGGGCGCTGGACTGCAGCACTGGGTCCCCCACCCCAGTCCCTGGCTGGGGCTGTATGCTGAACCCGTGTGAACCCGGAAATGGTTCCCTCCTTCCTTCCCTGGCTCAGCTTGACTGGTGAGCCAATCTTGTAGGTCCCTCAACAGGCTATGTGTCAGGGCTGTGGGCCTGGCCGCTATTGGCCTCCCGGGACTTTCCAGTGAGCCCCGCATGCCTTTCTGTTTACTTCATTTTATAGTGAGGGACAGCCAGACACCCGCTCTCCCAGACTGCACTTGGACAGGCTGGATCCATAGGGGCTGGTGGGCTGGCCGTGGTCCCGGGGGAATGCCTGCTGGTGCCCTGGCCCCGGACCTCAGGCACTGCTCACTGGAGCCATCAGCTGGCCTCTTGGCCCTGGGTGCTTGCAGTGGAGGGAGCAGATGGATTGTAAATGCAGGTCGATTCAGCTAGTGACCTCCCTGTGAGTCCACCCTCCTTCCTGCCCTGTGCTGCTGAGACATGAGCGAACCTTGGGTTTCCTGAGAAGGCGGAGCCTTTCCACTTGCTGTTGAGTCCTGGAGCTCCTGCTTTGAGCTCTCTGGGCCTCACCCTGGCAAGGTGTTCTCCCACAAAGCAGGGTGGCCCTCAAAACTTCCTTCTTCGCGCCGAGACCAGCAGCGGTGCTGGAGGCGAGGCTCCCGGACAGCCCATATTCACACCTCTGCCTGAGAGCTTGGCACTGCCCACTCTCAGGAGACTCTGCCTTTCTCCCAGGGGACAGACAAACCACTAGAGAGCCTGGTCTGTGGCACAGAGCCAAACCCCTCAAGTCACAGCAGGGGGAGCGGTGGACAGTTGGGGAGGCTTTGGCCAAACTCTTAGGACTCCCTATCTAGCGGGACCCAAAGGGCAATCAGAACCCGGGGTAGGGGTAGTGCCTGGTGTCAGTGCCAACTTCAGGGTCTGAGAGCCTTCCCGATGAGGACTGAGGCATGAAGGCTGGGAGGGTGGCATTGCAGGTGGCATTTGAAAGGGCAGATGAGGAGAGAGGGACAAGGAGACAGCAGGGATGGCAGGTAGCTCATGAGCACAGTGTGGGGACACAGGGCTCAGGAACCAGCCCGCTCCCTGCAGACCTGAAGGCTGGGTTGGAGACCCACCGGGTAGACCCTAGGTCACATTGCATTGCCGTGGTGTGTGGGGAGGGAGACATTGCCAGGTGGGCCAGGTCAGGAGGGCCCGATGGAGAAAATGACAGAACCAGTTGGACTGTGCAGTTGCCCTCCATGCTGTACTCACCTCAGCTGGGGGCAGAGTGTGTCTCCCACCTTCTCCCACAGTGTGGGGGGCTCAGCAGCCTTCCACCTGGAGCCCTTCTTAGTCCTGTGGGAGATCAGGGTGGGTCCTCCCAACTCCCTCCACCTCTAGGAGCAAAATGAGTCTGGCCTCCCTCCCCATGGGGAGCCCAGCTTCAAGCCTGGGCCTGTGGCTCAACACAACCGACTCATCCCAGTAGGGGCAGGTGGGGCTCCTGGCTACACACTGCTGTGTGCCGTGGCGGAAGGAAGACCACTGGAAGGGCACCGGCTGATTGGGCCCCTGGAGGGTGGGCGCCGTCGGCAGTAGAGCAGCTCTTCCGCTGTCATCAGTATCTCATCTCTTCCTTCTTCTACAGGACACCGGGCCTGGCCAGTGCTCCTGGGCCCTCTAGTCCCGCTCTTCTGGGGGTGGAATAGTTGGAGTCCTGGGATGGTTCACACTTTGCCTTCTCCCTGCCACCAACCCTTGAGATTGGAGCCACGCAATTGGGGGGCAAGAGGGCGTCCTTTGTTTCCGGGGTGGGTGACCTGCACGCGGTGAAGAGTTGGCTCCTCTCTCTGGGTCCCTCCCTGCCCCTGCCCAGAGGGCCTTTCTTTACGTGATGAGGCTGGTGAGGAGCTGGGCTCCAGGTACATCATCCAGTAGGTTCTCTGGAGCATGGCCAGTGTCTCTGCCATTGTGGCAGGAGATCGGCATGTAACCTGGTCACTCTGTGTGCCCAGCCTTGGCCCCAGGGACCTTTGGCCCTCAGACCCAGAGGAGCAGACAGAGCATGGGTGGGGGGCTCTCCACCTCTGGGTTGAAGCTGGGTGGACATTTCCGAAGGGTTAAGCCTTAAAGGAAAGTAAAACTGAGTGCCAGTTGCCGAGGCCTCCTCCCTCCCTCAGGCCTGTCACACCTGGGACGGGAGGGAGGGAAGGAGCTGCCCGAATGGACTGCCCTTGTTGGCATTGGCGATGGAGAAAGCTGGAGGTGTGCCCTGTGGTGGACTGGTCAGAGCAGGCTGCTGTGTGGAGCAGGCCTGGCCAGCTGACAGGGGTCTGGCCACCATCTCTGATGCCCCTCTTTGTGCTCCACACACAGGAGACGCTGCCGGTGGACCCTAGATGCCTCTCTAGAGCATGAGCTCGGGCAAAAGCGCCTGGTACAACCGCTTCTCTGGGGGACCTGCCAATCTTCCCACCCCAGACGTCACCACCGGGGTAAGGGACACCCCGTGAGTAAGGGTCTGCTCCCTACGTGGAGGTCCCGTGGGCAGGCTGTGATGTGGGTGTGGGTGGTGTGTCTGTGATGTGTACACATGGTGTGTTAGTGTGAAAGCATGTAATTGCATGTCCACTTGTGTCCATGTTCTCTCTGGAGTCAACAAGTCTCATCAGTTCTCTTTCCAGACCAGAATGGAAACAACCTTCGGGCCCGCCTTTTCAGCTGTCACCACTATCACCAAAGGTGAGCCTGGGAGGCCAGGCCAGCACAGCTGGGCAGAATCTGGGCACCCTGTGGGGCCCTTCTTGGTGGGGTGGGGTGGGGTGGGGAGTGGGAGCTGGCAGCTTGGTTCAGCCCCCTCCCCCCCCCCCCCCCCCCCCCCCGGGCAGGAGTCTGACGTTTTGCTCCCTGTGGCTCTGCTCTTGCTGCTGTGTCCTTTCCCCCGCCCCACCCCCCGGCCTCCCCTTGCTCCTTCTTTCTGGTGCCTTGCTCATCACCTCTCTAGGGAGGGCTGTCCCAACTTCCCCGGCACCCCATGCACACCTGTCCCTTGGCACAGTGACCCCGCTCATGCCTGCCCCGGGCTCCTAGCAGGCACGGTAGGGGTAAGAAGTGCTCATGGGGCCCTTTGTCAGGTCTGATCCCACAGCTAGTGTGTTCAAGGAGGTCGTGGCACATGAGGGTGCAGCTTCCTTCCCAGAGTCACGCGGGTGGTGGGCCCTCCTGTCAGGCACTCGGCCCTTCGTAGGAGCACACTAGCTGCTAATTGGTTTTTTAATTGCTTTTCCCTGGCTGCATGTGGCAGTGCAGTCACTGGGCCACTGCATACACCTGCTCACACCAGCTCCTCTTTGTCACTGGTGACATCCTCAGGGCCTCTGAAGGAGCCCTCTTTTCTTCTTAGACATGTTTTCCTGAGGGGAAAAATAAACCTCACCTCTAATTTCATCACCCAATCATGTTCTTAATTCCCCATCTACCTGTAGACATGGCTCCCTGGCAGTGAATGACAGGCCCACCTTTCCCTTCCTTCCCACCCAGCAACCCACTCGGTGGCAGGGATGGGTCAGAGCTGGGCATGAACAGTTGCCTAGTCTGGCCCCTCTCATTGCAGATGGGTGAGGCCCAGTCACAGGGTAGCCTATCGAAGCCTGTATCATAAGCCCAGGCCTTCAGAGCTGGTTGTTGGGACATCTGGGCCCGGCTGGGGCCTGAGGCCAGTGGCTGCCATTCCTAGCCTCTGGCAGCCGCCTGCAGGGCTATGAGGGAGGCGCTCTGGCTCCCACATAGACCCCTGACCAGTGCCTTCTTAGGGCAGCCAGGGTGACAGGCCGTAGGAGGAGGGCGAGAGCTTCCAGCTGCCTTCCCTGGAGGAAGCAAGAAGGCTGGTGGCCAGTTCCGGGTTGTGGTGGAGCCAGGGGAGGAGGTGGGAAATGAGCTGCCGTCTTGGCCTCTCCATATGCCAGCGGAGGAGCTTCAGACCTCTCTACGCCTCAGTTTCCTCTATGGACTGAGGCTGTCAGATAACCCACTCGGCAGAGTTACCTCGAGGGTCAGATAAGACGATATCCCAGCTCCTACCTTTGACCCTAGGTGTGGTTACTCAGGTGTTGAGCTCAGCCTCAGCTGGGCAAAGTGGCCCCAGGGCCAGGCTGGGTGCTGAGTGCTGGGAGCTGGTTGTAGAGGCTGAGAGAAGACCCTTCCACCATCACCCCCAGTCTGCCTGGAAGCAGCAGTGATTAGACCTGGAGAGGCCACCTGAGCCTGTGCCCTCCCCGCCTGCCCGGCACTGGGGAGGGCTGAGAGCTAGTGATGGTCCACAGAGCAGGCCGGGGCTCTCACTGAAGGCACAGGGCCATTTCATGCTGAGCCCTGTATATTTTATTTCCCAGTTGCCCCCCAGCCCAGCCCTAGCCAAGTTGCCCTCAAATCCAGAGGGAGGCAGTGGGAGCCAGCATGGGCACGGTAAGTCAGGCCTCCCTCTGTGGCCCACACTCACGGCATCCTGGCCCTTTTCTTGGCAGCGGATGGGACCAGCACATACAAACAGCACCGCAGGACGCCCTCCTCCTCCAGCACCCTTGCCTACTCCCCTCGGGATGAGGAGGACAGCATGGTAGGTCTGGGTCACACTCCTCCCTCCCACCTCACACCACGCCTTCCCTCCCAGGGCATGATCCCAGCAGAAGCTGCAGGTGGGATGCTCAGCCTCCAGAAGCCTTAGCTACAGTCTGTAGTGGGGAGTGAGCTGGTGGGACAGAGGGCTGGCATGTGTGGACACCTGAGACTGAGCACCAAGGCTGGATTAATGGAGAGGTAGCCGCCAGGGACTGCTGGACCCGAGGTGTGGTGGGTTTGACTCCATCTGGAGTGGGTGGGAGCCACAGAAAGTTCAGTCTGATCCGCATTTTTTAAGCCCCCGAGCTGCCCAAGTGGAGGATGAGGGGTGGGTTGCCAGGTAGAGGCAGGAGCCCTGAGAAGGGGCTCCTGGTGAGGGAGATGGGCCCCAGCAGATGGGGAAAGGAAGACAGGGTCAGCAGAGGGGCCTACAAGGCCCGTGCTGACTGTGGGGAAGCCAGAGAGTCCCCTACTGCTGGCTCTGCAGAGGGAGAAGGGTTCAAGGCAGAGTGGACCTTGCTGTGGGTGCCCAGGTCATATGGCTGGGATCATAGTGGACACGCCCTCCTGTCTGTCCAATGACACTTGGTGCTGGGCTCTGGACCTGCTTGGGGAAGCAAGGACTGGTTCAGCTGGAGCGGGGGGTGGGGGGACACAAGCATGCTTGAGCCCTCTTGCCACTGGCCTGTCCTGTGCCCTGCTTTCTACTTTCCCTTGGCGGGGGCCCCTGACAGACCCTCCTGGTTCCCCCACTCTCCCAGCCTCTCACGTTGAGCTGCCAGGCCTTTGTTCCCTATGCGAAAGGAAGAAAAGAGTTTTATTGATCACATGAACAAACACACTTGTGCCAGGCACTGCACCAGGCCTTCACGAGGACAAGTCACACAACGTGCTCCACTCCCTCCAGTTCTTCCTGCCTCAGTCTGCACAGCCCCTGACTGGCCCACGGGAGTGTGGCTGGGGTCAGAAGGCCTACCCTCCCATCCAGGCCTCCAAGGAAGCAGATTTCCTGTGTGTGTGGTTGTGATCCTGGCACTTGGTGGCTTGAAAGAGGTGGAGATGTGCTGTGAGGGCCCTGAGGCCGTGCCACCTGGGCACCTTCTCTGTTGGCTGCTGGGCCCCCGCAGGCTGCCCCTCCGCTGCCCTGGGTGGTTGAGAGTGTCAGCCCCTCACTCAGGAGGGCAGGCGGGCATGGAGAGCGGAGCCAGGCCGGGCCTGGCTTGCTTGGCTCAGCTCCTGTCTGGACCTGCTCTTGCTCTCTGGTTTCCATGCTGCCCATGGGGATGGTTTGACTCACTTCCTCTGACTTTCCCCTTGTTTCTCATGTGGTGTTTCCATGCACACTTGCCACTTGGGATGCTGTGAAGGGAGGTGGGCACAGCACTGGTGAGGGAGGTGCTTCTGTGGGCAAACCAGGGACACGGGTCTCTGCTGCCCTCACTTGGGAAAGCCGGCCCCTGGAACGGGCCGGGCCTCTGTAAAGAGCTGGCGGCACCTGGCCAAGCCTCCCTCTGCCCCCGGTGGGTCCAACACCCTGGGCTGGTGCGGAGGGGATGGTTCCAACAGCTCCCACACCCACAGAGGCAACTGGGCCCCAGAGCTGCCAGGACGGGGAGGGGCCTGTGGAGGCAGAAGGTTTGTGGCTCATGAATGAGGCTTCTCAGCATGAGGGGAGGAGTGTGGGAGCAATGGCTCTTGAAGGATCTCTTCTGGAGGGTTCCAAGCCTAGAGGGGAGGAGGAAACAGCCCCCGCCCCCGGAGTCCCCCAAATCCTCACCTTTGGTGGCTCTGGCAGAGGCTGGCACCCGTGGCCATCTCTCCTGCACTCGGAAGGCTGGCCAGGGTTTTAGGATGTCCGGCCTTCCCTTGGAGCCTCTCTTGCCTGCCCCGTGTCCCCGGCCAGGGAGGCCAGGCGGACCTGGAGCCTCTTCCGGCCAGCCTTCCATTCCCTTCACTCCAGCAGTCCAGGGCTGCCGCTGCCTTGGGATTGGCTGCTGGAGATGCCCCCTCTGCAGCCCACATTCCCTCACGGGAAGCAGGAAGCAGGGCTAGCGTGTCCTCGCAGAATTGAATAGCAGGAAGTCTCTCCATTTACACAAAGAAAGTTGGCAGACGTGAGTGGGCGGCCCAACAGGGCCTGGACCGCTGGGCAGGAGGGGGCCTGGGCATTGCACCGGCTCCCTGTACACACACCACAGTCCCTGCAGCCTGAGTGAGCACCCACTAGGATGGTGTGGCCCTGGGGGCCCCCCTGCCCTCAGTGTACACAGGGGCTTGGCCCCGCCCTCCTCCTGGCTGACGGGCGTCTGTCTCCATGCTGCAGCCCCCCATCAACACCCCACGCCGCTCTGACTCTGCCATCTCCGTTCGCTCCCTGCACTCCGAGTCCAGCATGTCCCTGCGCTCCACGTTCTCGCTGCCTGAGGAGGAGGAGGAGCCGGTAGGTGTGGTGGTCACAGGGTGGGCTCAGTGCAGATGATTCCAAAGGACCCTTACTGTCCTGTGCAGTGGTCAGGGGCACTTTCCCCTTAGGCACAATGAGGGGGTGATAGGACCTCGTCAGAGCCCTTCAACGTCTCTGGTCCACACCAAGGACCCCAGGCCAGGTCCCCGACCCCAGGGGCTGCCCAGGGACCAGCTTTAGGAAACCACGTGGGGCCCTTTCTTGTTGCCATCCCAGGTAGAGGATAGGTGCTGGCAGGCCGAGGACACAGCTAGAGGAGTCCTCCCTGCTTGGCCACCCTCAAGTTCAGGTCTAGCCCTTAGCCTTAGCAGGCTCCTCCTGGGATGCACCCCAGCTATGGTGCCTCTACCCTGAGAGGGCAGCCCAAGCCTGTGGGGGGGAGGGGACAAGGTTCCCCGACCCATGGCATCACCCCTGGGCCTGCCCTCACCTGCCCTCCCTGGTTCTAGGAGCCACTGGTATTTGCGGAGCAGCTCTCGGTGAAGCTGTGCTGCCAGCTGTGCTGCAGTGTGTTCAAGGACCCTGTGATCACCACCTGTGGGGTGAGGCTGCTGTCCCTCCCTGGCCTGTGCACCACCTTGGGGCTAGGTGGGCTGCCAGCCCATCCGTGTGGAACCTGGGCCTTGGTCACAGGCCTGGTCTGGCTGCCCAGCAGGTGCCCTCTGCAGGGGCACGGGGAGGGGTTAACTTCGGCCATGCCCCAACTCTACCCATTGTTTCCACAGCATACATTCTGTCGAAGATGTGCCTTGAAGTCAGGTAGGGCCCTTTCAGGCCCAGGCCTGGCCACCTTGTTCCCCAGCTGGGGGAGGGCCCCGCTAGGGAGGTCCCAGCCCAGGTCAGGCACTGATGGTTGCATGGCAGCTTCTCCCTTGTCCTGCACAAAGCGTCTCTGCTGTGGGTGGCGGCGGCCCCTGGTTGCACTCGGGCCAGGCTCAAGGCATTGACAAGCAGAGCAGTACGGGCTGTGTACCCGCTCTCCCTGGTGGAGGGAGGCCGCCCTCACTGTCAAGGCTGCTGCCCCGCCGTCTCGAACTTCAGTAGCATCTAGGTATCCCTCCTGGGCCCAGGGATGGGTTCCCTCCTGCTCTGCCCCCGGTCCTCTTGGCCCTGTCCCACACTCTCAGGTCAGCTGAGAGGCCTTCACTCAGCCAGTGGGCATTTTTGGTGACCCCCCTTCTATTCTGGGCACCTCAGAAGGGCAGGTAGACGGGTAGATCAAGCCCCCAACAGGCTCAGCCCACCAGCTGGGGGAGCAGGTTCCAAGCCACTCGCCCCTGCATAGCCTGGCCACAGTGCCCTGGGCAGAGCTCCCAGGGAAGGGGCTGGCTGGGCGGGCCACGGGGTCAGCATGTCCTCCCCTCCAGAGAAGTGTCCTGTGGACAACGCCAAGCTGACGGTGGTGGTGAACAACATTGCCGTGGCCGAGCAGATCGGGGAGCTCTCCATCCACTGCAAGCATGGCTGTCGGGCAGCAGGAGTCGGGAAGCCCACTGTCTTTGAGGTGGACCCCCGAGGGTGCCCCTTCACCATTAAGCTCAGTGCCCGGAAGTAAGTGCCCCCAATGGCCCCCAGCTCCCCACCGATCTGGGTGCTAAAAATGGTGCCTCTGGGGACTCAACTGTTCTGTGTCTTGTCTCCCACAGGGACCACGAGAGCAGCTGTGACTACAGGCCTGTGCGGTGCCCCAACAACCCCAACTGCCCGCCCCTTCTCAAGATGAACCTGGAGGCCCACCTCAAGGAGTGCGAGCACATCAAGTGTCCCCACTCCAAGTACGGGTGAGTGGGCGGGGGTGGGCTCAAGGGGGCCGTCCTAGGGCAGGGGCGGGTGGGCAGGAGGGCGGGTGGGCCTGGGCTGGCATTCACAGTCCCTCCTTCAGCAAACCTTTGTTGAGATCCACCTGTGTGCCGGGCACTGGGGAGACAGCCAGGGTCCCTGGGGAGATGGACCTTAGCGGAGCCACACCGTCGACTATGTAATTACAAACTGAGGTACAGGTGCTTCGAAGGAGAGATCAAAGTCCCTTGGGAACACAGAGGGGTCAGAGCATTTGGGGAGTTGGGGGTGGTCAGGGAAGGGGTGAGATGAGAACTAACCTATGTGTGGGCATAAGCCAGGCAAAGACCAGGGCAAGGGCTTCCAACAGTTGGACCAGCAGGGGTGGACTTGAACAAATGGCCAGAGTTGAGAGCAGAGGGGAGGTGGAGTGGGAAAGAGGCACGCTGAGGAGGGGTGTGGAGGAGCCCTTTAAGAGCTTTGAGCAGTAGAGTGATGGATATTCCTTGCATAGTGGCCTGCTGGGTGCTGGGTGCTGGGTGCTGATAGGAGCAGGAGAGATGGGTGGGCAAGCAGGTGTGGAGAGGATGGTGGCCCATCTGGGGTGCAGTGGGCACAAAAGTGAGATTCAGGAGAGATTTTTAGGGTTGGGGAGGCAGAGGGGAGGGTCCTAAAGGGTGGGCAGGTGAGCAAAGGGGCAGGCAGCCATCCTGTCCCTCCAGGTGCACGTTCATCGGGAACCAGGACACGTACGAGACGCACCTGGAGACCTGCCGCTTCGAGGGCCTGAAGGAGTTCCTGCAGCAGACCGACGACCGCTTCCACGAGATGCACGTGGCCCTGGCCCAGAAGGACCAGGAGATCGCCTTCTTGCGCTCCATGCTGGGCAAGCTCTCGGAGAAGATCGACCAGCTGGAGAAGAGCCTGGAGCTCAAGTTCGGTGAGAGCCCAGCCCAGAAGGGATGGGGTGCAGCGCCTTCTCCTGGTCCCTGACACCCTCTGCCCTGCCACCCAGATGTCCTGGATGAAAACCAGAGCAAGCTGAGCGAGGACCTCATGGAGTTCCGGAGGGACGCATCCATGTTGAACGTGAGCGGGCGAGAGACAGAAACAGGAAGGTTGGGTGGCGTGGGGGACACAGGACTATCCCCCTGATTGGCCCCAACAGGAGGCTTGCCCTGCTCAGGATTAGGTGTCTGGGGTGGGGAGGGCTGCTGCTGCACCTGTCCTGTACCAGCCAAGCTCAGGCTGGCGGGCAGGGGTTCTGGGGAGCCACAGCCACCATGCCCTCCACTCTCGGCCTTGCAGGATGAATTGTCCCACATCAATGCACGGCTGAACATGGGCATCCTAGGATGTGAGTATGGGCCCACTGCTGCTCCCACCACTGTCCCCAAGGCCTCCACATGTCTCTCACAGCCACTCCTGTCTCTGCAGCCTATGACCCGCAGCAGATCTTCAAGTGCAAAGGAACCTTTGTGGGCCACCAGGGCCCTGTCTGGTGTCTCTGTGTCTACTCCATGGGGGACCTGCTCTTCAGTGGCTCTTCCGACAAGACCATCAAGGTGGGTGGGATCCCGCCTAGGTGGGCTCTGTAGCCTGGCAGGTGAAGGGTGGGTACTGGCCATGGGCGGGTCTTCCTCTCATACGCAGGGCTTTCTGAGGATGGCTTGCTTCCCCATTCCCACCATGCCACCCCTGGCACCTGGCTGATCTTGTGGGACCCACCTTGATCCTGGTCTCTGCAGGTTTGGGACACGTGTACTACCTACAAGTGTCAGAAGACACTGGAGGGCCATGACGGCATTGTGCTGGCACTCTGCATCCAGGGGTGAGTGTCTGTGTGCACCCACTGACCATGGGCCCACATGGAGCTGGGGACATGCGACCCCATGCTACTGCCCCATGGACGGTGAGCTCAAGCCCGTATAGCCCACATGTCCACATGTGGTTGTGTCCGCCTCTCCCGTGAGGCACTCATGACCTTGAGCAGGGTGGCATCTCGGTGGTAACATGTGGGCCCTCCATCTCTGACGATGTACAGTCACAAAGCATAGCCCTGGCCCTGGATGCCTCAGGCAGCTAGAGGGCAGAGGTGGGACATCAGAGAGTGGAGCAGGAGCTCAGCTGTCTCTGGCATGGGCACAGGTCGGGGACAGGACCACACACAGCTGGCTCAGCCACCTCCTTGCCCCCAGGGTGGCCCTTTCTAGACCTTCCCTTCTGTCTCGTGTAATGAGGTTTTGTATTTGGGCATGAGTAAGTGAGAGGGACGGGGATGGATTCTCAATCACAAGAAGTAGCAGCTTGACTGCCAGCAGTGCTAACTGGGTAATTACCTCCCGGCTCAGCACTTGCCAGGGAGGCACCAGGATTTGGGCCTCCACTTCCAGCATCCCTCACTGAGACCAAAATACTAAGACTGGGCTCAAGGAAGCGGCAGTGGCCTTGGCTTTGCCCCAAGCTGCTGATTCCTGGTGGCCAGTGCTACCTTCACCTGCAGGGCAATGTCAGTGAGGACAGTGCCTTCTGCCCCAACACCTTAGCTTTGCTTCCCCAGGTGCAAGCTCTACAGCGGCTCAGCAGACTGCACTATCATTGTGAGTAGGGCCCGTGGGAGGGGCCAGGCCACGTATTAGTATTGGGAGTCCCAGGCACACTGGGCTCTGGGCTCAGGGCAGCAGGGCTGGTGCTGAGGCTTCCTGTCCTCCCACCCACCAGGTGTGGGATATCCAGAACCTGCAGAAAGTGAACACGATCCGGGCCCATGACAACCCGGTGTGCACGCTGGTCTCCTCTCACAACATGCTCTTCAGTGGTTCCCTGAAGGCCATCAAGGTCAGGCAAGGCAGTGTGCGTGCGTGTGCCAGGCTTTAGGGTGCCGGATGCCTGGCCACCCAGCCTGTGCTGACAACGTTCTCACAGGTCTGGGACATTGTGGGCACTGAGCTGAAGCTGAAGAAGGAGCTGACAGGCCTAAACCACTGGGTGCGGGCCCTGGTGGCTGCCCAGAGCTACCTGTACAGTGGCTCCTACCAGACAATCAAGGTACCCCTTTGCCACGTTCCTGGTGGCAGGGCCCCTCCCTGTACCAGCGCTGCCCTGCCCCCTTCCCACTGGGACAGAGAGACCCTCACACACAGCCTGGGTGCTGGGTGGGCTGCACACATGTCTGAAGCCCCAGAGGCCCTGGCCTAGGACCAAGTGGTCTGCGCTTGCCCATAGATCTGGGATATCCGGACCCTCGACTGCATCCATGTCCTGCAGACATCTGGTGGCAGTGTGTACTCTATCGCCGTGACGAATCACCACATAGTCTGTGGCACCTACGAGAACCTCATCCACGTAAGGGTGGACACCTGGGGCAAGGCCTGACTCTGGGCCCCTGTCCTCTCCCATCTGTGTCTCTGACGTGCCTGTGCCATCACTTCAGGTGTGGGACATCGAGTCCAAGGAGCAGGTTCGGACCCTGACAGGCCACGTCGGCACAGTGTATGCCCTGGCGGTCATCTCGACACCAGACCAGACCAAAGTCTTCAGCGCATCCTATGATCGGTCTCTCAGGGTCCGTGCTGGCCTGGTGACCGTGGGAGGCTCAGGGTGGGTAGCCTGGCCTGGCAGTCCTCATGTCTTATGTGCCCCCAGGTCTGGAGTATGGACAACATGATCTGCACACAGACCCTGCTGCGTCACCAGGGCAGTGTAACTGCCCTGGCCGTGTCCCGGGGCCGGCTCTTCTCAGGGGCTGTGGACAGCACTGTGAAGGTCAGAGCCTTGGCTGGGGCCATCCAAAGGGGCTGACTGCACATGGAGAGCAGGGTGTTGGGGGTGAGGAGCCAGCAGCCCCGGGCAGGTGGCAGTGGAGGGCAGGATAGCCAGGGGGGCACCTCAAACAGAGCCCTTCCTCTACAGGTTTGGACTTGCTGACAAAATCCCGGCCAGGTCTTGGCTTCTTCTGGGCCCACCCTAGGCCTGTCGAAGCCACGCTGGGCTCGGGGTCTCTGCCTGCCCATTAGGGGCTAGGCGGGCAGGCTCACCTGGCCAGGCACTGTCTTGATCCTGCACCCGGCAAGTCTCCTTCTGTCTGGCTCTGTCATCATTGCTGCCAGGACAGTGCCCAGACCCTCTCTCTACACTCCAGGTATAATGCTCGCCCGGTCCACCCTCCATCCCCATTCCTGATGGACTACAGGACCTTTTTACTCACCTTTTCTATTGTTTTTAGACTGTACATAGATTTGATTACTTCTGATTGAAATAAAAGCTGCACAGACTGTGGCTGTGAGTAGGCATAGTCCTGGGATGAGGGAGAGGCTGCCTAAGAATACTGGTGTGCCCAGGCACCAGCAGCCCGTGGGAGGGACGCTGGGAGGGGTCACAAAAAGGGTTCCTATTGTCTGTTGACCCCAGGATGTAGCCCTCTCGGTTGACTTCCCCTCCCTGCCATGGACAGGCCAACCCCCCCCGCCCCGCCCCCACCTCCACCACCACCACCATTCTCCCAACACACACCACCAAAAAGTGAGCCAGGCCATTTTCTGCTGTTTATTGACAGCCAAGAGTACCTCCCTGCCCAGACCCCCCTCCCGACCTGCTGGAGCCCCAGCCTCGGCCACCCGCTAAGGAGAGGCCAGGTGGACGACCAGGTAAATCCACTAGGGAAAGCGTCATCACATGACAACTGAAAGGGGCCTCACATTCCTAGATGCCGCCTTGGCTGATCAACTCCACCCACCTGCATCACAATTGCTGGTTTTTGGCATTTTTAAATTTTTTTTTAAGAAATGTCAAAGTTGTGTCCAACACACGTGGATCAGCAAACACAATAGAGGAGGCTGGTCAGTACTTTTTTGGAGGGGGCGAGAAGGGAGAGGCGAGAACAACCACACGACACAGCCTTGGACCACGAGCAGAAGCATCCGTGGGAATTCAGACGGGGGTGGGCTGGCTGCCTGCTCGGAGCCTGGGGTGGGAGAGTCAGGCACACCTTCACACGCGCCACACGCAGCCTGGCATGCACACCCTGCACCCACTGCTGTCATCCGGCTGACCACCACTTCACGCTGTGCACATAGCTTCCCCCAAACCCAGGCAGACCTTCACAGCAGCATCCCCCAGAGAGGAGGGAGCCCTCCCCACCGTCTCCACGGCATGGAGGACACAGCCCAGCAGCAAGGCACATCCTTCGAGTTCTTCAGACACAGAGAAGTTAAGAGAGAGAGCAGAGGGAGGCCCTGGTGGAGCACAGACCCCAGCCTACTGTTTGTGCTACTGGCCCAGGGGCTGGCCACTCCTGGACAGAGGGGAAGGACAGACAGTAGCCAGGGCCTGTAACAGCTTTTGTCTCGAGCTAGACTCCAGTGTCCTTGCAGTTGGTAAATGGTTTTCTATAGAATCAATAATATTTTTTTCTTTCTTTAAATATATATTCGTTAAAGTTATACCTTTTTGTTTCTCTAGGGAAATCTGCCTCAGCTTATTCCCAATAAATTAATACTCTCAATAGCTTATATTCTGTGGGGTAGAGTAGGGCAGGGGTGACCCCTGCCCCTTGTGCTGTGCCAGAGCAGCTGGCAGAGGTCCCCAGTGGGCAGTTCTGTGCTGGGCATAGGCCTGTGCTCTGCCACTGATTGGGGAGGGGCTACAGTGGCTGCCCCCCTCCCACTACCTCCCAAGGTGGGCCCAACATGGATTCAGGGCAGGGTGCCAGGGGCTGCCCCTTCTCTACACACTGGGCAGAGCCTGGTGGTGGGTGGGCAGGTGGCCCAGCAGTTATTGCACAGGGAGCAGCAGACAGGGACAGGCACCCACAGAGCAGCAGCATCTGTCCAGAGCCCTTGGGTCCCTAGGCCAGGCAGTCTTCCACGCTGGGCATCTTGCCTGGGCCCAGGGGGCAGGAGTTGTGCTTATGCAGGGACAGGGCAGCACGACCCGCCCCCACCTCGTGGCCCTGGCAGGCTGTCCCCTGCACCCCGCCCCCCTCGGCCGCCCACTTGCGCTGCGCCCAGAAATGCCCATCCTGAGGTAAAGGTCAGTGTGCAGCCAGAGCCCAGGCAGCATAGGTGGGCCCAACATGTGCCACATCATTCCAGCATGGCGTCCAGTTGGTCCGCCAGGTCATCAAACATGCTGCCGATGTCGTCCAGGATGCTGCCCGTGCTCTTCTCCGAGGCGGAGGGGCTGGGGTGGGCGCAGTGTGAGAAGAGGGGGGCAAGGTGGGGTCGGCAGAAAAAGGCCGCGCCCCATCCCTACATAGACCACGCCTCCCACTCAAATCAGCAGTGCATGGGCGGGGCCACGCTCCAAGGTCTCTGACACCCCACCCCCCCAATTCCCCCATTCCAGCGGAGCACAGCCGCCTCAGAATGTAAATGACAGGGCGGTGTGCAGGCCCCGCCCCGCTGTATAAGGTGTCCGAGGCCACGCCCTCAAGGCATTGGTTACGCCCCCCCCCCTCATCTCGGCCCTAGTCCGTACACTACATCTTCACTAACCCAGGCACCCAGATGCCCACGCCCAACCGGACCCGCCCCACACCTACCGCTGGCCCTGAGCGTCCTCCTGCCGGATCTTTTCTTCCACTGCTTGCAGCGCTGCCGCCAAGCACGCACTCGTCTCCTCCAGCTTCTGCTGGGCGCTGTCCCCGAGCGAGGTGCCCTCGGGTGCGGCAGGGGGCCCTGAGGCCGCGGCTGCAGCGGCCGCGACCGCAGCGGCGCGCGGCGGCTTGGCGGGCACGTGCAGCGCGGGCGCGCTCGGAGACGGGGGCTTGGCGGGGCTGGCGCTCAGCGAGGGCGGCGTGCTGGCTGGCTTGGCGAGGGCAGCGGGCGGCTGGCGCGCCGGCGAGGGCGTGGGCGACGGGTTGGCGCTGCCTGACTGCAGCCCCGCGGCGGCCTTGACCGGCTTGGGCGCCGTGGGCGGCGGCGGCGGCTTGGGAGACACGGGCGGCGGTGTGCCGTGGGCACACTTCACCTCTGCGGGGAGGAGGAGACTCGCACGCTGCGGGAGGTCGCGCAGTGTGCACGCTGCCCATCCCTGCACAAGCCCCAGCGCAGCATCCTGCCTCCCGCCCAGGAGCGGAAATACAGTGGTCCTCAGCACAGCGTCCCCGCTGCTGCAGCTCTCCACTGCCCCTCCCACCCCAGCCTCCCATGGCAACCAAGGGATGTGCTTCCCCAGGCAAACCCTGGTGGCATCACTGTTTCCAAGTCCCTCCCGGTCCGCCCCCCACCCCCACCCCGCACTTCTAGGTGGGGCCCTTCGGTTGACTGCCACAGGGCCTTTGCACCTCTAATCCTTTTGCCTGGAAGCCTCTCCCCTCTCTTGAGTGCTGGGATCCCTCTCCAGCTGGGTCAGAGTCCTCCCTAACTCAGCAACGTGCACCTGTCCTCCCTCCCCTGGTGCTACTATTAATAAGTTTCTGTGCCTCCTTCACAGAGCAACTTGAGGACCAGCCACCCTCCTCCAAGCTCTGGGTTGGCAGAGTTGTCCTCTAGGTGGATGGATGAGACAGTGTGAGGACACTCCTCCCTACTCCACCTGGCTGCCATCAAATCCAAGAAGAGAAAAACCCTCAGACCGCCGAGGGGGGAGGGGGGATGGAGGCCCTTCCCCAGCTAGCTCCCTCACCTACCTGGGCTGCTGGGGCCTGGCAGCGGCACCTTCTTGGAGGCAGGAGTGGGTGACCCCTGGATCTTGGGTACCGGCTGAGCCAGGACAGGCTTGGGAGAGACAGGCGGCTTGGTTGGTTTCCGGGCATCACTGTCTGGTGGGGGCAGCGGGGGCAAGTGCATCAGGTCGGAGGGCAGGGACTCGGTGGGTGCGGGTGGCGGGGGCAGCTCCAGGGGTCCAGCTTGCTCAGAGCCCAGTCTGCGGCGCACAGTGCCTGTGCCATTCTGGTACACGGACAGCGATGGGGGTGGCTCTGGGCCCGCCTCCCGTTCCTTGGCCTTGGGCCGGCGCTTGACGGTGTCAGACTCAGTCAAGATGAACTTGACGTTCTCCTGCTGGCTCTGCTTGGCTCGGATGCGCCTCTTCAGCGTGGCACTGGCCTCCACCCGGGCCAAGGGAGGACCCTCCCCACTTGCCTCTCCCTTGGCTGGACCTCGAGGCCTCTGCCGGGTAGTGCCATCCTCGGCAAAGTGGCCATGATCGGCGGGCCCGGCCGGTTCCCCGGGCCCCCGGCGGGCCGTGGCCAGAAGTCCTGTGACAGGCCCGCTGAGGGTGCGGCGCCGGTTCACCACCTCTCCATCAGGCCCAATGGCCTCCTTGTGCTTCACGGAGGCCAACACTGTTGCTACCCTGCCTGGCTCGGGGCTGTCAGGGCGAGGCGTGGGGTGGCCCTCAGGGGGCCTACGGGCGGCGCGGCCCCCGCCCCCAATGGAGGACAGCTCGAGCATGGCGGCAATGCTCTTCACACTGCCAGCACTGCCTGTGTCCACGCTGCCAGCCAGGTCACTGGCCCGTCGGCGTTGTGCCCGGACCCCCAGCTGGCCATCCTCAGTCCCAGCTCCTTTGGCCTCCGCATCAGGTGCTGACTCATCAGCCAGGTTGGCGCTGGCCATGGCTGAGCTAGAGCGCTTAGGCGGAGGTGGCGGGGGCCCCTTTTTCCGGGGCCGCACAGCAAAGGACTGGCTGCGGTTGACGTTCTTGTCGGCACCAGCAGGTGCCCGCACTGAGTGGCTGCGGCCTACACGCCGCTGGACTGTGGCGTAGGGCCCTGCGGCAGCTGGCACCAGCAGCTCATCCCGCTCTTGCTCGCTGTCAGACGCTGTATAGCGATTCAGGCTGTGGGCGCGCTTCTTGGGCCGCCCTGGCTCCACATCGGACTCAGGGGGCAGACACAGCACGGGCACGGGGGTGGGGGCAGGGGCGGGGGCAGGGGCAGGCCCAGGAGCAGCTGGCCCTGCCTCACCCTCCACGGGCTGGGGCAGCACATAGGCAAAGCCCCGGTGCGTGGGCGATTGAGGCAGGGAGCGGGGCGACATGGGTCGCTCCATAGGTGGCAGCAGCTGTGGGGTGGGCTTCACCTTGGCTGTTGCCGGGGCTGGACCATGAGGCACCCCCAGGGCCTGGGGGGAACCTGGCCGAGCTTTCGTGGGGGTCTGGGGGGGCGTGAAGGGGCTGGCGCCTGGTGGAAGGACCTGCCGTGGCTTGCCGGGCACCGGAGGCACACTGGCCCGCTTGATGCTGTGGCCGTGGCGGCTGGGCCGAGCCTCCTTGGGCAGAGTCCCAGCGCCTGGTCCCTCATCCAGCAGGTACTCCTGGCTTCGTGACATAGGGCTGCCAGGCCCAGGGAACCCGTCACCCAGCAGCTCCTGAGAGCTGCTCATATGCCGTGCCCGCCCCCCCAGGCTGGGCTCCTGGCGCACAGAGGCCCTTGGGGTGGGTGGCAGGTGATTGGAGGGCTTCTCGGCAGCGGCAGGGGTGGCAGCCGCCTCTGCCGGGCCAGTCATGGCAGCCTGCAGCTCACCACTGAGCTCGCTGTCTTGGAAGGTGGTCATCTTTGGAGACTGGCACTCGGCTGGGGCAGGCTCAGGAGGGGGCGGCGACTCAATGGCCATCACTTCAAGAGACTGCGGCGCCTTCTGGCGCAGAGGTCCCCCTTCATACTTAGCGTACTCTGCCTTCTGCAGCTCTGCCAGTTTCCTCACTGCCAGCATCAGCTTCTTCTGGTGTCCTGAGTGGGGCATGGGGCAGGTCAGGCCAGGGAGAGGGGCAAGGACCAGGACGTGGTGGGGGCTGGAGCCTCACCCAGCTTGGTGATCCCAATCTCCTGCAGGTCCTCCCAGGTGATGTCGGTGATAAAGTCGATGTTCTCGTAGCCATTGTCCACCAGCACCTTGTAGTACTGGGCCAGGCCGATCATGGACAGCCACACAGCCAGGTTAGCCTATATACAGAGCAGGGGACACAGAGGGCAGCCAGAGCTGGCTACCCACAGCCTGTCGACAACTGGGAGCTGTTGGGGCAGGGGCATCGGGCCAGCCCGGTACAGACAAACAGAGGACAAACCAACATCAGTGTCAGCTTTGGAGACAGCGCAGCCTCAGCAGGAGCCCAAGTCCAGCTCACGTGCACGTGCAAACACACACAAACACGCGCACACAGGGCAACCCTATCTTCAGGACACCGTTCGGGAAAGACTGCACTTCCTCACCTGTCCAGGCAACCATGGGGACAGCACCCAGTGGACACACAGCATACATCATGGACGCAGATACACAGCACACCAATCAGATACGTGGACACGCACACCCTGGATCACAGCCATACACGGGCACTGACTCCCCTCTGTGTCATGCTCACACCCTCTCACAACTTCTCACCCACATCAGGCACAGTCACACGGCCACATCACACATGTGTGCAAACAGCCATGAGAGCCTTCACCCAGTACCACCCAGTGGCTTCCGGAATGGCATCCACCTGCCCACACTCCCAGCAGGGCATCACTAATGCACCAACGCACAGCACATCCGCAAGAGCAGGGTGAGACCCACGGACCCTGACGTGCTCACCGGGAGGACCGCTGAGCCACTGACCGAGTGCGGCAAGGCAGATGGGTGTCAACCTACCTGTCCCTGACCCACCGCCCGGGGGCTTTTGGTGGTCATGGCATCTCCCCCATCAACGGATGGGGAATCACAGCTCTGCGTGAGAACCAGAGAGGCAGCACTGATGCAACAGGCCCTGAGCCTACCTTCTCCTGGCCCAGAACCGGTTCCACCATATGAGTGCCTGTTAGTAATAGCATGGCCTGCAGTCAGAGTGGGTGTCAGCTGTCAACACAGCTGGCACGTGCAGTTAAATGGGTGGGTGTGTGCGCGCAGTCATCAATGGGCACCTTGAATGTATTTAGTGTGCGTGTGCTGTCTGTGTGCATGTAGCATGCTCGCTCACACATCCTCCCCACGCTCATGCCTGGTGGTGTGCAAGCATATCCCGTCAATGCAGGCCCCCTCTGGTGTCTGGGTAGGTGTGCAATGGGCAGCGTTGCTGGGGTGCCGGTGTCCCTGTGTGACTGCCTGAGTATGGAGGGGGGACGCTGCAGGAGCATGGAGTGGAGAGAGGTATGCTCCCCTCACCCTGACGGCCCTCACAGGCTGTCACCCCTGTTCCTGCCTCGGGAAGGCTGGTCCCAGTGCCGAGATGGACAAACGCCGTCCCGGTGGGCCACTGCTGAGGGACCGTCCTCTGGTCTCCTCTCCCTGGAGCTCCAGAGGGCAGCTGTGGGTGTAGCCAGGGAGGCAGTCTGTCTGTCTATCTGCCCATCCTGGGCCCGGCCACGGGGTGCAGGGAGCCTTACGGGTTTGTGCTCAGGCAGCCAGTCGGGGATGCTGAGGCTGCTGATCTCTGCCGTGATCTTCTTCCGGTGGCCTGGTTTGGTGACCCCAATGGCCGTGAGGTCCTAGTTGGAGGAGAAGCCCGTCAGCTGGAGGTGGGGGATCTGTTTCTGGGTCACGGCTGGTGGCCAGCCTTTGGGCAGCTCACCTCAGGGGTCATGCGGCTGATGGTGGGCAGGTCGTAGCCAGCACTGAGGAAGTTGGGGGCATACAGCTGCAGCTGGAACGTGGCGAGCCACTGGCTAACAGCCTCAGCGCTCTGGAAGACACAAGGCACCCGCTGCAGGCCCGCCCACCCACCCACCCACCAGGCGCACACCCCAGCCACCACGGTGCCTCCTGTGTAAGCTCAGTCTGCCGTCCACGGGTCCGCGTGCAGCTAGGCCCCAGTCAGTCTGGCACCGGTGCTCCCTCCTCACTCTGTGGTCCTGGATGCCGCTGTCTTGAGCTTCGCTCGGCACGGCAGCATCGTTCTGTGTTCTCCAGCGGGAAGGTTCAGCTGCTTCTGACCATCCCCCCCATTCCTGCACCGGGGACACCCTGCGGTGTGGCCCCATGTGAGGCTCCAGGATGGGGCCCCGGCACTGCCCCTCACTCCCTGGGAGGTGAGCTTGGCCCAGAAGTATGCAGGACTCAGCCAGCAGCTCCCACCTTCCCCAGCACGCAAGTCATGCACACAGGACCCCTCTCACCCATGTACACGACTTGTCTTGTCTCACGCGTGCCATTTCATACACACGCACACATGCACACGTGCCCGCCTCACAGTCACACCACACACACATGCACACCCTTGTTCACCTCACACCCGTGCGCACTTCTTACACATATTAGTTCACACGCACAGCCCACACAATAGACAACACCTACACACACAGACTGAGACAGACAGAAGGAGGGGGGAAGCCTGTCAAGAGCCCCCCGGCTGTACTGTGGCCAGGCCAGGCAGGCTGCCCCGGGCACCCTCCCTGCTGCCAGCCCAGGCCCTGTACCTTGCCCTCCGATGCCGGCTCCAGCTTCTTGGACGGCAGTTCCGCATACACCTGCCCAGCGTGGGCCACTGGAGGCTGGGACCTGGCCGCCCCTGGGGATGAGAGGGCTGGTGGGCCAAGGGCTGCTCACAGGCTACCTGTCGGCCAGGACAGCAGTGCTGCATCCTCGCTCCTACCTGCTGAGCCCTCCAGAGGCTTGACGGGGCTGTCCCCGGGGCTGGACTCGGAGATGGACTTCTGGGAGAGCACTGTTGCCAGGAGCTGCAACCCAGACAGATCAGCTGGCCAGCGCTGCTCTGGGCCCAGGCCACCCCGGCCCCGTCACCACCCCACCTACCTTGACCCCTTCAGAGCCCGCATGCAGGGCGTGGGCCCCGCTGCTCCGGCCAACAGCCACGCTGCTCAAGCTGCCGCTGCGGTCTCCACCTGCCGGCGCACGGGAACATCAGCCAGTGCTGGCCCTGCCGAGCTTGGGGGCTGCCTCGCAGAAGTACGGTTGCCCCTGCCCTCCAGAGGCCCCCACCTACCTGCAAAAGGCTTCCTCAGCACCCAGATCTCTTCAGGCGGTGCCGAGGGTCCCGGCAAGCCGCCGCCCTGAGGTGAGCTTTGCTCAGCACCTGCTCGGGAACCTGTGGACCAGCCATGGCCTCCCTGAGTATTGGACCAGCCCAGGCCTGGGAGCCAGACACCGAGAGGAGGGCGTCCCCTGGCCCGGCCCCAAGCCTCGGTGGAGGCCCCACACATGCACTCCTAAGGGGTCAGCACACTGTCTCCTCCCGCCCCAGAGACCCTCAGAAGACCCCCTCCCCACACCAGACACTGGAGAGCAGGAGAAGGTGGCAGAGAGGAGCCCAAGCCAGGCTACCCTGCCGGCTTACCAGTGGCCCTGTGGTCCTGTTGGGGGGAGGGGTGCACATTGCCAGAGGGTGAGACCTCCTCTGTGCCAGGGGAACAGGGGGGAGGAAAGAGGCACCCAGGAGCCTGGGGCGAGGCTCTCCACCCCAGGAAAACTAGTGGTCCAGTTAGATGGGTAGACTAGCTACATCACCTGACTGGACCACTCTCTCTTTTGTCCCACCTGTCCACCTCTGTGATCTCACCAGTCCCCTGCCTGAAACCACTCCATGGCCCTGGGGCCATGCCCTCACCCCTCTCCCTCTCCCTAACTCTGCGCCAGCCATGCTGGCCTCCTATGGGCCCTTACACATACCACGCTCTCTCCTGCCTCAGTGCCTTTGCACACGTGGTTCCCGCTGCCTGGATTGCTCTGCCTGTAGCCAGTCCCTCCCATTTCCCAGGGCCTCCTCTGACCACCCTGTCTAAAGCAGGTCTCCATCCACAGTCTCTGCCATTGGCTGGTATGTTTTATTCCATGTTTACTTCACTGTCCCCTGCTCCCCTCCCTCCCTGGGGGCAAGCTCCTTGAAAGCAGGACTGATGTCTATCTGAGCCACCATCTATTCCTAGTGGTCAGTGTGCAATGCCGGTTGAATGAATGAAGGGATGGGCATGAGGACACTGATGAGGAGACAGCTGGCAGGACACACTTCTGAACACCACTTTGGACCCTCCACCTAGCAATGGCTAGAGCTTGGTCCTTGCCCTGCCATCCCACACACATGTGCACTTACTTCCTTCTGGCCCCAAGCCCAGACCTGGGTAGGACTTGCCTGCTCGCTTGACGATGGCCTCGCCCAGGGAGGATGGGAAGTAGCCCACCCGGTCATTGCCTGTCCGGTTGTCATGGATACAGCCCTTCCATCGGCCGTCTGGATGCTGCTCAAGGACCTGGCCAGATGAGGTGGGGAGAGCACACGCAGGGAGACTTCTGGGTCAAGCGGGTGGGTGGCCTGGGCCTTCTGCCCAGACCCCCTGACTCCCCAGTTGCTGAGGGGGAAAGGTGGGGTGAGCATCCCAGCTCCAGCAGCCCCAGGCCCTCCTTACTGTGATGATATCCCCAGCTTTCACGTTGAGGCTGGTCAGGTCATAATTGTTGCAATAATCTTGGGTCGCCCGGACCTGCAGAGCCGCCGAGGCCTCTGGGGACACAGGAGGTAGACTCCCCAGTCCTTCGAACCAGCCTGGCCCAGGCCCTGCTCCAGATCCCCTGCCCCACCTGGGCCCACCTCGCAGCAGCTGCTTGATCTCCTTGCTGGCCTGCGACGTGGTGAACTGGTGCACGATGTCCAGGGCCGTCTGGCTGTATGTGTTCCTCACATGGGCATTGATCCCGTTCTGCATGTGCCAGAAGGTGAGGTCTGTCAAGAGCACCCCATTCCCCCAACCCTGCCTTGGATCCAGCGCACCCTGGGCCTCCGACTCACGTCCAGCAGCAGCCGAACCACTTCTGTCTTCCCACAGAGTGCAGCCTCGTGCAGTGCCGTGCCAGACTTGGTCTGGCGGTTAATGTCAATACCAGCTTGGAGCAGGAGTCTGGCAGGAAGGCAGGGGGAGCAGGCAGGGCCTACAGCAGGAGCCCTCTGCCCCAGCACCCCGAAGCTGAGCCCCGATTTCCAAGTGCCTAAGGATTAACCAGCCCTACCCGTCTCCCTGACAACCTACCTGACAGTGACGAAGCACTTGTGGAAGTGCCCGCCCTGTGCCAACCCTCCCCAGCAGTTATCTCGTCTTTCCCCATTGGTACTGCTGTGATGCCCATGGAAGAGCTGAGGCTCAGAGAGGTTAAGTGTATCCACGAAGTCACCCAGCAAGTGACAGGACTGCCACAGAGCCCAGGCTATGTGGCTATGGATGCCCACTCCCCATCCCCTTCTAGCACATCCCTCATGTGGGCAGCTGGAGGTGCCCGTGGCATCCAGAGGCCACAGCTCCAAGACTGCTCCCATCTTGTCACCAAGCCAGGAGCAGAGCCCCTGAGCTGGGAACCCCACCCCCACAGAACCATACCTGATGATGTCAATGTGGCCGTTCTTGGCTGCCAGGTGCAAGGGGCTGGTTCCATTGGGGTCAGTGGTGTCCCCCGGCCGGGGCTCCAGCAAGGCTGTGCACATGTTGCTGCTCAGGAGCAGCTGGACCACCTTGAAGGAGGGGTCAGAGTAGGGGGCACCCAGAAATAGGCCATGGGGTTGCAGGTCTGTCCCCGACTCCAACCCCAGAAGAGGCAGCAGAGCAGATGGAGTGGCTCTCAGCTCCTGGGAGACTTACCCCAACACGGCCGAACTCGCAGGCCAGGTCCAGAGGCGTCTTCCCGGCGCTGTCCACCATGCACGGGTTCGATTGGTGCTGCAGCAGCATCTCGGACTGTGGGTGCAGAGTGCAGTCAGCCCCGTGCTGCCAGGCTCACGCCTCCCACACGCGCAACCCCCGAGGTGGTCCTCACCACATCATAGTGACCGTGCTGGGCCGCTAGGTGGAGGGGGATGTGGCCCTCATCTGATGGGATGTTCACCGCTGAGCCTGCCTTTAGCACCAGCTTCATGGGCTCCTTCCGGCCCTGCCAGGCCGCATAGTGCAGTGGCCGCATGCCTGGGGGCAGGCAGGAGCCACTGGGAGCTGGTCTCTCACCCTGAGCCCACCCCTGACCTCTAGGACGCAGATCCCATGAGGACCTGCCTACACCCAGCCTGAGACCCTGGGTGGAGACCTCAATTGAAGAACCATCCAGTCCTCAAGGGACCCCTGACCTCAACCCATCCCCTTGCTCTAAGGTCCCTGCCAGGCCTTGCCTTTGTTGTCCTTGATGTCTACGGCAGCTTGGGCCTCCAGCAGCAGGGTGATCAACTCCGTGTTGCCGTTCAGGGCCGCGTGGTGCAGGGCAGAGAAGCTGGGGCAGGTGACAAACACGTATGGGCAAGGACTCAGGCACCCAGCCTCCCCCAGAAGCCCCTTTGCCCCCATCCCAGACTGGTATTGCCCTGGCTGAGAACTCACCCATCCGGGTCCTGAAAGTTGACATTGATCTTCTTGGTGGAGCCCAGGAGCTCTGGGAGTGGGAAGGAGACACAAGTGAGGGAGGCTCGGCCCTGCCCCTCCTGCAGTCTGCCTGGGTCCTGGCCCACTCCAGCAGCTTAAAAGCAGGCAGCGGGTGCTAGCTGGCTCCCTGGCAGCCTCACAGCCAACGCTATCTAAGTGTTTAGTCTAGAAACATTCATTCATTCGTTCACTCATTCATTCAACTCTGTTCCCTGCACTCAGCTCCAGCTTTTTAGACCTTGGTTTCCCACTAAACTAAGATGTTGGGAGGGTCACAGGTCCAAGGTCTCCAGGCCTGTCCCTGCCTGCAGACACAAGCCAGGGATGTGCACCCACACAGGCACACACATGTGCAAACATATCCCCGGCCAATAGTGAGAGGGAGAGAGCCGGCCCAATCTGTCTTTCAGAAGGACCCAGATGGGCCGGGGGTGGCCCGGGAAGGCTGGGACACCCAGAAATGAGGGTGTCTCTGAGGGAAGATTTGCATTTCCACGATGCAGCCTCCCCGACTCGCAGCCTTGGGGCTGGCCAGTATAGATGAGCCCTACTCAGCAGGGCAGGAAGGCGATTGGGCCAGTGCCTCTGAGTGACCACATGAGAATGGCCACCTCATATACATGCTCAGGGGCACACTCAGGTCCTAGGATTAACCACCTGCAGCCCGAGGGGCCCAAGGCCTCCCTTCAGGGCTGCAGTCTCCTCCTGGGGCCCCCAGAAGCTGCCTGCCAAAAGGAGGGGGGCCCTCTGACACCCTCCCCGTGGGCTCAGGTCCAGCCAGACTCAGGCCAAGCCCCTGCCTGTCTAGGCCATGGTTACATAACCTATTTGTGGGTCAGTTGCTCTGGGAGGGAGGGAGGGGCTGGCAGGACAGAAGCCCCTTTGTCCAGGCCCAAGACAGGGATGGGGGCGGGGGGCCCAAGGACAGGGAACCAAGGGGGTTGAGTCACAGAGGGGCTGCTGCAGGGCAGCTCAGCCCAGGGTGTAGGTCCCCCAATGGCCCACAAGAGCACAAAGTCAGTCAGGCCCAAATTCGAATTGTTACTCGGCCCCTCACACCACCCCTAGGGCCTCGGCAATGAGCTCGAAGGGGGCTAACAAGGCGGGCCTCGGAGACCTAAGGACGTTTCCAGACATAAAGCAGGGAGGGTTTGGCAAGGAGTCGGCTCAGTGAGTAGCGATGACTAATATTAGCTCTATGGGAACCCCACCCACACCCTCCAGTGATGGGGGGCTTCTCCTGCTCAGAGCAGAGGCTCCAGGAAGAGAGGCATCACCCCGCCCTGCCCTGCCCTCTGCTCAGACACTGCTGGTGCTGAAACCCATCTATCTGAGCAGCAATGCCAGCTTCCCTCAGTGGTCCAGGCCAAAACCTGGAAGTCAGCCCTGCGTCCCTTCTTGACTACCTTAAACCTTCTCCATTAGTAAATCCTGCTGGCTCTATCTTTAAGACACGCTCAAAGTACACTCAGGATCTTACCACTGCTCACCGCCGCCATCGTTACCGCCCTGGGCCGGGCCAGCATCTCTAGAGGAATCACTGCCATCACCTCGCCACCGGTGCCCTCACGTCTCCTGTGCCCCCTTCAGTCTCCCCGCCACGCCCGCGGGAACCCTGTTCGAACACGGTCCGATGCCTTTGCTCCTCTCCGGAAGACCCCCCAACAGCACCTGTCTCACTGGACCATGGCTCTGCATGATGCCGCCCTCGGACTTCCTCAGCACCCGTCCCAGCCACGTAAGGCGCTCCAACACACTGGCCACCCTGCCACTGAAACTGCACATGTTACATACATGTGCAAGGCTTTTCTTCCGCCAGTTATTCCTACGATTCCTTACCTCATGTCCTTGAGGTCTTTATCCAAATGTCACCTGCGTGGTCTCCCCATCTAAAACAGTAACCCCCCACCCACCCCGGGTCTGTTGTATATTTCTCTTTAGCCTCCACCACCACCATGGACCTTGTTTATTGTCCATCTCCGTCACTAAACTGCTATCTCCAAGAGGCCCAGGGCTTTGATCTGCTCGCTGCTGTACCGAGTGGCTGAAACAGTGCCGGGTACATACCAGGTGCTCAGTAAATTAGAGGCTGAAGTCATATCCTAGTCCCACACACGCTGTCCACCTGCCAGGGCCAGTTTCAGGCATGTGACCTGCATAGTCACGCAGAAGGGCCCCCCCCCCCCAATCTGGTTGGATGCTCTGCTTGTCATCATCTTAAATTCTTTTTTGTTGTTGTTGCAGTTCCAATAGAAAAATTTTATTGACTCAAAGGGAAATCTCTGAAAAATGTACTAATCTTTTCCTAATAAATATTATGGGATTTCTAAGCCTACATTATGTTCAATGCTTTTATCTGTTTACAGAGTGCTTTCTTTAATCCTTTGAGCCATTTTTTGGAAGCCACAATGTGCAAATATATTAGGATAACTTTGACTAAAGAGATACAATACAAATGATGAGATGTTTTATTCCTTAACTTTGAAACCTCCCTTATTTCTGGCCTATTATAGAACACACTAGTGGCCCGGTGCATGAAATTTGTGCACAGGATGGGGGTGTCCCTCAGCTCAGCCTGTACCCTCTTCAATCTGGGATGCCTCAGAGGATGTCCAACTGTCAGTTTAGGCCCGATCCTGTGGGATCGGGCCTAAACTGGCAGTCTGACATCCTTCTCGTAATCCGGGATACTGGCTCCTAACCGCTCACCTGCCTGCCTGCTTGATCACCCCTAACCACTCTGCATGCCAGCCTGCTTGCCCCCAAATGCCCCCCCCACTGGCCTTCTCACTCCCCAACTGCCTCTCCTGCCAGCCTGCTTGCCCCCAACTCACCACCCCCCCTGCCAGCCTGATCACCCCCAACTGCCCTCCCCTCCTGGCCTGATCGCCCCTAACCGCCTCTGCCTTGGCCCCGCCACCATGGCTTTGTCCAGAAGGACGTCGGAAGGTCTCCCAGAAGGTCTTCCGGTCTAATTAACATATATTCCTTTTATTAGTATAGATATCTACATCTGTTCATTCAAACTGCTATTTTAAATTCTTAATTTTGGACAAGGCACCCATGTTGCACTGGGCCCTATGCTGCAGTTCCTTATTACATTGAAGACAGTGATGCCCTGGCCAGTGTGCTCAGTGGCTAGAGTGGGCCGGGTGCGTGCCGAAGGCAACCAATTGATGTGTCTCACATCGATGTTTCTCTTTCTTTCTCTTTCTCTCCCTCCCTCCCTCTTTCCCTCCCTTCTGCTCTTTTTTAAATCAATGGAAAAAATCCTCTTTCCCTCCCTTCTGCTCTTTTTTAAATCAATGGAAAAAATGTCTCACTCTCTCTCACTTTTTTAATCCTCAGGTGAGAATTAAAAAAGTGAGAGAGAGTGAGACATGGCTGTCCTGTAGCACCTCCCACCCTGTCCAGGATCACACTCAGGACATTCTCAAACCGCGCCCCCCCCCCCCACACACACACACACACACCTTGCACAATTCTAATGTTTGCCACCTACCACTTTTCTTAGTTTCAGTTCTTAGTACCCATTTCTCAGCTTCTCCAGCAAGAATTCCCAGTCCAGCCCCCTTTCCTCCCTCCCACAGCAGATGCCTTCAAGCAGCCGCTGAGCCAGGTGCTCCAAGTGGAACCCACAGCCAGGCCCACCTGCTCACCTGGCCCATACTTGTTGAAATTTCAGAGGGGCTGGAGGTCAAGGCCCGGGAAGTGACACAGTCGCCAGTGGAGGAGTCTCCATCCCAAAGGGGATCACTCCTCCCATGAGGAGGGGCATCATGGTAAGGTCATCTCACCCTTCTCCCTGCCACTGGTCTCCTCAAAGAGGAAATAGCTGGAATTGGATGGAGGGGAGCTCGGGGTTTTGGAATAGTCACCTGATTCCTATGGGAGACACTGAGCACTGAGGAAGGTCCCAGAACTGAACCCTGCATAGGACTGGGGAGGCTGAACCAGGTGGAGACAGGTGCTCTGAATGAAGCTGGAGCAGAGCATGGGGGTGGGGGGGACTGGGTAAGGGTGGGATAAGGGGGCAAGTGGGGACCAAGTTGAAAGTCTTAGGAGCCCCCTTTCCCTTTCCACAAGGGCACTAAGCCTATGGATTCCCCATCAGTAACAGCGCATAAACTTCGCCACCCCCACCCCACATGACTTGCGCTCTTCAGTCTCTGATCAACCCTGACCTCTCCTGGAACCATCTCTACCTTTGAGGTCAGCTCCAGACTCGAGGCTGCAGAGGCCCCGGCCCCTCTCCCACCCTACCGCCATGGCCTCCCTGTACCCCTCTGCCCAGATGCTCCTCCAACTACAGAAGCCTCTTACAGGCCGCCTCACAGAGCTACTCCTTCCCCTACAGGGATGTGGTCCTGGTCTCCTCCGGTCTCATCTCAGAGTAGCGGAGCCCCATGGCCTCCACGGGGCAAGGTACCCACCCAGCTTCTCCAGGGAAGCAGGGCCAGTGCTGCCTCTTCCCAACCGCCCCCAGGCAGGGGGCTCTAGGTCAGACGCTGCTGGAGGGGAACTCTTAGTGGGCCAAGGTGAGAGAACCCAGGAGCACTGGCCTGTCATTTTCAGGAAACTCAGAACGGGCAAGTGGGCCAGAAGGAAGGCAGGGTATCCCTGCCCAGCATAAGGCCAGCCCCCATCAGTCTTTTCCCTTCTTCCCCTCAAAGACAACCGCTAAGGGTGCTAGTTCCTGTGTGTGGAAAGGGAGGTGCCCTTCAAGGTGGGATGGGGGGCTGACAGAGCCTGGGGCCACACTGGGGGGCTGGGGCCAAGGGAAGGAGCCAGCACAGGAAGGAGGTCATGGGAACAAGGGTTATGAAAATGCCTCTGGAGTCCAGTGGGCCCCCCGGAGCACTGCTGGGTGCCCCCCACCCCATGGCCCAAACTCCAGCTGTACTTCGCTGAATCAAAATACATCTTACTCCAAAGCAGGCCAGCGTTGTCATGACGACTGAGCTAATTCATGGAGGGATTTCTCCGTCTGACTTATTAAGCCCGCTCCTGTGAGTCAGAGCCCAGAGACCAGTCCAGGCAGCGGTGTATGGTGAGATCCAGGTGAGACCCAGGTAAAAGTAAAAGTCCCCACACCTTCCCCCAAGGGGCCCGAGTAGACGGGAGGAGGAACCTCCAAATCTGATGCTCCCACTTTCCTGGCCTGCCCACTCTGGGCTGAGGAAATGGTCCCAGTTAGTGCTTACTGAGCAGTTAGTAAGAGCCTGAGCTTCCTGTTTGCTCTCTCACTATTCTTACAACAATGCTAGGAGACAGGCACCACGAATATCCCCGTCCTGCAGACGCGGCCTGGGGAGCTGGAGTTGTTTATGTACGAGGTGGCACGACCACTAGGTGGAAGTCTTGACCTTGCCTTCCACGTCTCAATCCCTCCACCTGCTTTCGAGGCTCAGTCTCCTCGAAATCCTGAGACCCTGAAGCCAGCCCCGACTAGGCGTGGAAGGCCAGGCCAGCCTGTGTCTGTGTGCCTGCAAGGCACAGATGTGCAGCTCTAATTGCACAGAGCAGACAGGAGCTGGCGAGCAGGCTCTGCCGCAGGAGGGTCCCTCTGGGGCTCAAGGACATACCTCCCACCTTCCGAGGCAGTCTCAGTTTTCAGCATCCTTCCTGGAGAGAGGGGAAGGGGGCCCCCTGCCTTCCATACAGTTCCTGGGGGTGGTGTAGGGAGTGGGGTCCCCAGACTGCACGTGCCATCTTGCAGAGCCCTGCCCGCGCCCCTACAGGTGCCCTGATACACTGACACAGCCATACGTGCGCAGCCGCACATGTGGTCCACACGCCCATCCATCCATCTCCAGCAGCCCCCAGGGAGGCTCCTGGTTGAGCTGGGATGAGTGCTGGGATCAGGGCTTCAAGCTCCCAACCCTTCCCTGGGGTGCCCCCAGCACAAGCTCAGGATGGCCAGTGGGAGACCTCTCCCTCTCCACAGCCCTCTTTCCCAGCAGGGAAGCCAGAGTGACCTGGGATCTGTTGCAGGGTCTGCACCTGCTTGGAGCTCAGCCTGGCCTGGGCTGGGCGACCTTGGGCCTCTGCTCCCCTTTCAGTAAATGGCCCCCACCCAGCCATGCCTGGGCAGCCACACCCCCAGCATGGTCCTCCCCCCCCCCCCCTTCCCTGAAAAGCGTGTTATTAAACATGGGGAGGGAAGGAGGGTCTGACAGGGACTATCAGGCGCCTTGATGCCCCTCACCGCGAGGGGCCCCTCCCTCTCCAAGGGGAGGGCATCCGCCTTGCCCTTTAAAGGCCCAGCAGAGACCTCCAGCTGTCAGCCCCACAGCCCGGGGAGAGAAAAGGACCGAGGCAGGGAGGGAGGGATGCGAATGCCAAGACCGGGCAGGTGGGTATCGCCAGGTGCCCGCTGGGGGGCTCGGGATGACGGCCGGGCGCTCGGTGCCGCCCCTCCGTCAGTGCTGGGGGTGCGGGTGTGGACCGAGGTTCTGGGCGCTGCTGGCCCGGCCCCGCCCCGCCCCCGGGGACCGACAGCATCCCCCTCCTGCGCCAGGAGGGGTGAGGGGCTCCGCGCCGGAGGTGGCCCCCGAGCGCGCCGCGGCTCCCTCCGCCCCGCCCCCCCAACCCCGCGCCCCCTACACTCACTGGCTTTCCCCGGCCGCGGCCTCTGCAGCAGCCGCTGCGCGGTCCCCACGTCCTCCGCCTTCACAGCCTGCACCAGCTCCTGCTCCTTCCCCATGGCGCGGCCGGGGCCGCAGCGACGCGGCTGCGCTCCGTGCGCTCTGCGCGGCTCAGCAGCAACGGCGGCAGCCCCGCGGCGCCGGCCGCATCCTCCTCCCTCCTCCACCGCCTTTTCCACCGCCCGCGCCCCTCGCCGTCCTCCGGCTCCGGCTCGGGCTCCAGGCGAGGATGGGGCGGGGAGCGCGTCACGGGCGGGGGGCGGCCCGGAGGCGGGGGCCGGCGGCGGGCGCGAGGCGGGGGCGCGGCACCTGGCACCGCCTCCGGGACGCCTGGGTCCCTCTCCGGTGGCTGCTGACCTCCGTCCGCCCGCCGCACCGGCCGCGCGCCCGGCTCCTTGGCTCCGCCCCTACATCAGGCCGCGTCCTCCCTAGGCGCCCCCTCCCCACGTGCGGGCCGCGGGGGTCAGGCCGGGCCTACGCGAACACCCCGCTGCCCCGGAGCGCCGGGGACTGGGGACGTAGCGGGAGATGGACCCTAAGCCCTGATACGGCGGCGGCGCTGCTGGGCTGAGCCCGAGAGAGGCTTCCAGAGGCTGCGGGACCCAAGCGGGGGAGTAACTCGGTGGCAGTGGGCGGGCGGGTACCCGGGCACAGACCCAGGCACGGAGAGACCAGAGCACCAGCTGTGCCATGGGAGTCGGCGCGCCAGAGGCTGTCAAACATTTCTGGCCTGTGGTTCCCGTGGGAGGTGTCGAGGGATTGTGAAGAGGAATCTCCCAATAATGAATTCAGTGTCAGGGAACCTGCACCACCCCACCCCCGCTCCGCCCTGCACCCTACACCTTCTTCCCTTGAATTCTCTGTTTCTTTCCACAAACAACACTGGGCAATAGCTCCTCCCTCCCAAGCCTCAATCTGAACCCCAACCCCAGTGAAGCTCCCCAAACTGGGGTGCGGCCCCCACCTATTGCCAAGGGGTCCTCAATCCCCCATCTCCAGCACCAACAGGGTCACAGGCCTGCTCAACACCAATCTGAGCCCCCACAAAGCCTGTGTACCCTCCAGCCTCCAGCTTCAGACTCTGGCAGCCCGAGACAGGGGCTACTTTGACAGATGCTGACACCCCCACATGGCACACACACACACACACTCACCCAGGTCTCGCCCTTCTGACTTCCTGAGCCTCAGTCCCTCACCTTGTAATGGCTGCAGCATTCCGGAGATAACAGTCTTGAAGTCTGTCTCTGGCTCAGGCTGTTTCCTCATTGGCAGGGAGGGGGAGATTATTACCCCATGGGGCAAGGCTGTTTGGTGAGTTTGCACATCCAATGGCCTGATGCCCCTCTTCCTATAGCCCAGCCCATCAAGCACCTCCAGAAGGAAGGTGACCAGCAGCTGGTCATCTCCCCTCTCCAGTGGGGTCTCCCATGAAGTTTAGGGAGCAAGACTCGACATGGCCTGTCAGAGGGGCCGCTAAATGCAAGGGTCCTTTCTCCCATCCTTTATGGTGACCAATTCCTAGGCACCTGCTGAGTCAGGAACTGTGCTAGTCACTTCATAGATGAGCTTGTGTCCATTTTACAGATGAAGAAACTGAAGCTCAGAGAAGCCAAGCGACTCACCTATGGTCCCAGAGTCTCGAGGTCATGAGTTTTTGCTTAGAACCCACATTAGTCTCAGCTGCACTTGTCCCAGTTCTGCCTCTTATTGTTTTGGGTTTTTTGGGTTTGTTTGTTTGTTTTTTGTCACTCTGTCTTTCCAAGTCGTAGCTTACCCTCCATGAAATGTGGTAAGAATGATATTCCCACCCTGGCTGGTGTGGCTTAGTTGGTTGGGCATCGTTCCGTGCACTGAAGGGTCTCCGGTTTGATTCCCAGTCAGGACACATGCCTGAGTTGTGGGTTCAATTCCCAGTAGGGGACTTGCAGGAGACAACCAATTGATGTTTCGATCTCACATCAAATGTTTCTTTCTCCCTCTCCCTTTCTCTCTCTCTAAAAATCAATTTTTTAAAAAAAGGAATGATCCCCTTTAGGTTATTTGAGGAGACATTATGATGCAATCAATAAAGCACTTTGCAGTAGAACTTATTAAGTGCTCAACAAATAGCTGCTGTGAATATTGTGATATTCTTGTGTCTCCCTACCTGGGCTATCTGAGAAGCAACTGTATTTTATTCATCTTTGTCATTGCAGACCCAATCAGTGTAGCACACAGGAAACACTACAAAAAAGTACAAAGATAGCAATCATCCTTACTATTATTTCTATTTTTTGGCTGGCTAAGGTAAAACACTCTTGCCTGAGCCTAACATTTGCAGGCCCTGGGGCCAGAGTACAAACAGACGCCCACACAGTGATTGTCTAAATATTTAAATGTTATAAATCGTGCTAATAACCTGTTAAATAAAATATGTTCTATCATCCTACTTTGACAAATATACCTTCATCATGACCTGAAAGGCCAAATTCCAATTTAGAATTCTGATTCCTCTGGGTAATGAACTGGCCCCGGCCTGCAGCTGCTGCACTTCTGTTCTTTGCCCAGCTCCATCTATACCCCTCAGTCACACCTCACACCTAGGGGTGGGCACCTTGCTGTGTAGTCCACCTTCAGGAGGACAGACCTGGGAAGAGGGCTGTATAGATTCTCCTAGATTCAACCTGCTCAGTGAGGCTAATGCCCTGGGAAGGGCCAGGAAGTCCTGGATCTATGGCTGGCTAGCTCCTTGTGCAACCTCCTGACGCTCAGCTGCCTCATCTGTAAAATGGGCCAGTAGCTCTGCCTGTAGCCCAGGGCTGATGGTAGGATCCATATGAAAACAGGAATGTGTATTTTTGGGAATCCCCCAACCCTGGGGATGGGGGCCACAGAGCAGACCAGCTGATCCAGCGGAGGGATTAGGATGCAGAAGTGTGGGACTTGGGCAGCCCTCCAGGAAGCCAGGCCTCCAATCTCATCCCTGGGAGGAGGGGCTGCTGAGCCAGCAGAATTGCTGAGGCTCAGCCTGGAGCAGAGCTGGCGGCCACTTCACTGCAGCCTGGGCTGGCCCCCTTCCCACTGCACAACCGCCTGCACCGGCAGGCCCAGCCCTTGCTTCTGCCCACCAGCTATACGCCTGCTCAGGCACTCCCTAGGGCCCTTCTTCACCCCTCAGAGCCCTAGTACCCTGCTCCGGATATATAAAATGGGGATGACATGATGAATGTACTCTCCCCATGGACTGCTTGGGAGCATGCATGCAGTATATGTTAGCTGCCATGGTGTCTATTATTCTCCTAGATACTTGATACATGAGAGGGGATTCACATCCATGCATCCTGCCCCCCTTCTGGTCCAGCAGAGATGCTGGAGCTGCTTAGGCTGGGCAGGGAGAATGGCCTGGTCTGCCAGTTACCCCGAGGCATGGAGCATGGGCAGCTGCCACACTCCATCCAGAGCCCCCACACAAAAGCAAATAGCTCAGAGCCTGTCTCCTGAGCCCAAAGTGGAACGACGCCATAGACACCTGGCCACGGCTTCCAACCTTCCCTCAGCCCCTTCCCTCTGTCCTGCTTTCAGGTTCCTTTGCCGCTTTGCTCTGGATATCCTTCAAATGTTGGGGTTCATAGCACTCGTCCTTTTTCAGCCTCTGGGGCCTGCATATCCATCTGCCACTCCCAGAGCCGCCTCTGAGCCTGGTGGAGCTGCCCTGGAGGAGGAGGATAGCGCCTGTACTTACAGAGGAATATGGGGAGGACATACGAAATGCAGGGGGCTGCCCAGAGAGTAGTCACCATAGTCAGAAGGTGGGAGACCAGGGGAGAGCTGAGCCCAGCAGGATGTGTTCTATCGTGTCCTAGCTGTGTGCCCTTAGACACGTGACTCTACATCTCTGAGCCTCAGTATTCTTGTTTCCAAGATGGGGTGGTTTCTCCTTGGCAGAGCCATTGTGAAAACCTGATGCATAATGTAGTTAATGCTCAGCACGGTTTGGTGGTTCTTCAAAAAGTTAAACAGAGTCACCAAGTGACCCAACAATTCTACTCCTAGGTATATGAGAAATGAAAACAGGAACTCAAAAAGATACTTGTATAACCTGGCTGGCATGGCTCAGTAGTTGAGTGTCAACCTATGAAGGTCATGGTTCGATTCCCGGTCAGAGCACATGCCCGGATTGCGGGCTCGATCCCACATGCAGCCGATCAATGATCCTCTCTCATCACTGATGTTTCTATTTCTCTCTCCCTCTCCCTTCTTCTCTGAAATCAATAAAAATACATTTTTTTAAGAAAAGATACTTGTAGCCGAAACCGGTTTTGCTCAGTGGATAGAGCGTCAGTCTGCAGACTGAAAGGTCCCAGGTTCGATTCCGGTCTAAGGGCATGTACATTGGTTGCGGGCACATCCCCAATAGGGGGTGTGCAGGAGGCAGCTGGTCGATGTTTCTCTCTCATCGATGTTTCTAGCTCTCTATCCCTCTCCCTTCCTCTCTGTAAAAAATCAATAAAATATATATTTAAAAAAATCAGGATTGCTTTACCTGTTTGGCAGTTGTTGGTTCACAATGTTTCTGGTCAATTAAAACATTTTTTTTAAAAAAGATACTTGTACAGGAATTTTCATAGCAGCATCATTCAAAATAACCAAAAAGTAGAAACAAATTAAGTTGAATGAATAAATAAAATGTGGTCTAGCTACACAATGGAAAATTATTTGGCCATAAAAAGGAAAAAAGTACTGCCCAGCCAGCGTGGCTCAGTGGTTGAGCATCACCCTATGAACCAGGAGGTCATGGTTCAATTCCTGGTCAGGGCATATGCCTGGGTTGCAGGCTCAATCCCCAGTGTGGGGTGTGCAGAAGGCAACCAATCAATGATTCTCTCTCATCATGGTGTTTCTATCTCTCTCTCCCTCTCCCTTCCTCTCTAAAATCAATACAAAAGAGTTTTGGGTTTGCTTTTTTTTTTTAAAAAAAAGGAAAGAAGTACTAATACTTGTTATAACTGGATGAAACTTTAGAACATGAAAGAAGCCAGACACAAAAAGCTATATATTGTATAATTCCATTTATATGAAATACCATACAAGCGAATATTCTTGATGAACACAAATGCAAAAATTTTCAACAAAATACTAGCAAACTGGATTCAACAATACATTAAAAGGATTACACACCATGACATAGTGGGATTCATTCCAAGGATGCAAGGATGGTTCAACATCTGTAAATCAATCAGTGTGATACATCACATTAACAAAATTAAGGATAAAAATCGTATATCATCTCAATAGATTCAGAAAAAGCATTTGACACAATTAAACAGCCCTTCATGAGAAAAAGTCAACAGAGTGGTTATAGAAGAAACATATCTCAACATAATAAAAGCTATGTATGATAAACCCACAGCTAATATCATACTTACTGGTGAAAAACTGAAAGCTTTTCCTGTAAGATCAGAAACAGGGCAAAGATGTCCATTATTACCACTTCTATTCAACACAGTATTAGAGTCATAGCCACAGCAATAAGAGAGAGAAAAAAAAAGAAATAAAAGGCATTCAAAATGGGAAGGAAGAAGTAAAACTCCCATTATTTGTAGATAACATGATGTGATATATAGAAAATACTAAAGACTCCCCCCAAAAGCTATTAGAACTAATAAATAAATTCAGTAAAGTTATAGGATAATTGATATGTAGAAATCTGCTGCATTTCTTTCTATACACCAATAATGAGTGGTCAGAAAAAGAAAACAATTCCATTTACAACTGCATCAAAAAGTATAAAATACCTAGGAATAAATTTAAGCCAGGAGGTGAAAGACCTGTACTCCGAAAACTATTAAGACATTGAAGAAAGGCATTGAAGAAGATACAAATAAAAGGAAAGCTATACCTTGCTCATGAACTGAAAGGATTGTTAAAATGACCTCACTACCTAAAGCAATATACAGATGATACAGATTCAATGCAATCCCTATTAGAATACCAATGGCATTTTTCTCAGAATTAGAACAACTCATTCTAAAAGTTACATGGAACCACAAAAGGCCCAGAATAGGCAAAGAAATCTTGGGGAAAAACAAAGTGGAAGTGATCACACTCCCTGATTTCAAACTATACTACAAAGTTACAATAATGAAAACAGTGTGATACTAGCATGAAAACAAATATACAGATCAATGGAATAGAGATTCCCAAAATAAATCTTCTCTTATATGGTCAATTAATCTACGACAAAGAAAGGAAGGATATTCAATGGAGTAAAGACAGTCTCTTCAACAAGTAGTGTTGAGAAAACTGTACAGATACATGCAAAAAAAATGAAACTGGACTACTTTCTTATACCATATCTATATATATAAAAGGCTAAGTTACCGACTGTCTGTCCGTCCACCTGTCCAACTAGCCGGTACATATGACACACACTGGCAATCTCCTATATAATAAAAGGTTAATATGCAAATTGTCCCCATGGGCGTGAGTTCCATGGACCAGGAGTTAGACGTGTGCTAACCACCAGGGGGCAGTGGTGGCAGGCAGCCTAGGGAAGGGAGGCCCGGCCAGGAGCCGGCAGCTGCTAGGGACCCTACCTGTACTGGGCCTCTAGTATAAAATAAACGAATTTCATGTACTGGGCCTCTAGTATAAAATAAACTCAAAATGGATTAAAGACTTAAATGTAAGACCTGAAACCAAAATCTCCTAGAAGGAAACAGGCAGTAATCTCTTGGACATCACTCTTTTTTTGAAAAAAAAAAAAAAAAAAATATATATATATATATATATATATATATATATATATTGATTTCAGAAAGGAAGGGAAAGGGAGAGAGAGAGAGAAACAACAGTGATGAGAATCATTGACTGGCTGCCTCCTGCATGCCCTCTAATGGGGATCAAGCCCACAACCCAGGCATGTGCCCTGACTGGGAATCAAACCGTGACCTCCTGGTTCATAGGTTGACGCTCAATCACTCAGCCACACTGGCTGGGCTGGACATCACTTTTTTTTATATATATTTTATTGATTTTTTACAGAGAGGAAGAGAGAGGGATAGAGAGTTAGAAACATCGATGAGAGATGTTTAACCACTATGCTGTACACCTGAAACTAATCTATATAATAAAAGCCTAAGCCAGTGGTCGGCAAACTCATTAGTCAACAGAGCCAAATATCAACAGTACAACGATTGAAATTTCTTTTGAGAGCCAAATTTTTTATTTTATTTTAATTTTTTAAATATATTTTATTGATTTTTTACAGAGAGGAAGAGAGAGGGATAGAGAGTTAGAAACATCGATGAGAGAGAAACATCGATCAGCTGCCTCTTGCACACCCCCTTGAGTCCGCAGGCCGACGCTCTATCCACTGAGCCAAACCGGTTTCAGCTATTTTAATTTTAAAAAATATATATTTTATTGATTTTTTACAGAGAGGAAGAGGGAGGGATAGAGAGTTAGAAACATCGATGAGAGAGAAACATCGATCAGCTGCCTCCTGCACACCCCCTACCGGAGATGTGCCTGCAACCAAGGTACATGCCCTTGACCGGAATCGAACCTGGGACCCTTCAGTCTATCCGACGCTCTATCCACTGAGCCAAACCGGTTTTGGCGAGAGAGCCAAATTTTTAAAACTTATTCTTCTAACGCCACTTCTTCAAAATAGACTCGCCCAGGCTGTGGTATTTTGTGGAAGAGCCACACTCAAGGGGCCAAAGAGCTGCATGTGGCTCGCGAGCCGCAGTTTGCTGACCACGGGCCTAAGCAACAGTTGGCAGAACGACCAGAACAATCAGTTGCTATGATGTGCACTGACCACCAGAGGGCAGATGCTCAATGCAGGGGCTGCCCCCTGATGGTCAGTGTGCTCCCACAGGGAAAACACTGCTCAGCCAGAAGCTGGGTTCAAGGCTGGCGAGTGCAGCGGCGGCAGCACTAAGCAGCAGCAAGTAGGCAGGCGGTAAGGAGCGAGAAGGTGCAGGCTGGGCTCAGGGACAACCCGCTCCCCCACAGTGTACGAATTTCGTGCACCAGGCCTCTAGTACAAAATAATATTGAATATCAACTTTAATGGAAAAATAAAAACTTTTTAAAATGGGCAGAGGACCTGAATAAACATTTCTCCCAACAGAGCATACAGATGGCCAACAGATATATGAAAAGATGCTCAACATCACTAATGATCAGGGAAATTTAAATCAAAACCACAGTGAGATATCACCTCAAACCTGTCACAATGGCTATCATCAATAAACAACAAATGTTAGTGAGCACGTGGAGAAAAGGGAACCCACATACACTGTTGATGGGACTGTAAACTAGTACAGCCACTATGGAAAACAGTATGGAGATCCCTCAAAAAATTAAAAACAGAGCTACCATATAACCCAGCAAATCCACTTCTGGATATTTATCTGAAGAAAACAAAAACACTAATTTGAAAGATATATGCACCTCTATGTTCACTGCAGCATTACTAGTAATAGCCAATGTATGGAAGTAACATAGATGTCCATCAATAGAGAAATGGATAATGAAGATGTGGTATATATATACACATGATGGAATATTATTCAGCCATAAAAATTATGAAATCTTGCCATTTGCAATAACATGGTTGGACCTAGAGGGCATTATGCTAAGTGAAATAAGTCAGACAAAAGAAAGACAAATACCCTATGATTTCACTTATATGTTGTTGTTGTTTTTTATTTCACTTATATGTTGAACCTAAAAACAAAACAAATGAATAAACAAAACAGAAACACACTGGGAACAAGCTGATGCTTAAAGGGGAGAAGATTTCTTTTTATATAAAAAAGAAATATCCAGAATAGGCAAATCCATAGAGACAGAAATTAGATTGATTGGTGGTTGCCAAGAGCTGGGGGAGTTGAGGGGGGGTGGGGAATGATGAGTGATTGCATAATGGATATGGGGTTTTCTTTTTGGGTGATGAACATGTTCTGGAACTAGATAGAAGTGGTAGTTGCACACCTTTTTAATGTACTAAGTGCCACAAACTTTGAAAATAGTTCATTTCATATTTTGTGAATTTCACCTCAATTAAAACAAAAACAGCATAATGCCTCACACAGAATAAGCCCTCAAAATGCTATGAAAGGTGCTGAAAACCAGGAGTTCAATAGGTAAAGAGGTGGGGGGGGAAAGCATCCTAGGTATGGGGAAAGGTTCAGAAGCGAGTGTGTGGTGGCAAATCATCTCTGGCCAGATGGAGCATAGAGCAAGTGGCTCATGGAGCGGAGCGGGGGAGAAAGCTGCGGGGTCTGTAGAGGCCAGACCCAGGAGTCTGGAGGGTGACAGGAAACCCCTGAAGGCTTTTAACAGGGCTCAGACTTAGGTTTTTAAGAGACGGTTTTGCAATGTGTAGGACAGCTTGAAGGGGGGCCAGAGTGGTGTGGGAAGGCAGGCCAGGAGAATGTTATGGGAGAGTGGGTAGTGAATGCACCTGGATCACAACTAGTTGCAACACCCAAGTAGCCACTGCACACAGGGGAGTAGGTCCATAGCAAATTGTCTTGGCTATGAAAAGTAGAGATGTCCGTGGGGCCTGCCAGGGACAGTGTCTCACCAGGTGCTAGACCTGAGCTGGAGACCGGGTGGAGGGATGGTGGTATTAGAAGCCCTGGAGACCCCAGGGACAGTGTGGTGTGCAGAGACAAGAACTCTGAAGGGCACCAGCCTTAGGGATAGAGAAAGAGACTGAATGCCTGGACAAGAAGCTAGGCAGCCCTGACGGGTTTGGCTCAGTGGAGAGAGCGTCAGCCTTCGGACTGAAAGGTCCCGGGTTCGATTCCGGTGAAGGGCATGTACCTTGGTTGCAAGCACGTCCCCAGTGGGAGGTGTGCAGGAGGCAGCTGATTGATGTTTCTATCTCATCGATGTTTCTGGCTCTCTATCCCTCTCCCTTCCTCTCTGTAAAAAATCAATAAAATATTTTTAAAAAGAAAAGAAAAAAAAAGAAGCTAGGCAACAGGAGCTTTTCAGAAGCAGTGCTGTCAACTACTGTGCAAACGTGTCAAGATCCAGAAAGAAAAGTATCCACTGGGTTTGGCAGCATGAGAAGGGCAGTGACCTTGTGACATTTTAACTGGATAGCTGGGAATAAAAGTCCTGGCAGCAAGAGGAGTGGGAAGCGAGAATGTGGAACCAGCAAAGCAGTGAAGACAGCTCTTTGAAGGAGAGAGTGCTGGCTGGAAGTACGAGTTTTGGGTTGTTTTATGGAGTTTCAAGTCTGGGGAGAAGGAAGAAGGGGAAGTGGGGAAGGTACAAGAAGGAAGGTTCTTGGGACCCAGGGCCTGGGTGGATGGGCTGGAGGATGTGGCCTTAGTACAAGGGCCAGATAAGGAAGGGGGTGGAGGTGCAGCTGCGTTCTGACCGTGGTGAGCACAAACAGTGGGAGAGCCTGTCTTAAGGGCTGTTTTTCTGTGAAAAAGGGTGAGACCACGTGCCTGGAGTGTGTGTGTGTGTGTGTGTGGGGGGGGGGAAATAAAGTATGAAGGACCCCAGTTTTGGAGGGGTCACTGGTTTGAGTTAGGGGAATGGAGGATGGGTCTGGTTGCCAGATTTAGCGAATAAAACGACAGGACGCCTAGTTACATCTGAATTTCACGTAAGCAACGAATAACTTTTTAGTTTATCTCATGCAATATTTGGGACTTTTTTTTAAGGTTATTGCTGCTCATCTGAAATTCAAATGTAACTAAGCGTCCCGTAATTTACCTGGGAATCCTACCCCGGCATGGCGAGTAGGGGGTGGAAGAGACTGCGCGACCTGGCCTCGGGACCCAAGCATGGAAAATGAGTGCCACAAGGGAGGGGTGCTCGAGTGAGGAGAAGGCTGAGGCCACCACTTCGTTCATCTACCCCTCGCCGCCAGCCAGCACCAAGACCTCTACTGGTTCTTCCAGGGAGGGGCTGGCCCCGCAGCGCCAGAGCGTTGGTCTCGTCCCACCCACCCCCGCACGCCCGTGGTGTCGCCCTAGCGGCCCATCGATAACTCTACGCTCGGCCTCAGACTCTATCGACTCACTCCTCCACTCGCCGTCCTGGACTGCGGCGGAGCGCCGAGCCGCCTGTACGGTATTGAGGTCGCGGGACGAGGGCTAGAAAGCAGCTACTGTGTGGCCCGGAGAGCGCACCCGGAGGAAGTTGGCCCAGTGGGACAGAGCCCGGCCGGCCGGCAGAGAACCAGGGAGCCCCAAGATCCCGCCACAGAGGGCCCCCTCACAGCAGGTCTCGCCGCGGGCCTGCTACGCATGCGCAGTCGCAGCACTCGGCTTTTCGGTCGGCCCTTCTGCTGCCTTGCGCACGCGCGACCCATCCTTGCGGCAGAGTGGCGGCGGCGTAGCTGCCCCCTGCGGGTGGCGGCGTCCGCGACGTGTCTGTGGGGCCGGCCCGGGAGTACGCCGCAGAGCTGGGAGGCTGCCTCTTGCCGGTTGTCGCGCGTGTCCCTAAACCTCTCTGTGCCTCAGTTTCCCCATCTCTAAAATGGGAATGATATATATATATATCTCCGAGCGGACCTATAATCTGTTTAGGACAGTGATTTTAACTGGTGTGCCGCAAGAATTTTTAAAACGTGCAGTTCCCATTTAGTCAGGGGCACTGACCTCTTTTCCATTAGATTGTCAAATTTAAAAATGACAACAGCCAACCCAACAATAGCCCTTCAGTGTGAATGAATCAGAATTATAACTTTTTTTTTTTTGGTCAGATCAGCAAAAATATTTCTTGGTGTGTCGAAGAATTTTAGTATTTAGTTTATGTGTGCCATGAGATGTAAAAGATTGGAAATCGCTGGTTTAGGGCATAAAGGGTATACTCACCTTTCTATTTTCCAGATCCTCTGACCTTTGACCCCTGCTGAGTCTTCCAAGCAGCCACAACATGAACACATCCCCAGGCACTGTGGGCAGTGACCCGGTCATCTTGGCTACTGCAGGCTATGACCACACCGTGCGGTTTTGGCAGGCCCACAGCGGGATCTGCACCCGCACGGTGCAGCACCAGGACTCTGTATCCTCTGCTGGGGAGGTGGGGAGGGTGGTGCTGGACAGGATCCCTGGTGGGGATAACAGCCTGGGCGAAGGCCTGGGGTGGGGAGAATACAGCAGCAGCTGAGCCAGATGGTGGAGGCCTTGAGGGCTCCTGACTCCAGGGCTCTGCTGGTCATCATCCTTAGCATACATAGCAGGTGAATGCACTGGAAATCACGCCCGACCGCAGTATGATTGCTGCTGCAGGTACCTGTACCCTCAACCTGACCCCTAACCTCTTGGTGGTTTGATCTAGGCACAGCCAAACCTCACTTTGGTCTGTGTCCACAGGTTACCAGCACATCCGCATGTATGATCTCAACTCCAATAACCCCAACCCCATCATCAGCTATGATGGGGTCAATAAGAACATCGCATCTGTGGGCTTCCATGAGGATGGCCGCTGGATGTACACGGGTGGGGAGGACTGCACTGCCCGGATCTGGGACCTCAGGTGTGGATGCCAGGCAGGAAGGCCAGCTGCCTGGATGTGTAGGGGTTCTGGGTGTATGGGAGTGAGGGTCAAACTGGAGAGTTCCCTCAGCAGAAGCCGAGACAGAGTTTGCTATGTGGGTGATTTATTGAGAGCAATGAGGAAAGCAGGTTAGAGAAGAGATAAAGCCACACAAAGATGAGTCCAGTCTCAGCCTGATCCCACAGGGAACTCTGGAGAATAAATTGCATCAAAGAGCAAGTCCTGCCTTGAGGCAGGGGACTGGCCTTTATGTCCCTTCTGAGTCAATCATTGGCTTCAGACTGCCCCTGGTGAGTGTGAGCCTCCTAAGTATTTCCTGTGGGGTAGCTCTTAGCAGCAGAGGGACAAGGATAAATGGCCCGGGAAAGGGCATCTGGGTGGGGCACCAACAGCATCTACAGTATTTGTCTCCCACCCCAAAGGTCCCGCAACCTGCAGTGTCAGCGGATCTTCCAGGTGAACGCACCCATTAACTGTGTGTGCCTGCACCCCAACCAGGTGAGGGGTATGCACAGGTCTGGGCACCCTGGGGCTTTGGGGGGCAGGGGTCCTGCCTTATCTCACCTCCCTTGCACTCCAGGCAGAGCTCATTGTGGGTGACCAGAGCGGCGCTATCCACATCTGGGACTTAAAAACTGACCACAATGAGCAGTTGATCCCTGAGCCTGAGGTCTCCATCACATCTGCCCACATTGATCCGGATGCCAGCTACATGGCAGCAGTAAATAGCACTGTGAGTCCTGGGGTGGGTGCAGTGGGGGAGACCAACTCAGCACCCAGCCCCTTGTCTCCTTTATTCCCTGCAGGTGTCTCCCTTAACCCACAGTTCTGCTTTCCCCTCCTGTACTCCAGCTCCAACCCAGTCACAAAGTCAAGATGCCACCTCTCGTTACCTGCTGTAGCCCCATCAGTTCCCATCTCCTGAATCTAAAATCTGTCCCACTTACCCCATTTTCTGGTCCAAGTTTCCCTTGCCTCCCCTTCTCTGTGGCCTCCCTCTGACCCCCCCTCACCCCAATCCATTCTCTTTCTGCCACCAGGGCATTCTTCAGTAGTACCAGCCTGATCCCATTGTTCCCTGCATAAATCCAATGATGACCCTGGCTCCTTATCATGGCCTCAAGATACTGTGGGTGCCCTCCTCTCATCTCATTTTTTTTTTTAATCCTCACCCAAGGAATGAGGATATTTTTTCCATTGATTTTAGAAAGTAGAAGGGAGGGAGGATGGGGTAGGGGGAGGGATTGGAGGGAAGAGGAAAGAGAGAAACATGATGTGACAGAGACACATTAGTTGGTTGCCTCCCACACTCACCCTGACTGGGGGCGGGGATCAGACCTGCAACCTAGGTGTGTGCCCTTGAACCAGAGTTGAACCTGTGACCTTTCAGGATGCAGGCCATGCTCTAACCATTGACCCATGCTAACCAGGGCCCATCTCATTCTTCGCATTCCGGTTGGCCAGCAGCATCAGGAAGGCTAGATATAGCCTCTTGCTCTCAGCCCACCAGGTGTAGCCCTTGATTGGGGCCAGGCCTCCAGGTGCTCCCTGCAGGTGGGACTTGATGTGCCTGCAATATGTCCCCGGCCCCCAGATCCCCTGTGTACAACCACAGAGTTGGATGGCAACCCCTGGATCTGGGTCTGCCTGCTAGGGCACCCATCCCCATGTGTCAGACTGGAGGTTCTGGTCCCCCCATGATTTTCCTCCTACCCCGCAGGGGAACTGCTATGTCTGGAATCTGACGGGGGGCATTGGCGATGAGGTGACGCAGCTCATCCCCAAGACCAAGATCCCAGCACACACCCGCTACGCCCTGCAGTGCCGCTTCAGCCCAGACTCCACGTGTGTGCGGGGCCTGGTGGACCAGGAGTTCTCCATGGCTATGGGGAGGAAGGGACCTGGGTTGGGGGCTTGATGGATCCGGGCCTGCTTGGTGGATGGCAAGGGGATGCAGGGTTGGAGTGACTGCTGATGACATCCCCACCATGCTCACACCCACCCCTAGGCTCCTCGCCACCTGCTCGGCTGACCAGACGTGCAAGATTTGGAGGACGTCCAACTTCTCCCTGATGACAGAGCTAAGCATCAAGAGCAGCAATCCTGGAGAGTCATCCCGAGGCTGGATGTGGGGCTGTGCCTTCTCTGGGGACTCCCAGTACATTGTCACGGGTGAGTCCCGCCTACCCTGCCTCCCTGCCCTGCTAGCCCAGTGGTGATTGCTGCGGCTTCCCTGCTACCTAGGAGCCAGCCTCCAGTGTGGAGCCGAATCCCGAGTTGCTACCCATATTCTCCCTCCCCGCAGCTTCCTCTGACAACCTGGCCCGGCTTTGGTGCGTGGAGACGGGAGAGATCAAGAGAGAATACGGCGGCCACCAGAAAGCCGTGGTCTGCTTGGCCTTCAATGACAGTGTGCTGGGCTAGCCTGTGCCCTGCTGGGATTGCATGCAGCCATCAGGCAGCACTGGCTAGATGTGATTGTTCAGATGCCAAGTCAGAGCGAACCCTTCCTCGGGCTAGCCTCTACCAGCTTAGGCTAGCTGGACCTGACTGACTACCCTGGCCCCCTTGGCCAGCCTAGATGCCAAGCTGGTCTGCCTGGGGGCTCTTTTAGTCCGCAGTTGCTTATCTGGATGTGACAGGGCTCAGGAGGCTGACCCAAGCAGCCTGGCTGCTGCCCACCCCCAAGCCAGTGCTTTTCCCCCTCCCCACCCATTATATGTCCCGAGACCACAGAAAACACCATCATGGCCAAGTGGAGGGGTTTATTAGCCCCTGCTGGGCTGCCTTCCATGGTACTGATGATAGGGCCGTCCAGCTGGCTGGCTTGTGGGGCTGGGTGGGCTGGGGGTTCAGTCTGGGAGGTAATAAAAGCAGACTGACACACAGATGTTGCTTGGGAAGCAGATGTCGATGCATAGATAGATCAGCCGCTGCCTCCGGGGCCCTGTGGGGAAGGGCCTTAATGAACCCCAAAGAGTTCCTCTCCCTCTCCCAGAATGTCCACGGGAGCCCAGGCCTCTCCCCATAGCTGCCCCGACTCACCCTCTGCTCGACGGGCCCAATAAATGGGGATCTTTGAGCAAAAGTGCCGCACTGAAGCCCCCACTTGGGCAGGGTCCACCTCATGGCTCCCAAGCACTGCCAGCAGCTCCTGAGCATAGTGGGTATCCTGGCTGGGGCTGTTAGGCCCCTGGGTCTGCAGAGAAGGCTCTGGTGGGCCTTGGGACAGGGATACTTGCACTGCCTTTGGCTGGGCAGGGCCCATGAATCTCTGGACATGCCAGCACTGTGCCAGCCACGCCCTCAGTTCTTGTCAGCAGCCTCAGCAGAGGGAAGATAGAGCTTCTGTTCCTCTGAAACCAGAGCCCCAGCCCACCCCGGCCCGGGCTGTACACAGGCCCCTTTGTCTGGCCCCTGGCCTGGAAAGCCTGATCATGCAAGTATGGAGGCTGCTCACCTTCGAGGTGTTCACCAGAAGCTGCAGGGTCTTGCGATCTCTGGGCTCCATCAGGTGGAGGAAGCAGGCCCGGTGCTCTGCAGGTCGGTAACAGACACAGCCCTGGGGAGGCAGGCAGGTAAGGAAAGTCCATCTGAACACCTTTTGGCAGTGACACCCCCCTCCCCATCCCCACCAGTCAACTCACGCTCTGCCCATCGAACAGCACCGCCCAGCTGTGGTTACTCTGAGTCGGGGTTACCCTGATGGTTGCCACATTCCTGGCCACGTCCACCTGGGCAGTTTGGTTGAACTGGTACACCCTGGGGCTCGGGAGGGTCAGACGGAACATCTGTAGCAGTGGCTGGGTGGGAAGCCAGAGCTCAGCTGGGCAGGCTAGGGCTGCCCTCACCCTCTCTCCCCAGCCCTTCTTCGAGGCTTCTGGCCCCTCCACTCCTTTGTCCTCCCCCTGTAAGCTCAGCTCTAAGCCCTGGATTTATTGGAGGGCTGGATGTGCTGGCTTCTCCTCCCCCTTCCTAGTGTGCATGCCTGCCCAGGTCCTGAGGAGGCTCACCTTGGGAGGGCTGTGAGCAAAGCCAAAAAGCCCTCCAGCCACAGCCCCAGCAGTGGCCAATGCCAGCAGCAGCAGCAGGCCCAGGGCTCTCCAGCCCCCATGGCAGGGCCTGGTCTTCACCTGAGGGCACATTGCAGTCAGTGGGGCTTAGAGCAGACTGGCTCAGGGAAGGTAGGGGTTGAGGTGTGGGTGATGGGTGTTGCCCTCTTGTCCCCTGCTCAGGGCATGCCCTGGGTCTTTGTCCCAGGAGAGGGCACTGGGTGATGGGAGGCACTCACCCTGATAGGCCCAGGCCTGGGGTCCTCTGCACAGCAGCTCCCCTGCTCCATGATGCAGCCCTGGTGACAATGCACCGATTGTCTGCCACTCCTTGGAGTCAGCCAGGAAAACCTCAGGAGCCTCTGATAAGCCAAACAGCCGTCCTGGCCCCCTCCCCTCCTGACCCTACTGCCTCCTCCCCAGCCCAGCTACCTGAGCCAAGACAGCCCTCTCCCCTCCACCTGGGGGAGGGGGATGAGCTTGTCACCGTGCCTAGCTCTCCTCACACCTGGCCTGTGCTAACCTGAGAGCACAAACCTGGTAGAGCATGAGAGCATGGCCTTGTGGAAATCAAGATCTGCTGAATAGCAGGGAGGGCAGCCCAGGCCTGGCAAGAGCAGCTTTGCAGAGTCTGGTTGGGGGCAGATTAATTTTTCCTAAAGAGGCCGGTTTCTAGTCTCCTGAGTTACCTCCAGACTCCTAGGGCTGGGCACAAGGCCTGGCACACAGCAAACCATCAATAAATGCCTGTTATGAAAGGTTGGTATTCTGCACTGCCATCCCACTTCCCAACCCCTGCAATTTTGGGTTGGGTAGCATCCCAGAGAATGTGCCCGACACCAGGATGGCTTCCAGGAAGCTCCGCTGCAGTAAAGGTAGCCTACTTGAACCTCCCTTGCACCGTGAGACGGTTAGGTCAGCCTTGTGTCCACCAGCCTCTGCCCTGACCAGCATGGCTTTCTCTATCTGTGCTATGGCCCTGGCTCCTAGCTTGCATTTCCAGTCACTTAACACTGTGGATTGCCACAGGCAGGGCTCCCCAGGCAGCTTTCATAATACGGGTGTCCTCACCAGGAGCCCTGTCCTACTCTGGTTTTGCTTTGTGCTTCATTTTTCCTGGATCTTCAGAACCTGTCCTGTTATGAACCTGAGATGGGGTTGTTTCCAGCTCTGGAATAGAAGAGCATTCAACTAAGTCCTCCCGCCCCATACCCACACGAAGGCTAGACAGCTGCAGCCTGTGAGTGAAGGCTGCTGTCAAGGCGAGAGCAAGGAACGCTAGTCAGCATGGGTTTGAGAGTTTAATGTGCATTTGAGTTCACACAGTGCAGTAAGGGCAGAGATGGGGCAGAAGAGGAAGGTGTCGCTGGCTGCTGCACCTGCTGCGTGCTCCTGGTGTGGGTGACAACGCCCTGACAGGCCTGCTCAATATCCAGACCCACCTTGAGCCGACCTCGCAGAGCCAACGTCAGCACCACCAACCTCACAGGCAGGCACCGGCTGCCCTGCTGTTGTTGGCAGAGTCCAACCCCCAAACACTCCAAGCCTGGGAGGAGCTAAAGGCTCAGGATACTCTTTACTACTGAGAACTCTCAGAGAAAGAAGTGAAAGAGTGCTGTAACTCTGGGACTAGGAGAGAAGCCACAGGTTGTAGGCAGACCCCACTGGGTGCAGAGCAAGGCGCTGGGAAGGAGTCGGCCCAAAGGAACAGCTTCCCAGGCTCTACCCTACAAGTGCAGCTGGAAAGTCTGCTTATCAGGCCTGTTTCCAAAGGTCAGCAACTTAGGGAATAGGCAAAGGCCAGGGCTCCCTACCAAGAACCCATGGCTAGCCGGTGAACCCTGCCAGTCCTCCAGCTGGCCACTGACAAAGGACTTCAGAGCCAAGACAGTTGGCCTCATGGACCATTGGCATCTAACCCCCACACAACAAAAGGTATGGGAGGACAGGAAGAGGCTGGATGCTTTGTAGGAACCATTTTTCCTGTTCTTGGGGACACTTCTTTCTTCTCCCACCCAGAGGGCACCCTGGATAACAGGCATTCCTTGGCCTGCATATGACTTTAGCCCTGCTGCTCACTGCGGGGCCTGGAGATTTCTTCGGTGAGATTTGCCCTACAAGACAGAGCACAGCTATTAACATGCTTAAGATTCAATTCCACCCCTTGACAAAGTTGTTCAAAAGTTTAAAAAAATAATTTTTTATAACAATGCTGCTCTGAGCTCCCTACACAGCAGGCCAAAGTTCAGCAAAGGCACCCATGTCCTCCTGGCTACTCAGCCAACAATATGCTCACTCCATGTCACTTGGGTTTAAATGTACATTTTGAGAAAGCTGTGGTTTAGCTGGGGTGAGTTTACAGAGCTGCACGACCATGTATGAGGAGCAGCAGCCCTGAGCATCTGAAACACAACACTCAATATGGCAGAGTGGTTTGTAAGGAAATGTGGAGTGGTGGTGGTAAGGACAGCTCTCCACACCCCAAAGACGGGGAGACACTACCAGGGTACCACCCCATCCTCCATCCCACCCTGCAGGTGAGGAGATGGAATACAGCAGCCAGCTCCTCTGCTGATGACCCCAACCATGGGGTCATGGGTTGGTTTGTACATTTCTCCTGGTAGTCAAAATAATCAGTCCCTTCTCCCCTTTGCCCAACAAGGGGACTTGATCCCTGAATAAAAATTTCAATAAAATATGTGACACCCCTAGACCTACCTCAGTCCCATCAGCAGGCCCTTAAGTTATCTGAATTCTGGACAGATGTGAAGCCTGCTCTTGCCAATGGCAACCAAGGCCCAGAATCCCCACAATGCCCTCCAAGTTTAAAAGTGCATTTTAGGCCCTGGCCAGGTGGCTCAGTTGGTTAGAGGGTTGTCCTGATATGCCAAGGTTGTGGGTTCGATCCCCAGTCAGGGCAATCCAAGAAGCAACCAATGAATGCATAAATAACAGAAAATTGATGTTTCTCTCTCTCCTTTACTCTCTTAAAAAAAAGGTGCATCTCAAATTATAAACACCTGTAACAAAATCACCCCCCAAACTTTTACTTCCAAGGTTACTAGTGCCTTTGCTTAACTCCAAGTATTACCTTTAAAGCCACCTAGCTGAGCAAGTGCTTAAGCCCCACCTATTAATTTGGTTAAGTGATTTTCAAATTTTTTTTATTCTGTAGATTAAAGACGCTAAATCTTTAACCTTGAAGGGCAGGCAAAAGGTCGGCTATGCTGTCAACATAGAAGTCAGGGACCATTTTCCTTTTAGACATGCAGTCACTTTCCTGATTACTCTTCACATCTCTTAGAGAGGAGACTCCAGTGAGGGTGAGGATGGTCTTTAGGCCACAGGAGACGCCCAGGAGGATATCTGTGTCCAGGCGATCTCCCACCATGACGGTGCGCTCTGGGTTGATGCCGTACTCCTGGGACACGCAGTCGAAGATGAAGCGGCTGGGCTTCCCTATGATGTCGGCCTGGCGCTCAGCGGCCATCTCCACGGCTCGGACCAGACAACCGGTACCTGAGGGGCGGAGAGGGGAGGGGAGGAGAGCGCCCGAGGTCAGAGGGTTGGAGAGGCCCGCCGCCGCCCTCCAACCTCCTGCCCCGGGGCGCACGGACCCGCGATGAAGCGGCCGTTCTCGAGGGGGAGCCGGTTGTCCATGTTGGTGCCCACGAGCAGGCAGCTGGGCTGCTGCAAGTAACGCACGGCCTTGGTGAGCTTCATGTAGCTGAAGTGCGGGTCGAAGCCCACCACGACGGCGCGCACATCGGGCTCGAGGGGCGCGTCTAGCCAGGCGCCAGGGCCGTCGCCCTGCAGGGGATCCGGCCCCACGCCCACGCAGGCGACGCCCACGGCCTCCAGCTCCGCCGCCAGAGCTGCACTGCCCAGCACGTAGGCCTTGGGAGCCGGAGAGCCGGTCAGGCGCTGGCGCAGGTACAGCGCGGTGCAGTAGGCCGTGCCGAAGACCTCAGGGCTGTCGCCGGGTCCCGCGGGGCCGCCGAAGCCCAGGCGCCGCAGCTTCTCGGCGTAGGCCTCACGGGTCTTGCTGCTGTTGTTGGTGATGAAGCCGAGGCGTTTGCCACGGGCCCGCAGCGCCGTTAGGGTCTCAGGCGCGCCAGGCACGGCCGTCTCGCCGCGCCACAGCACGCCGTCGCAGTCGAACAGCAGCGTGTCCACGTCGGCCAGCAGCGCCTGGGCCCGCTCGGCGCTCAGCCGCACGCAGCGGGCGTCGTCGCCGCCTGCCTCCGCCTCTGCCATGGCCGCCTGCCGCCGTCACCGCCACCGGCAGCCACCGGCCTCTCCTCACAGCCGCCCGCCACAGTGTCCGCCCCGCCCCCGCCGTGCTCATTGGCCCCCCCGCCTCACGCGCACCACCCATTGGACACCGCCTGCGCCAATCCGCCCCTGCCTACCTCAGGTTGCCGGAGCTCAGCGCCAACCGTCACGGGCCGGCGCAGGGAAGAGGACAGCTATTGGCTGTAAGTCCAGAGGCGCTTCGGTGATTGGCTGGAAGGGAGCCAACCGGTATTCGGAGTGGAACCTTGACTGCGGAAACGCTGCGGAGCCGGGGAGCCGGCGCAGGACGTAAGGCCGCTGCTTATTGGGCAGCTCAATGGGCAGCTCGCTCATTGGAGGCGCGTGGTCAGCTTAGGTGACGGAGACCCTTAATCGAATGACCCTCAATCGGGCAGGCTACTGATTGGCTGGCTTCTCGCCCGTCGTGCGGGCGGGGCTCTCCGCAGGAGCGCTGTCGGGGTGGGGTGCTGCCCCCCTTTCGGAGGCAGTCACGTCTTCACCTTTGCTTGGGCTGAGCCGGGCATTGTCCTTCCCACTGGACAGTCTCCGCACACAGTGTCTGCGTGCCGTCAGATTACGGCCAGTCCTGAGAGCCACCTCGGAACTCCTTCCTCACAAGCCTTGCGTTGTCATTTCCCAAAATGCTTTCCCCGCGGTCTTAGTGGTTTTGTGAACGAGTAATTTCGAGGCAGTGGGATTAGGGTCCTTATTTGGTCATCATCATTATTATTAGGTTATTGTTATCTTTTATTGAGGTGTAATGTATAATAAATTGCATAAATCTTAAGTATGCAGCTTGATGGGATTTTTACATATCTTATACACCTGTGTAAACACAACCCAGATCAAGATTCAGAATATTTCCATCACTTCACAAACTTCCCTCACCTCACTATCCAGCCAATAGCGGACACCAACCTCTTTCCTGACTACTATCACCATGAAGTCATGGCCTCCTTTGCCTGTTCCAGACCATCTTAAAAAGAAGATCTTACTGTGTGTATTCTTCTGGTTCTTGCTTCTTTGGATCAACATAATGTCTGTGAAATGCTTCCTTCTTAGTGTTTTAGTTTCATTTTAATTGTGTCAACGTAAAAAAAACATTCAGCCCTGACCGGTTTGGCTCAGTGGATAGAGCGTCGGCCTTGGGACTGAAGGGTCCCAGGTTCGATTCCGGTCAAGGGCATGTACCTTGGTTGCAAGCACATCCCCAGTGGGGAGTGTGCAGGAGGCAGCTGATCGATGTTTCTCTCTCATCGATGTTTCTAGCTCTCTGTCCCTCTCCCTTCCTCTCTGTAAAAAATCAATAAAATATATTAACAAAAAACACATTCAAACCTGTGAAGAATTTTTGTGAGTTTATTTGAGCCAAACTGTCAACAATTGCTGGGAAGCAAAATCTCAACAGATTGAGATAATGCTCTGGAGAATGGCAGTTTTGCACTTTATTTTATACATTACAATCAAAAGAGGAGACGTATATGAAATCCATTGATGATAGATTAGGGAGGCAGGAGAAAGCCGGGAAAGGGGGAGGAACCTCTGGGATTGGATAAAAAGTAAAATGATAGACACATACTTCTTTTACATATAGGTGGGTATAGGATAGTTAACAGTCAGCAATAAACTCAATAACAATGAGTGGATTTATGGTCTTGGTCTCCACAGAGCGGTGCCCGTGCTTTGAGGGGTCCAGAAAAAGGAAAATTACTTTGACATTCCAAAGATATGTTATCACAGATGCAAAAAGACAATGACAGGCTCAATTAGGGTAAAGATTGACCTTTGTCAGGGAAGATGCTGGCCTAGGACATGACTACCCACCATACGCTGTTTTTAGCTAAAACGTTTTAATTTCAGACTACCATAAATACAATTTAATGTGTATTTATCACAAAGTAACCTTTTGGTTACTTTAGGTCTCTGAGTTTGCAAGGCCACCATGCAGGCCTTCCCTGAGCTAGTCAGGTTAGCATGTGGCCCCTTTTTGTCCAGGGTTGCCAGGTGGAATATTGTAAGAATATACCCCTGTTGATCTCTTCTCCAGTTCATGGACATTTGGGTTGTTTCCACTTTGGGGCTTGTTATGCAAAGTGCTGAGGTCCCAGAAAACCTTAGCATATTGTTCGTGAATTCCAAAGAAATAACTCGGAGGACTGACTGTGAAAGACAGGGGTTTATTAGGACTTAACGTGTGTACCAGTGGCGACCAACCAGTGAAGTTTGCCACCACACTGGCTGCCACCTGTGAAGTTGTCCCACTAAGTCCCATCTGGCTGGAGACAGGCCGCACTGGGGGTGGCCGGCTGGTGCTACTCTTTTGCCACCACCCAGACTTTCCCAACACAAGGTTTTATGGAGTACAAAAAACAGGGCACACGGGACGGGGGATGTGCCCGTACATAAGCTATGTGAGATCGAAACACTAGCTATTTACAATCCAGGCTCACATCTAGAAGCAGTTTCTATTTGGCCTTAAAAAAAAAAAAAAAAAAAGAAAAGAAAAGAAAGAAAAGAAAGTTGAAGTCCTAAGACTTCTGCTTCTTCTTCTTTTTTTTAAATGTATTTTTAATGATTTCAGAGAGGAAGGGAGAGGGAAAGAGAGAGAAATATTGACGTGAAAGACAAACATTGATCAGCTGCCTCCTGCAAGCCCTACAGGGGATCGCGCTCTCAACCCGGGTATGTGCCCTGACCAGGAACCGAACTGATGACCTCTCGGGGCATGTGTTGACGTTCAACCACTGAGCCACATCAGCTGGGCCCTGCTTGTTTTCATAAGACCTGTTTCAGTTTGTCTCTGCTGGCCTGGGAGCCCCTGAAAGACAGGGCCATGGCCCACAAAGGCAGGGCATGCAAAGTGTTCCTTATTGGTACACCCACGACCCAAGAAGGGAGTACCTTCCTCCCTGTGTCTTCCTTCCTGCTCAGTTTTGGGGGTGGAGCTGACCCTGGGGAGGAACTGGATTTGATAGAAGATCACAAACCCCTCTTTGAGCTCCCAGAAACACCCAGCATATGTGGTAAACTGACCAGAATGGAAAATACTGCTGCTGTGCAGCCATAGGCTGGCTCATACAATACTTGCCAAGTAGCCTTGGTTTACTGGGCACTCTGTAAGCATCTGTGCACTGAACACTGCTCCTTGCCTGCATTACCTTGTTGGAACCACAGGACAGCCCTGAGAGGCAGGGGCTATTAGTATCCTGATTTATAGATGAGGAAACCGAGCTACAGGGAATCACCAGCTGGACAATGCAGAGTCAGGATTAAACTCAGCTTACCCCAAAGCTGAGCTCTGCCGCACCTGTTTGGTTTAACATCCCCTGTAGTTTGTGGGGACTGAGGTGGCAGAGTGGAAGAGGTGTAACAGTTAGTATTGAGACGTAGTGGACGGTTGTGGACAGGTCCAGGAGAAGATTAGAAGGGCTGGTGCCATTTACTGGAGAAGACTGACCTTGGGTGAGGTGCCCTGCAACTGAATGGGAAAGGAGCAAATCACAATCATGATGTGTTCCCAACACACAGTAGGTGCTCAGCTTTTACCTACAAATGAATGGTGTCAGGGTCTCCCCCAAGCAGGAATACCATGCTGCAAGAGGAATGGGGCATGGATATAGGTGGCATAAGGACAACACTATTTAATCTTAATAGTGTTTCATGGATTTAAATTGTACTAGAAAATACAAGTAGCCAATGAGTCTGAATTTTCACCTCTGAGGAGCTAAGCAAAAAAAAGGGGGTCATTGATAAAAGACTCAGGTGGCAAAAAAATTATATTCCACCTAAATATTCTTCAACATGGGATTGGTTAAATAAAAGTACAGCCAAAAAAATGGAGATTGAGCAGCCATCCTAAAGATGATGGAGTTCCCATCAGGCTCTGCCCACGGAAAGTCAACACAGTATTGACTGTAAAACACAGTGTGCGTCTGGCTAGTGTGGCTCAGTGGTTAAGTATCAACCCATGAACCAAGAGGTCACCGGTTCGATTCCCGGTCAGGGCACATGCCTGGGTTGCGGGCTTGATCCTCAGTGGGGAGTTTGCAGGAGGCAACCAATCAATGATTCTCTCTCATCATTGATGTTTCTATCTCCCTCTCCTTTCCTCTCTGAAATCAAGAAAAAAATATTTAAAAATTTAAAAAACTTTGTATGAGCATGTTCATGGCAGCACTATTCACAATAGTAGAAAAGGTGTGTTACGCAAAGTGCTGAGGTCCCAGAAAACCTCAGCATATTGTTCGTGGATTCCAAAGAAAGAAATAAACTAGAGGGCTGGCTGGGAAGGACATGGGTTTATTAGGACTTATGTGAGCACTGGTGGCAGTCAACCAGTTAAGTTTACTCCCGCACCAGCTGCCACTGTGAAATTGAACTGCGAAGTCCCACCCAGCCTGTGATGGGCTGCACCAGGGGCAGCCTGCTGGTGCTATTGTTTCACTGCCACCCAGACTTTCCCAACACAAGGTTTTATATAGAAAAACAGGGCATGCACTGCAAGAGGGACAGGCCTATGTGAGATCAAAACACTAGCTGTTGCCCAGCCTGTGTGGTTCAGTGGTTGAGCATGGACCCATGAACCAGGAGGTGATGGTTCTATTCCTGGTCAGGGCACATGATTCTCTCTCATCATTGATGTTTCTACCTCTCTCTTCCTCTCTGAAATCAATAATATGTTGAAAAGACATATAAAATATTAAAACAAACAAACAAAAACATTAGCTGTTGAGCCCTGGACAGTGTCGGCCCACGCACCTAAGGGTCGCAGGTTCGATTCTCGGTCAAGGGCATGTACGTGGGTTGCAGGCCCATTCTCCGGCCCCAGTAGGGGAAAGTGAGGAAAGTAATCAATTGGTGTGTTTCACGTCAATGTTTCTCTATTTTTCTCTCTTTCTTTCCCTCCCTCCCTTCCACTCTCTAAAAATCAATGGGAAAAATATCCTCGGGTAAGGATTAACAAAAAAAAAACAACAACCAAAACACCACTAGCTGTTTACAATCTAGAAGCAGTTTCTCTTTGGCATTTCTTCTGGCCAGGTTCCCAAGGCCGCACAGTCCACTTACAGGTGGTCTTCACTGTATTTCCAATAGGGTGGGAAGCGGTCCATGTTCCCATTTACCATACAAGGTGGAAACAAGCCAAATGTAATGAATGGATAAATAAATTGTGATGTATCCATAGAATTATTCAGCCATAAAAAGGAATCAAGTACTGATACATGCAACAACCTGGATGTGTTGGTGGTGGCGAGAATGGCACAGGTGTTAGATGCGTGGGGTCAGACTGCACCTTGGTTCAGCAACCTTGGTACTTGAGTTCTGGCTAGGAAAGAATTCAGAGCCAAAACTCAAACTGTAAGAGAACATTTATTTAGAAAATTACAGAGGTGGTAGAAGTGAGTGGCAGAAGAAATGGGCTCAGGAGGTAACATGCCTTTCGGGGAGAGGGAAGAGGCATGGGAGGGGAAAGGTGGAGGGTGTGCTCAGGGGAGGGAAAGCAAGCTGGGTCCTCCACCCTAAGGGCTTTTAAGGGCAGGAATTTTAGGGGCAATCCCCGGGGAGGATCCCAATAGAATACTCATCAACTTTCCAGGTGTATCTTTTCAGAGTCATGGTCTCCACTAATTGGCCGGTGTCAGGGGATCATCAGTAAATGTAGCTGGTCCTGAGGTCAGCTGCCAGGTTTTGTTGCTTTTCTTTTTAAAAAAAGATACTTTATTAATTTTTTACAGAGAGGAAGGGAGAGGGATAGTTAGAAACATCAACTCAATCAGCTACCTCCTGCACACCCCCTACTGGTGATGTGCCCGCAACCAAGGTACAAGCCCTTGACTGGAATCGAACCTGGGACCCATCAGTCCCAGGCCGACGCTCTATCCACTGAGCCAAACCGGTTAGGGCTTGTTGCTTTTTTGTAGCTGAAATTCAACTGAAGCCCAGATGTTATCCCTCGGGGTTAATGCTTAAGGGCTATTCTCCAGTCCCTTTGTTCACCCCACAACCCACAACCCCATGACTAGCAACGTGCCAGGGGAGGCAAGGTCAGGGCAGGGTCCAAACAGCATGACCAGTGATATGGGAGGTCAGCGGGTCTAAATTGCATGATTAGAAATATGCTAGGGGAGGAAAGGTTACCTTGAGGGCAAGGTCCTTGTTTTCCCAGCTTTGTCTGCTGCTTGGCACCCAGGGCTTCCCGCCCTGGTGACTTCCAGTACCTAGCCCCTTGCTCTGCTCATGGCTGTCTAACTGCTACCACAGATGAATTTTGAAAACATTATGCTAGGCAAAAGAAGCCAGAGGTTGCCCAGCTGGAGTGGCTCAGTGATTGTGCATTGACCTATGAGCCAGGTCACGGTTTGATTCCCGGTCAGGGCACATGCCCGGGTTGCTGGCTCCATCCCCAGTGGGGGGCGTGCAGGAGGCAGCCCATTGGTGATTCTCTTCATTGATGTTTCTATCTCTCTCTCCCTTCTTCTAGGAGATCAATAAAAGAAATAATAATAATAAAAAAAGCCAGAGGCAAAAGATCACATATATAATTTTATTTATATGAAATGCCCAGAAATGGTAAATCCATAGAAACAGAAAGTGTTTGCCAGGGGCTGGGGTAAGGGGATAATGGAGAGTGACGGCTAATGGGTACAGGTTTTCTTTTGAAATGACAAAAGTTCTGAAATTAGATGATGGTGGTGGTTGCACAACATTGCGAATGTTCTAAATGTCACTAATGATGAATTTTATGTGTATTTATCACAACTTAAAAAATATACAAAAGAATAAGAGGCTTAGTGAAGCTAACTGTGCGTGAGCCATCCCAAACTCGGTTTTACTCCATGACCTGGGCAACCAACAAGGGACGTTCTGACACCTGAGCGGGGTCGGTGGACGGAGGGCACCTTACGGCCCTCTGGAGCTCGGATCCCGGCGTGGTGCCCAGGGCCATAGCACATTCTCAAGGCTGGCCGGGTGGCGCCGCCGGCCACCTCGCCCCTATACTCCAGCTCTCAAGTCTAGATGCAGCTTTCGGAACCGAGCCCAGCCCCTTCCAGTCCCGCCCCAGCCTTCCGTTTTCCTCTAGCTCGGCCACGTCCCTTCCTTCCTAAACCAAACCCAAAGAGCCCTCCTCTGGATCCAGACGGCTGCTGGAAAGTCCGCTCCACTGTAAACCCAGCCCCCATAAGAAGCCCCGCCCATCACCTCTCGTTATAAGCTCCGCCCCTACATGTCAATCAAACCCACACTGGCCCCGCCCCGCCATCCTGGCGTCGTCTTTCTCGCTCCGGCGCGGCCCGTTGTTATGACGACACGGTCGTAAATCCGCCATCTTCCTGCGGCGCGTTGCGACATGGAGGGCGCAATGGCAGTGCGGGTGACGGCCGCTCATACGGCAGAAGCCCGGGCCGAAGCCAGGAGGGAAGCGGGCGAGGGCGGGGTCGAGTCGGCGTCGTCGGCGGCCTTAGCCCCTGGCGGCTTCCTCGGCCTCCCGGCGCCCTTTAGCGAGGAAGGTAACACGGCCGGATGCGGCGGGGTGTGGCCGGGTTGGGGGCAACTCTGCCCGGGGCTGGCGGAGGCTCCGATTACCTGAGCTGCAGGCGCGTCTGACTTTCCCAGACCCGGATTTCTCTCTCATGGGACCCCTCAGACACCTGCACGAGTCCCCCGTTTCCTCAGACTCTCGGGCCTCACCTGCGGGCCGCCAATCACCCCGGTGTGTTCCGGTGCTTATTCTTGGATACTCACAGTTGCCCAAGCCTTCGGGGCTGTCCGTGTAGACCTCCACGAACGCCTCCACCGCCAGCCCTGCCCTCAGTCCCGCCGCCGGCACCGCTCTGCCTTCCTGTCTGGGCACGGCCCAGCTCTCCTCTGGGCCCCCTCCCACTGCACCTGACGGGCCGCTGGGGCCCTGGCTGGGGTGTGACTGGGGGCTCCAGGAGGGCGGGGCCTCGGGTTTCTCCAGGATTTGGGCTTTAGGCTGGCACTTGGGGAGGAGAGCCGCTGCTCTGCCGCCGGCCTGCGGGCTCCGTCCCAGACCTGCCCGTTTCCAGCTATTTGATCCTGGGCAGGTGACCACACACCTCCCTCTCCATTTCCTATTACAAATGGGGGTGCTGCTGATAACAAGGTATCAAGCACTTAACCTGTGTCAGCTTTTTTCATCCTCAAACCAACTCTGGACACTATTATTATTGTTGTTATTCCCATTATGTGAGTGAGGAGTGTTGAGGTTCAAAAATGTGGACGTGACCAGGTCACCCAGCTAGTAAGTAGCAAGGACTGGATTGGATTCCAGGTCTGTGAGACAGCTCAACACACTCCTTAACTCCTGTGTTCTGCCATTTCATCGGGGAGTGGTGAGAATGGAAATAGAGCATGTAAATCACCGAGAACAATGCTGGAACACACTGAGGGCTCATTCACAGAGAAGTAGCTTTTGGAGATAGAACTAAGGTCTCTGCCCTCTGAGCTTGTCCCATGCAGCTGTGGACTGGGCCGGACAGGAGGAGGTTGGCTAGTGATATTGGGTTGGCGGTCATTGTCCCTACAGCATTCATATTCCTGGTACAGTTTTTTTCTTACTCCTTATTCCAGCTTGGGGAGGGGCAGGGCCAACTTGAAGAGGGGTCTCTTTGGAGATTGCTGTGCCCTGCTGGGCTTGCCCATGGCATTGTCTCAGTGTCACATGGGCTGGGTGTGTCCCCTTCTGTGGCAGGAGTTCCTTCAACCGCAATACCCCGGTGCCGAGTCAGACTCAGCAAGTTAAAAGGGTGGCGGACACCTCAGTGCTTGGCTTGTGACTCTGAGCCATCTGGACGGGGCTGCCCTCGGTCAGGTGGCCTGTAGGCGAGTCATGGCTGTGGTTTGGCCCTTTGTTTGCTCGTTAACTCAATAGACATTGACCGCCCCTGTGCACCAGGCCTGGGTTTGACCCTAATGTGGGACCGCATATGAGATGATGGAAACTAGCAGACTTCTGTGGAACTAGCAGAGGGAACACCTCCCCATCCCTTTGTATAAACTGCGATTTCTGGAGTAGACCCTCAGGTTCAGGTTCTGGCCCCAACAGTCACCAGCTGGGTGGCCTTGAATCTCAAGTTGCTTTTCTAGAGTGGAAATAGTAATTCCCATTTCCCCAGGGTGCTGTCTGGATTTGGTGACATCCCCAGTGAGGTGCCCGGAATGTGGTAGGGACTCAGTGAGCAGGCGGGGCAGGCACTGGCTGGTTATCCCAGATGGTGAGGGGCTCAGGTGCTGTGGCCCTAAGGCGTGGAGCCCCTCTAAGGTTCCGTCCTGGGTGTCATCACCAGAGCAGGGAGGTGCTGCCTGTTGGAACCGAGGAAGCACCAAGTCAGAGTGAGAGAAGAGTAATTATGGGTCAGGGTGCCCCCTCTTCTGTGTTTGCCAAGGGCCGACCTCTTAGCCAGAGCCCCGTGGGCACCAGCACCTCTTCTCCCTCTGCTGTACTCTGCATTGGGTCAGCCCATTTTATAGTTGAGGGAACAGACCCAGATGTGGTCATTGAGGTACCCAAGGTCACATGCAAACCCTATACACCACTGTCCCCAAACTGGGTTGGTCAAATGCCTCTGCCTCATGACTGCCTCTCTGGGCCTCCCTCCCCTCATCTCTGAGGTGGGGGCTTTGGACACGACGGCCTCGGTGGATTCCTGCAGCCTCAGTGTACTGTAGAGGCTGACCTCCAGAGGATGGGGGCTTGCACCTTGGGCTCCTGAGAGTGTTCTCAGCCCCCCTGGGAGGGCCAGGGAAGGCGCTTCTGGTTCTGATGCCACCCTGGGTGGATTTGGCCTGGGCCTGGAAGCCCTGCTAAGCCCCACTGACCTCAGGATTGTTACAGATGAAGACGATGTGCATAGATGCGGCCGCTGCCAGGCGGAGTTTACTGCTCTGGAGGACTTTGTTCAGCACAAGCTCCAGAAGGTCTGCCAGCGGGCTCCCCAGGAGGCCTTGCCTGCCACCCCTGCGGCTGCTGCGCTGCTGGGTCAGGAGGTAAGCCCACCACCCACTCACACAGGATGAGGAGGAGGTGGCATGCGGGACAGACCTGTGCAGCTGGTTCCTAGTGACACTGGGGCAGGCAGCGAGCAGGCAACCGATTTTGTGACTCTGAGCCAAGGGAGGGTTAAAAGGGTGGTAGACACCTCAGTGATTGGCTTGTGACTCTGAGCCATCTGGATGGGACTGCCCTCTGTCGGGGTGAGGGGGGATCTGGCTCTACCACCAAGAGCCTGGTGGTGCTCTAGGATTTCCTGGATGGCCCAGCCTTCTCAGCAGCCTCTGGCTGAAGCATATACAGTTGGGGCCTGTGGTCCCTCCTTTCTTGTGGCCCAAAGTTCTGTCTTGGCTCAGGGGTATCATGATGGCTTTTGTATTTTTGGCCTGTCTTCTATCCTGTACACATAGTTCTTGTGGATCCCACAAACAGAGCATGGCTTTGGATCCTGCCACCCCATAATAAAAATGGCCGACTTTGTTGCACCCCATGTATGCTTGGGGCTGTACACACACAGTTAAGGTCCATAGTGCCCTGCACAGTGGGCACTCTTATCATCCTCGGAGGGAAGTGGGAAAGGAGGCTCCAAGACCAGTCAGTTGCCTCAGGTCACTACAGGGAGTAGCCTAGAGGACAGTGGGCCCAGAGTTGTCTTATTCCGATCCTGTGCTCTGTACGTGCCCCTTCCAGAAGTGCCCTCTCCTCTAGGAAGGCCCCTGGACCCACACTCCCAGAGCCCTTTCCTGTGACTCCTGGCTGGGGCTGGTGGGTGTAATTGCTTACCTTCACCATCTTCATTTCTGCACAACCAGCTGAGCTTCGAGCTGGAGCTCTGATCACTTCCTTCCGGAGTCCTCCCTGAGGGTGCTTGGTGCTCTGTGTTCCTCAGTGGCCAAAGGTGGTAGAGTGATGGGGCTGACACCCTGGGCCAGGCTGGGAGTTGGGCTCAGAGTAGTGACTCTCTTGGGGGAGATGAGAGCCTCCACCCAGCCATCTTGCATGGACATAAAACCAAGCCTGCACTCACCAAACCAAGGGAGCTCTGGAGCTCCACAGATGAGTTCCTTTTGTCCCTTGTTCACCATTGATAGGTGGTCCCGGCCGTGGCAAGTCCGGAGGAGCCCATCACTTTGGCCCACATAGTTGTGGAGGCAGCTGCTCTGACACCAGACATCAGCCACACACCTGATATTGTTGGTAAGCTGGCCCCCCTGGGCGCGTCCACTCCTGGCTTTTAGCCCTGAAGTGTCGCTGACCTGGTAGCCATCAGGGGTCAGGGCTGGAGGCTGGGAACCTCTGCTGCCCACACTCCTCTGCTCCCCCGAGAGCAAGGCCTGGCCCAGGTGGGACTGAGGCCTCGTGTGCACCTTCCCCAGGGCAAGGTCTGCAGGAGGATTGAGCATTGGGCATCAGGCCCTCCCCTGCCAGGAAGGGGAAAGCATGTTGCCTGGGCTGTCCTAGGATCTTCCCTACTTTTCTGCTACCCCCCTGGTTCCTTTTTCTTTCCCACAGTTGGCTTTGGAGATTCCGGGTGGGTGTGCATGGGGTACATCTGCTGCTCCAGCTCGGCCATGATCTGCTGTCTGACCTTGGCCTTCTACTCCCCAGTGCTCACTCCCTGTGGGGGTAGTGATTCCTGACCCGATTCTCACAAGGCTTTTATGAGCATACAATGCCAAGTCAGCCTCTTTGATGGCTTTTTTAAAGTTACAATAGGGGAGGGGTGTTGAGAGGTTTGGATTGGATCACACACTCATTAATTGGGGACAGGCCAATGCAGGGGGACATTCAAAGGGTAGCCCAGGGCTGAGGCAGGTGAAGAGCGCTGGGGGGGGGGGGGGGTGGGGGGGAAGGGGAGGTGCTGGGTGTGTGCACAGCAGTGGAGGGAGGCTGGGTTGGGCCTGCTGCCTCGGGGAAATTGGGAAGGGAATGGTGGTTACCTGGGGAGCCTGCTGGGCAGAGACCTTGACAGGTGTATGAGTGGGTTGAGGAGCTAGACAGGAAGTTTGGGCAACAGGTAGAATTTGCCCTTGGGAAGCTCTTAGGACCATCTGGGGTAGAAGGAAGTGGTGGTGGAGGAGACGTGGGGGAGGGGAACCTGAGAGCAGGCTTTTTGCCAAGGCCCCACCTCAGGGAGGTGATGGGACCCCTGTCCTTGTCTCCATGCTATCTTTCCCCCTGAGATTCCTGTGGACAAGGAGGTTCATCTGGTGCCACTCTGGCATAGGAATGTTGTCATGTGGGAGGTGGGGCCGTGCTCCAGCCCTGGCTTGGTGTTTGGTTTCTGGGGTGGGTAGTGTCATATAGAAAAACAAGTTCCCTGCCCTGGCTGGGTGGCTCAGTTGGTTGGAGTGCTGGCCTGTACACCAAAAGGTTGTAGGTTCCGTTTCCGGTCAGGGCACCTGTGGGAGGCAACTGAACAATGTTTCTCTCTCACATTGATGTTTCTCTCTCTCCCCCTTCCTCTCTCTCTAAAAATCAATAAAAGCATATCCTTGGGTAAGGATTAAAATAATAAAAATAAAGAAAGAAAAAAGAAAAACAAATTTTCTGTGTTTGGGTAGCATCTACGGGCTGCAGACCCTTGTCCAGTCAGGCATCTTCCCACCACCCTGACCTCCAGCCTGCCCATGCCTGCAGCTCGGCAGCTCTGAGGGCTCCTCTCTGGGCACCCCCTGCCTCTCTTACATCCTTTGGGGTTTCGCCTTTTGCAGGCATCCTGGGTGCCCCAAATGTCCCCTTGGTGTTAGCTGCCCAGGATTGGCCAGACTCTAAACTACCATCTGCTGTTGTCCCAGGGCTGGGAGTTCTGTGTCCTTGCATGGTCAGCGGGGGCTGCTGGGGCTGATTAGCAGCTAGACACCCACTCCTGCCTCTTCTTGGGAAACAAACTTGCATTTCTTCCTTTTTAAAAAAATATATTTTATTGATTTTTTTACAGAGAGGAAGGGAGAGGGAGAGAGAGTCAGAAACATCGATGAGAGAGAAACATCAATCAGCTGCCTCCTGCACACCCCCCACTGGGGATGTGCTTGCAACCAAGGTACATGCCCTTGACCGGAATTGAACCTGGGACCCTTGAGTCCGCAGGCCGACGCTCTATCAACTGAGCCAAACTGGCCAGGGCTAAACTTGCATTTCACTTGTTACCCCTTCCCTGAACCTTTGGTCTACTGTATGACACATTCTGGGGCAGAGGAAAGATAAAGCATCAGGCATGCTTTATCGTCTTATTATTATTATTATTATTATTATTATTATTAATATAATATTGATTTCAGAGGAGGGAGAGGGGAGAGAGAGAGAAACATCAATGATGAGAGAAAATCATCGATTGGCTGCCTTCTGCACACCCCCTACTGGGGATCGAGCCGGCAATCTGGGCATGTGCCCTGACTAGAAATTGATGCTCAACCATTGAGCCACACTGGCTGGGCCCTTATTTGTTGTGCTTCCGTTCTATTTGGAGGGAATGACTTGTCAAAACATGGTGCCAGCCTGATTGAGGCTTCAAAGAAGCAGTTTCACAACCATTTCCAACTGTCATTTTTATGAACAGAAATTTGTGAAGTGTTTACAGCTTAGCTTTACACATTGTCAGATTTATTTTTTTAAAATATGTTTTTATTGATTCTAGAGAGAGAGGAAGGGAGGGGGGAGAGAAAAAATTGATGTGAGAGAAAAACATCTGTTGGCTGCCTCCTGCACACTCCCACCAGGGATCGAGCCCCCAATCCCGGCATGTGCCCTGACAAGATCAAATTGGCAACCTCCCAGAGCAAGAGATGAGCTACACCAGACAGGGCACATTGGTTGATTCTTGTATGTGTCCTTAACGGGGATCGAACTCACATTGGGGTGACACTCTAACCAATTGAGCTACCCGGCCAGGGTGATTGTCAGATTTCTTCAACGCTCTCAACAGGTGCAGAAACCTCAGGCTGTCCCAGGTGTCTCATGAGCATTCACTTTCAGGCCGGGTTCCTCGCCTGCCTGCTTCAAAATAGATGCTAGTGGGTGACTCCGGAGGCATTTTCTTATGTTAGTGGGAGCTGGGGCAGCAAGCAGGATAGGTTATAGTGAGCTGGGTTGGCCTGCCCACTGGCTCTGTGTTGGGTACCCCGTCGCCCTTAGAAGTGGTAGGACCCCTGTGCACATCTAGTGCAGTACTCCTTTTGGCTTAGGGGAGGGGGCATTTGCTCACCATGGTCTCCACTGGATACATTCTGGGGGCCTGGAACTTCTCTAGGCAGCTCCAATATACCCCAGCAGTACTCCTGGGCCAGGATCCCAGGAGGTGGTAGGGCCCACGGCATCCTGAGACTCAGGCTGACCTGCTTTTCTTTAGACAGTGGACACATCAAAGAGGTCATTGTGGCTGCTGAGGTGGATCCAGGCGACAATGAGATGGCAGAGGCCTCAGGCAGCCCTGATCATCAGGGGCCTGGGCTGGCCGGGCAGGGTGAACAGGCCCAGCTCAAGCTGCTAGTGAACGAGGATGGCCGCTACGTGTGTACGTTGTGTCACAAGACCTTCAAGACGGTGAGCCCCAGATCTTGGGCTGTGTCAGCTAAGGGGACTAGGCCTCCTGCCCAGGGAGCTGCCTGAGCCTCGCTGCCCCTCCCCCTCAGGGTAGCATCCTCAAGGCCCACATGGTCACCCACAGCAGTCGTAAGGACCACGAGTGCAAGCTGTGCGGGGCCTCTTTCCGGACCAAGGGCTCGCTCATCCGGCACCACCGGCGGCACACAGGTGAGCTAGCTCAGTATGTGGGGCACCCCGGCCTCCTGGTGGGAGGCTGTGGCTCCAGGCCTGCCTTCTTTACCCAAAGCTGACTCCATTCCACAGATGAGCGTCCCTATAAGTGTGCCAAGTGTGGAAAGAGCTTCCGGGAGTCAGGTGCACTGACCCGGCACCTCAAGTCTCTCACCCCGTGCACTGAAAAAATCCGATTCACCATGAGCAAGGATGTGGTTGTTGGCAAAGAGGACGCGCATGCAGGTCAGCATGGTGAAGGCTCCCTGTTCCAGCCCCGAAGCTGCCCTGGTCAGGGAGGCTTCTTCAAGGACTCTTCTTGGTTCTGCCTTAAAGGGTCTGGTGCCTCCGCCATGGGGACCGTTACATCATCATCGGTGATAGGCGAGCCCATGGAGACATCACCCGTGATTCATCTGGTGACAGATGCCAAGGGCACCGTCATTCATGAAGTCCATGTCCAGATGCAAGAGCTTCCCCTGGGCATGAAAGCCCTAACTCCAGAGGTGGGGGCCGTCTGGGGGTATGGCCTCTGACTGCTCAGTGCCGGATCTGTTCTGGGCACTGGCTCCAGTGGGAAGGGGACTGACTGGGCCTGCACTCTGTTTGGTTGCAGAGGTGATGAAAGACCAATGGCTGCCCTAGATGGGGCAGGCAAGAGCAGATGGGCGTGGACTGCGGGGCTCCCAGGGGCATTCTTGAGTGAAGATATTGGGTGTGCACAGTGGTCCTGGGGCCCCTTGGGTTTCTCCTGTGTGGTGGGTTCGGGTGGGTGCCATGTGCTGAGCCGCCTGGCCAACCTCCCTCCCTCCACCTCCCCCCGCAGCCCCCTGCTCCCAAGGAGCTTCCCTGTTCCAGCGAGGACAGTCGGGAGAACCTGCTGCACCAGGCCATGCAGAACTCTGGCATTGTCCTTGAGCGGGTCACTGGGGAGGAGGGGGCCCTGGAACCAGTCCCTCCCGCTGCGTCCAGTGCCCAGCCCCTAGGAGATGGTCCCCCAGAACTGCCGCTGCTGGAGGTGGAGCAGGTGGAGACAGTAGGTACCTGTGCTGCCAGTGTGCTCGTTCCTGGGGGCCGCACCTTAGATGAAGCTACTCATTACACTGGCCTGGCCGCCAGCCTCCTTGCTGTTCTCCCTGCTGTCACTTTCTGCAGTGACTTTGTACCCTGCTCTGCTTACCCCTAAGCCCATGATGGAGCCTAAAAGGGTGGGGGGTACTACGGGTCTGTCCTTGGTACTGCTGGGGCCCAGCCTGCCGTGGATACTGGAAATATGCTGTGGTCCCCCAGCAGGTGGCCAATGAAGCCTCAGCGGTACCCAGGACCCACCTGTGCCCTCAGTGCAGTGAAACCTTCCCGACAGCTGCCACCCTAGAGGCCCACAGAAGGAGCCACGCAGGTGGGTGGCAGGAGTGTGCTGGTCAGGGGATGATCTGTGAGTGGCCAGGGTGGTCCCGTGGGGCGGGGGGGCCCTTGGGGATTGGACGTGGCCTGACATTGCCTGTGGCCCCAGGGCCGAAGCTGTTCACATGTGTGCAGTGTGGCAAGGCCTTCCCCAAGGCCTACCTGCTCAAGAAGCACCAGGAGGTCCACGTGCACGAGCGCCGCTTCCGCTGTGGGGACTGTGGGAAACTCTACAAGACCATCGCTCATGTTCGCGGCCACCGGCGTGTCCATTCAGATGAGCGGCCCTACCCTTGTCCTGAGTGTGGCAAGCGCTACAAGACCAAGGTGGGCCCTCCAGCCCTGACTTCTGCCCCCCCACCCATGAGCTCCCCACTCTGTGGGCCAGCTCCATCCCTTGTTTCTGCCCCAGCCCTCCCTTGTTACCCCTCTGCCCAGTGTTGGCTTGGACCCTCCCTGCTGGCCAATGAGTCCCGCCCCTTCCCTGGCCCTAGAAGTCGATGGGGAAAGCCTCAGTCTTAGGTGTGGACAAGACCAGGTTGATCCCGACACTGGGCCTCCTCAGAATGCCCAGCAGGTACACTTCCGGACGCACCTGGAAGAGAAGCCGCACGTGTGCCCATATTGCAGCCGAGGCTTCCGGGAGAAGGGCTCCCTGGTGCGGCATGTTCGCCACCACACGGGCGAGAAACCCTTCAAGTGCTACAAGTGTGGCCGTGGCTTTGCCGAGCATGGCACGCTCAATCGGCACCTGCGCACTAAAGGTTGGGAGCTAGTGGGAGGCAGGAGGGGGTGAGGGGCAGCAGCAGGCCAGCCCTGACTGAGCTCCCCACCTCAGGGGGCTGCCTGCTGGAGGTGGAGGAGCTGCTGGTGTCTGAAGAGAGCCCCACAGCAGCTGCCGCTGTCCTTGATGAAGACCCGCACACGGTGTTGGTTGAATTCTCATCTGTGGTGGCCGACACCCAGGAGTACATCATTGAGGTGGGTGTAGGGCAGGGCTGGGATGTGGCCCAGGGGCAGGCAAGGTTGACCTCTGACCCTCTTTCCAGGCCACCACGGATGATGCGGAGACCAGTGAAGCTACAGAGATCATCGAGGGCACCCAGACAGAGGTGAGGGGCTGGGGGAGAGGGTGAGGGGAAGGTGTGGTGCCCTCACCCAACCTTGTGGGCTGAGCTGTGAGCCACCCACAGGTGGATAGCCATATCATGAAGGTGGTGCAGCAGATCGTACACCAGGCCAGCGCCGGGCACCAAATCATTGTGCAGAATGTGACCATGGACCAGGAGGCGGGGCTAGGTCCCGAAGCAGCTGCTGCAGACACCATTACCATCGCCACCCCTGAAAGCCTGACAGAGCAGGTGGCCATGACACTGGCTTCAGCCATCAGCGAGGGCACTGTGCTTACTGCCCGTGCGGGTGCAAATGGCACTGAACAGGCTACTGTGACCATGGTTTCATCGGAGGACATTGAGATCCTGGAGCATGCGGGCGAGCTGGTCATTGCCTCGCCAGAGGGCCAGCTCGAGGTGCAGACTGTCATTGTTTAGCATGGGTCCCGCTGGGCTGGGCTGGGTCAGGGGCAAGGAACCTGAGCACCCTACCCACTCCTGCTTGGCCTGGTATGGACAAGACACGGCACAGAATTCAGATGTTCAGACACGTGGGAGTGTAAATAAGAGTTTTTTGTTGCTTTACAATAAAACGTGAAAACCCACCTTGTGGTATTGCGGCAGTGGCAGCCCTGGCAGGCTCTCCCGTGGCAGCACCTGCCTGCCCAGGCCACGCTGTAAACTCTCTTGCCTGGCCACCCCACCCAGTATTCCTAATGGGGCTGGCGACACCTTGGCTGTGTGTGGGTGTCACTGGCATGTGGACAGGCAGCCATCTACTGGTGCCCTGCCCACTGGGATCTGTGGCCCCAGCTTCCTGAGGCCCGATGTGGTGCACTGGGGCAAGGGACTTAGGCCAGGAGACCAGGAGTCTCTTAGCAACATGTAGCAGGAACAGTGGGAGATGTGGAGCCAAGAATGAGGGGCTTTCCTAACTGTACTGCCTGTTTCCCTGAGGGGATGCCGTCCTGGGAGGGAGATTCTGGATGACCTAGTTTCTGAGGGGTGGGGACAAGAATGGGCCTGGATTAAGGGCCTGGCTGGCCATCTCCCTCATTCCTCATGAAGCTCTTGGCAGGGGCTTCTGAGTCCTGATTCTGACAGACTTGGGGGCTGGAGCCTCAGGGTGGATCCCCTGTTGCCTTGCCTTCTGGGGTCTCCCTGGGAATGGGAGCCAGGAGTTCTGGCACCAACTTTGTTGAGGGGGCGGGACCCAACACAGTTGGCCCCTCCCTGGACCAGGGCCTTAAATACCTGAGTGTGCCGAGGCATCAGACCTTTTGCCAGACCAAGCCCTTGGAGTCTGGTACCACGGACACACTCCCAGCCTGGACCTCACACCCTTACTTGGGCCCAAATCCTGAGCCTCTGGCACTGCCCTGTCCACATCTCAGGTGAGTCTGGGGCTGGATGGTAATGGGTCCCTCTGTTTGGGCTTCAGTTTCCCACGGTGTAGGAGAATGGCCATGAGCCCAGCACACCACCCTGGGGAGAGCGCAGGGGGAGGCTGCGCCTTGGTGCTGGCCAGCAGGGGGTGGCATACCGTCAGGCCCCCAAGCCTGGGGTGGTTGGGTGTGTCCGACTCCCGGTGGGCGCTCAGGGCTGTGTCTGTCCCTGCCAGCCCGCTACCTCGGAGCAATGGGACAGCCCCGGGCCCTACTGGCCGCGCTCTGGGCTCTGGGGGCTGCCGGGGCAGCAGCGCTGCGCATTGGAGCCTTCAACATCCAAAGTTTCGGTGACAGCAAAGTGTTGGACCCAGACTGTGGCAGCGTCATCGCACAAGTGAGGCGGGGGCCTGGGTTGGGGCTGCTGCCTCTGGGCTCTGCGGGTGAAATCTGCCGTGCGTGACCCCGCCCCTACGGTCCCCTCTCCAGATCTTGGCAGGCTATGACATCACGCTCGTGCAGGAGGTGCGAGACCCGGACCTGAGCGCAGTGTCCGCGCTCATGGAGCAGATCAACAGGTGTGGCGGGCAGGGCTCAGCGTCGGGAGCTCCGGCCGGCATCCTAGGCCTTGGAGCGGTGCTTTGACTCAGGGCTTGGTCCATATCTCCGCAGCGTGTCTAGGTACCAGTACAGCTACGTGAGCAGTGAGCCCCTGGGGCGGGATCAGTACAAGGAAATGTACCTGTTCGTTTACAGGTGAGAGGTGGGGTCGCAGCGTGTGGGGTAGGAGGTTGCTGGCTTAGCGCACCCACCCGTCCTTTGCCCCCAGGAAGGACGCGGTGTCGGTGGTAGACACGTACCAGTACCCGGACCCAGAGGACACCTTTAGTCGTGAACCTTTCGTGGTCAAATTTTCAGCTCCCAGCTCCGGTGAGGCCCGCCCCTACTGCAGGCCCCGCCCCTGCTGCAGGCCCCGCCCCACCTGACACCCACCCTCTCCAACAGCTGCCAAGGAGTTTGTGCTGGTTCCGCTGCACGCCGCGCCTCACCACGCAGTAGCGGAGATCGATGCTCTCTACGACGTGTACCTGGACATTATCGACAAGTGGGGCACCGATGTAAGCCTCGCGCCCGCACAGCCCTGGGTCCCTGGAGGCAGGCCCTGGGGGCGGCCATAGAGGCCTGGGCTGGCTGACCCTGGTCCCCTGCAGGACATGCTGTTTCTGGGCGACTTCAACGCGGACTGCAGCTACGTGAAGGAGCAGGACTGGGCGGATATCCGCCTGCGCAGCAGCGAAGTGTTCAAGTGGCTCATCCCGGACAGTGCGGACACTACAGTGGGCAACTCGGACTGCGCCTACGACCGCATCGTTGTCTGTGGTGCTCACCTGCGCAGGAGTCTGAAGCCCCAGTCGGCCACGGTGCACAACTTCCAGGAGGTATTTGGCCTGGACCAGACTCAGGTGAGTGCTGAGCTCCATGGGGGGTGGGGGAGGGAGGTGTGGAGGGTGTCCCCAGGCTGCTCTGCACTGGCAGACAGGACCAGGATCAGCCTCAGGGAACCTGGCGACCCCCTCCCTGCCCTAGTTTCTGGAAAAGGCCTCTACAGGGTCAGTTCTGGCTGAATGGAACAAGCCTGGGATGGCAGAGTAAGATGCCTTCGCCTCTCCCAGAGGTCTGTGCCCACACCCCACTTGCAGGCAACAGCAGAGACGAACAGCCCAGGCCTCACTGGCCTGCTCCCCTAGATGCAGTGGTTTCTTACAAACCCAGTGGACTTCATCCTAGGTGGGGGGGTCAATTCTCTGAGGTGAAGCCTCAGGAAGGACAGGCTGCCCAGCAGGGCCACTGAGACTTGGCCCCTCTCCCTCTAGGCCCTTGCCATCAGTGACCATTTTCCTGTGGAGGTGACCCTCAAGTCCCACTGACAGCTCCGAGGACTGGCCAGGGCATGCTGCCTGCAGACTGGCTATGAGGATCAGCTCCACAGGACTCCTTCAAGGTGGCTGGCTTGCCCTCAGCAAGGCTGCAGGGCAGGGTGAACTGGGCCTGGACAGGTGGCCATTGACATGTTACTGGGACACTGAGCCTATCCTCCATCTGTAAATGGCCTACCACTACCTACCTCACAGGGGTGTGAGGAGCAACCCAGAGCACTGGGTGTGGCTCTGCTCAATAAACAAGAGTGCTCAGCTAGGACCACAAACAGGTCAGCTTAGAAGCCTCCGTGTCTTGTTAGGATTGTTTTCCTGCAGCACAAACCTGGTCCTGCAGCCCAGCAGGTTCGTTAGGGCAGCGGTTGCCAACCTATTGGACCTCATGGACTACCGGCTGGCGACCGCTGCTTTAGGGGACAGGCAGTCTGGCCTGCCCATTTCACATCCTGCTGGAAACTACCACCTTCTTGGGTAGGTTCTCCTCAGGAGCCCTGGGCTGGGCAAGGACTTGTCCAGGAGGACAATGGCCTGTATCCCAGGTAAACCCATCACCTGAGGATCAGGAACAAACAGAGCTGGAGTACACAGCATAACTGACAGGGGCCTGATGAGCTTTCTAGTTTTTGGCAGGATTTGGTAACTGTCCTGAATTGTATGGTGGGAGGAAAAGCCTTTTTGTCAAAAGTTCGAACAGGATTTTCTTGGCGTCTTTTTAAATCAAGATCTAGGACACTTGCAACAGAGAATGCCTCTCAAATAATGCCTCCCTTGACCCTTGAAGACGTTCCCCTGATTTCTCTGAACTGTCATACATTCCCTCCATCTAAATGAACAAATGTGGTAGCCAACGGGTTTTTCTCTGGGGGTGAGAGAGCGGAGGTATCTTGTGTGGATCATCAGGGCCCATGACTCCCTTATGCTTCTAGCAATCAGGCAGCCAAGAGGCCAGGGACAGGACAGCCTGAGAACTTAGTGACAATTCTTCTTTTTTTTAACACTCAACTGAGGATATTTTTCCCATTAATTTTTAGAGAGGGTGGAAAGGAGGGAGGAGGGGAGAGAGAAACCTTGATGTGTCCCACATTGATCCGTTGACCCTTTGGTGTACAGCCCAACGCTCTAACCACTGAAACACACTTGCCAGGGCTTTAGTCACAATTCTTTGGAAAGGAGGAACTCAGTGGTGACACTGCCCAGGTCCAGAATAGGTCCACCTGCCAGTTCATAATCCCCAAATCCAGATACTGCCTGCCAACCCCACTCTGCCCACCTGCTAGGCAGAAAATGCACTCATGTATGGTGGTGGGTCTTCGGCCCTGGCTCAAGGAACAGGATCTTCTGGGAAGATCAGCAAAACAAAGAGCTGAAAGGATTTTTAGATAGGAAAATACCTTGTTTAAAACCCCTGGGGACCAGAGTGCCCCTGGAAGGGTGCATAAGCCTAAAACCTGTGTGGGCAGCCCAGCCGTTAGCCTTTCTTTTGTTTGAGCTTTTCTAAGTAAATCTGCAAGGACTTCTGAATGGAGTCTCTGGAGATAAAACTGACAAAGTTCTTGATGTCAGCATCACGCTGTTGCACCAAGCGGTCTACTGTGGGCTTTCGCATCATGTTCTTGGTCAGCTGTCGAGCGTGATCTAAAGATAACAGAGTCTATGTGTGAAAAATAATTCCCAACCTTCCTGAGAAAGTTCCAACACAAACTTTGGTAGAACACTTAGAAGTTAAACATAAGCAAAAGATAATGAAATCACCTATGTTCCCACTACCCACTGTTATCTTTTAAAAACATATAAGATGCTACTGTAAAAACTGCCTTTTTAGCCCAACCAGTGTTGCTCAGTGGTTAAGCTTCAATCCACAAACCAGGTCACAGCACATGCCCCAGTTTCGGGCTCAATCCCCAGTAGGGTTTGTGCAGGAGACAGCCTATCAGTGATTCTTTATCATCATTGATGTTTCCATGTCTCTCTCCCTTTCCCTTCCTGTCTCTGAAATCAATAAAAAAATAATTTGTATTTTTAGCCTATTTATTTTCACTCAACTATATTATTGAGGATATCTTCCTTTTATTAAATATTTTTGATTTCCATGTTTTTATTTTTAGAGAGGGAAAAGAGAGAGAAACATCAATGTGAGACTGCCTCATGCATGCCCCCAACGGGGGATCTAGCAGGTACCCTAACCGGGAATCAAACCAGCAAACTTAATGCATGGGATGAAGCCCAACCAACTAAGTCACACCTGCCAGGACTTATCAAAAATATTTTCCAAGTCACTCAATATCCTATCATAAGTAACAGCTGCACAATATTCGGTCATGCCATGTCTGAGCTGAGAATGGTTTTTATATTTTTATATAGTACTATAGTACTATTTTTATATAGTACATAACCAGCCCTATTTCTATAAATAAGATATACAGGATATAAGTCCTAACCACCCTTCTAGAACCAATGCATGTGGCCTTATTTGGAAAAGGGTCTTTGCAGATGCAATTAAGATGAGGTCCTTCTAAAGAAAGAAAAGGGAGATTTGGGATAAAGGAGATCATGTGAAGATGGAATCAAAGATTGGAGTGATGAGGCCACAAACCAAGGAATGTCTGGAGCCACCAGGAACTGAGAGGAAGAAAGGAGCCTCCCCTACAATATCTGGAGTGATCGTGGCCCCATTTACAACTTGATTTTGGACTTCTGGTCTCCACTCTGTGATTTGTTATAGTAACCCCAGGGCACTAAGCCAGTCTGCATGTTCTTGACTTGCACAGTGTACTTTCACATGAGAACTTTCTGGTCTCACCAGGAGTATCAGGCTAGGGAGGGAAGGGGAAGGGGGGGGGGGGGGAGAAGGGGAGGGAAGGCGGCTTTGCTTGCTCACCAGTACCCACAGTGGCTCCATCCCTGTGCTCCTCACCTGGAATGGCCAACCACTGGGCCATCACTGAGAGCACCGTGCTCTGCACCTGGTCCTCAGGCACCACCTTGTCCACTATGCCGACCTGGAGGGCTTCTGCTGGCGGGAAGAGCAGCCCCAGCTGCAGAGCACGCTCTGCGGCACGGTGCCCAATGGTGTTCACAAGGGTATCTTTGAACCTGGAATGCAGACACCCACTCACCAGGGGCTGGGGGCTCCCAGGTGGGTTGGTTCATCCCTGGGCCAAGTGGAAAATGGGTGCAGTTCCTGGCCTTACCAGAAAGGGGCGACGATGCCCAGCAGGGTCTCATTCAGCCCAATGGCATATCTGGGATTGTCAGCCAGGACCCGGTAGTCACAGGTAAGGGAGATCAGGCAGCCTCCAGCAGGGCAGGCTCCCTGCAGGGGAAGCAAGACCACTGGGCTCTGGGTGCTGCTATTGCTGGTCCCAAGAGTATTCCAGAGAGCCAGGGTCCCGAGGAATGCCCGCTAGTGTGTGTGAGCTCTCACACTGACCTAACCCTGCCACCCCTCCCTCCACCAGCTCAGGCTCTCCTTGCACCTTACTTGGGTTGTCACCACATCTCTTCAGGGCACTAGTTCTGGAGCATTAGCTTCAGCACCTTACCTTAGCGGTCTGTTCCTGCCTTCCCCAGGTCAGGCCAAAGTGATGTTTTCAAAATGTGGATCCAATTCCCCACTTGCTCTCCATATAGCCCTTGGATCCTGGGCCCTGCCCCCACCCCAGTGAGTTGACCCCTGTGGCCCCTACCTTGTTTGTCACCATGTCACAGTGATCTGTAATGGCATGCTTACCTGTGCACATCTCTCCCCAAGGCACCCTTCCCCTCTGAGGGCTTCCCGAGGGCAGGGCCACATCTGCACTCCCCCCTTCCCCCGCCCCCCAGCCTCCAGGGAGTCAGCAAGGCCAGTGGAGAGTGGAAACACTCACATTGATGGCGGAAATCAGCACCAGTTTGGACAGGTAGAGCCGCAACCACAGTTCCTGCACAGCCTTCCAGTACTCAGCATAGTGCGCTGGGTTCCTCCCGCACATTTCCCTCAGGTCCAGGCCAGCTGAGAAGACCCCGGGGCTGTCCTGGGTGAGTGAGGGAGCCAGGGCCCATTCAGAGTCCACCTTCCAGGGCAATGTGCTCCCAGAGCAGGGGGAGCCCACACGTGTTCAGGGGCAGCAAGGCTGAGGTCTTGCTCAGGATGAGGCAGGACACTGTCCCAAGGAGCCCAAAGCTGGGGCTCTAGGACTCAGCCTCAACTTCCTTCTCCGTCCTGGGAAGTTCTTCCCTTTCCAAATTCAAACCGGAAAAGGCAGAACAGCCGGCAGGGTCAGGCATTACCCCAGGCTCTATGCAAACCTATGTGGTATCCCAGGCAGAAAACTTAAGAGGCACGGGGAGGACTTCTGACCGTCTGTTGGGGGCACATGTTGATGTACTCCCAAAGGTCTAGCAAGCTGCTGACTGCTGCAGACAGGAAGATGCTGCTGTCTGGTCAGGAGAGGGGCAGTGACCAGTCAAGAAGCCAGACCTCTGCCCTGGGCTGTCACATGCAAGACAGAAGCCTGGGGAATGACATATGTCCTGTATGGATGCCCGAGGTCCTGAAACAGCTGCCAAGGAAGGGAGGGGGAGCAAACACACAAGAGGAGTGACAGACTGAAATAAAGGGCTGCCAGCACGATGGCCCTTTCCAGCAGTGGGCACCACGTTCTGTGTGTTCACAGGACTGGTGGCTAAGAACACAGACAGGGAGGGATGGCTCAGCAGCCTTCACTTGGAAACACCCACCCCTGGGGCTCCCATGTGGGCACAGCACCTGAGCAAAGGAGATGCTCCCACACTCCCAGGGCTGGGGATGGGATGCCTGAGGCTGGTGCCAACTAGAACTGACTATGGGTACCACACCGCTTATGAGAATGACAACCACCCATTGTCTGTGAAGAGCAGGCAGATAAAATATGGGACAGTCATACTCAATGGCCTGTATGTGCAAAATACTCAGGAGGCTGACCTCTTGTTCCCATGGACTGTGTCCTACTCCTGTAACTTAAAAAGACCAACAGAGAAAGATGGGCAATCATTACACCAAGTCCACTGTTCCTCATGGGCCATAGGGACTCGGAAGCCAGGCAGCCCTTGGTTGGGAAAGGGATGGCAGCAGGGACAGAGTTGCTCTTGCTTAAAGGACATGGCAAGAGGACATTTAGCTTCTGCCTTTTTCCTTATCCTTTTCCCACCAAAATCCCCTGGTCCCCTCCACCCACAAAATCCAAAACATTTTATCAGCACAGATGTGGGGCAGGATAAACAGCATTTGCCCATATTCAGGAAATCAAAGGCAAAGCATTATATTTCGGATGTGAGAGAATAAACCACATGATCCTAACTGGGATGGTCTGTGTTAGATAAACTAGAAGGGGTGTGGGATGGCCTGTTTCTGTGATTTAGCAACACATCCACAGTGGGCCAGTTTGCATCCCTGAAAAGGACAAGGTCAGCTCGTCACCCCCAGATCTGTGAACATGACCTTATTCAGAAATAGGGTCTTTGCAGATGTGATCAAAATGAGGTCATACTGCAGTGTGTGTGTGTGTGTGTGTGTGTGTGTGTATGTGTCGGGGGGGAGGGGGGTGTCTAAATCCTGTGCCTGGTACCCTTCTAAGGAGCGGGAAATGCGGACACAGGGACACAGGGCAGGCATTTGTGAAGATGGAGGAGGCTGCTGGTGGAGACAAGTAGAGAACACCAGGAGCCCCCAGAGCTGGGGGAGGCCAAGGAGGATTCTCTCCTAGGGCTTGTAGGAGTCAGCCCTGCCAATGCCTTGACTTTGACCTTGTGGCCTCCAGAACTGTGAGAGTACATTTCTGTTGTTTTAAACCAGCCCATTTGTGTGCTTTGTGATGGTGGTCACATGACACTAGTGACATCATTCCACACTCATCTGCTGAGGAACCACTGTGCAGGCCTGTGCTACTACATGCACAGCAGGCACTCAATACAGAACACAACACAGAGATACATTTGGGGGCAATCACGCTGTCGTGGGGAGGAAATGGGCCGTGGAGGGACAAATCCTGGCTCCCTCCTTCAGGGCTGTGAGACTCTGAGGCCTGGAGACAGCAGGGACCTTCACTGTGTAGCACCCAGTGTCCACAAGCACAGAGGCTGGGGCCTTGTGCAGTGATGGTTTCCTCCTCTTCCTTTCTGAAGGTCCTATATTTGGTGACACACAGTTCCCTCATGTTAGAGCACAAGAAAGAAAATGTCATGCTATGATATGACATCTTAAGTGGAGTAGTTTCAGAAATTACCCGGGGTGAAAAGTTCCCAGGCAATTTTAGCATCTCCAGAAAGTTCTGCTGCGACTGTCAAAAAGTTCCCTGGGATTCGGTCACCAGGCCCTCAACAATCTACACCCCAAGTATCAGTCCCACCTTCGGAGAAACATGGGACAATCTCTCTTCCAAGGCATGGGGCCACGCTTTGTTCTGCAAACCCCAGCTTCACAGTGTCCACCAGGTATACACATCACACCCAGTTCCTGGGAGTCCCTTGCTGGTCCTTGTCGCTGGCACAGTGCTGGTTCCCCAGGGTCAGAGGCAGCCAGGCTCCTCAGAGCTTTGACAATGCCAGGCTACCCCTGGGACGGCCTGAGGGACAGGAAGCAGATGTACACCTACAGTGGGTGCTCCAGATCTTGGCTGAAAGAGGCTGGGGCACCTTTACTACTGATGGCAGGTCTCTAATATGGCGGCACTTAGCTTTGGGGGACCTCATGCTGCCTGTGGCTCCTAAATTGAAAGGTGACCCTAATACTCTTCCTGACCCAACAAATGGCCTGTTAAGTTGGATCCACACTTCACCTCCCTGGCCTGGTCCTATCCGTGTTCTCTCTTGGCACCTCTGGTGCCTGGCAGAGCAGGTAAGCCTGATGCCCACTGGAGGAGGGTAGGAACACATGAGATGCCAAGTCCTGCGGGTCTGGGTGTTAAAACCAGCCCAGGTTCTGAGGATCACTCAGGGAGGGCACCCCAGGAATCCACTGCTCAGTTTGCACAGGTCTAGACTTCATGAATCAACGTGGGCTCAGGGTTGTGCCTGCAAAAACGTCACCTGCCTCGGACCACGATCCCCAGAAATCTCTTGTGAGCATCTGCATCCAAGGCTGCCTAGTTATTCCACACTGTGACATACAGATGGTCTCCGAGTCTGGACTCTGATCTGGTGACAGGTTCACACTTTGACCAGGGAACCCCGGGACACAGGGCACTGACAAGCACCCACCGAAGTTAAGATGACGCCTCGGAAGGTCTTGTCATTCTCCAGTTTCTCCAGACTGATGACGAACTCTGTCAGCAACTCTAGGCTGAGGCTGTTCACTGGAGGGTTCTTGAACTTCATCACAGCAATCCCTAGTGTGAAAATGGAGAGAAAGCTCATGCCCAGCATTGGAAAAGTGCCCCTAGTTACCCTGCACCCACAACCTGGCCATGGTTTTTAAAAAGTGGTGATATTTGCATAACATAAATTAACCCTTTAAAAGTGAACAATTCAGCCTAGCCGGTATGGCTCGGTGGATAGGGCATCGGCCTGTGGACTGGAAGGTCCCAGGTTCGATTTCGGTTGGGGGCACATGCCTGGGTTGTGGGCTCGATCCCCAGTGGGGGGCGTGCAGGAGGCAGCTGATCAATGGTTCTCTCTTATCACTGATGTTTCTATCTCTCTCTCCCTCTTCCTTCCTCTCTGAAATCAATAAAAATATATTAAAAAAATAAAAATAAATAAAAGTGAACAATTCAGGTCCTTTAACACATGAAGCGCCCTCTCAGTCCCCGGTGACTGACACTATACTTTCCGTCTGGAAGACAAACCAGGCTGGGCGCGTAACGTGTTAAGGAGAGTCACTGTTGTACAATCATCATGGAGTTCCAGAACATTCCCATCACCTGAAAGGAAATGCTGTACGATGGGCAGGGCAGTCACCATTCCTCCTGAGCTAGCCCTTGCCACCACTGATCTATTTCCTGTTGCTATGATTTTGCCTACTGTGGACATGTCATATAAATGGAATCCTACGTGACCTTTTGTGTCTGGCTTCTTTTCACTTACCATGTTTTTAAAGGTTCACCTATGTTGTAACATGTATCAGTGCCTCATTCCTTTTTTTTTAACAGAGAGGAGAGGGAGAAACATCAATTGGTTGCCTCCTGTATGCGCCCCGACCAGGGATCAAACCCACAACCTGGGTATGTGCCCTGACTGGGAATTGAACTCACGACCCTTTGGTGCATGGGACAATGCTCCAACTGAGCCACAGGTCAGGGAAGCCTTACTCCTTTTTTAGGTCAAATAATGCCCCGTTGTACATTGCATTTGTCTATCCCTTCATGTGCTGATGAACACTTGGGTTGGTTCCACCTCTTGTCTATTGCGAATAATGCTTCTGTGAACATTCACGTACAAATTTTCCTTCCACACAAGTCCACTGTCTTCGTGGGAGTAGGAAATAGCCTTAGTTTCTTGAGGAGTAACTAAGGGAGTGAACCAACCCTGAGAAGTAGATGTGCAAGGAGGAATCCAGGGAGGTACTGTGGTTCTCGCTTATTTTATTTTTAAACTTGTCTTTATTGTTGAAAGTACTCTAGCTGTCCCCCTTCCTCCCCATTGGCCCCCTCCCCAGGCCTTCACCACACCTACTCTCTGTGTCCATGGGTTATGCATATACACATATAAGTTCTTCCGTTTTTCTCTTCCTGCCTCCTCCCCACTTCCCTCTGAGAATCATCAGTCTGTCGCATGCGTCCATGTCTCTGGATCTATTTTGTTTGTCAGTTTACTTTGTTAATTAGATTCCACATATAAATGAGACCATGTGATATTTGTCTTTTTCTGACGGACTTACTTTGCTTAGCATAATCTCCAGGTCCTCCATGTTATCTCAAAAAATAACATGGAGGGACCTCCCCTCTTTTTTTGTTTATGCTTATCTAAGGATAGAGGCAAAAAGTACCGGGGGGAGGGGTGTCGGATGCTCTTCATTCATTCATAATGCCAGCAGCAGGAAAAGCAGGAGGGACAGGGCCCGCCCTTGTGGACAGTGCAGCTGCTAGCCTGGGCCGGCGGGGCCATCTGTTCTCACCGCCTGAGCAAGGGCAGCCCCCAAGGACTTCCGATATGGCCCCGTTCATTTGGTGCATTTCCCTGGCCTGGGCCTTGGAAATCTCTGGACCGTCAACACACACCATTCTGCAAGAGTAAGAACTAGGTCCTAAAGAATCTTTTGAGGCCTCTAATTTAGGAGGAAGAGGTAATTATTACATATAAGAAGCAATCAAAACTTCCAGAAGTGAGTTACCCAAACTTGGTTCAGAAGGAAGTTTCTGAAGGTGACCCTGGATTTTTGTGGAGCCTGGTGGGGCAGAATTCAGGGCACTGGGGGAAAGGTAAAGAGGCCAAAGGTGAACATGAGTTAACAGAGAGAAATTTGGATGAACTTGGATGAACCAGAGGTAAGTAACAACACCCCTGGCACAGGGTGATTATTAAAATAAATATTGCAAACGAATCTAAGATCAGTTTCAGTAGCAGCACTTAAATAAAAAAATTTAAAAGCACTTTTACTGCATTACTTCATCCAAGCCTCAAGATTTCTGAAAGCTCACTGGGCCTCGCAGTGAGGACAAAACCAGCTCTGGCTTTAAGACCCCAAACTTGACTTTCTAACAAGCCAACAAAGCTAGTGAGTTCTGTGGTGGGGTGGGAACACACTTTGGTAAAAAATTACCTCAACAATACTTTCTAAATACAACATAAAATTTACCATTTAAACCATTTTTCAAGTGTACGATCCAGTGGTGTTAAGTATGTATTCACAATGTTGTGCAGCCATTACCACCATCCATTCCAAAAGTTTAAAATGTATTGTTGCGCTTTTTATATGGCTAAGGCCTTACAGCTGGGAGGTCATGGCACAGCATGTCCTAAAACCCAAAACTGTGCCCTTCTCCGTACCCAGCTCTGGAGTGCCCAGGTTTCCCTTCCAAAAGTGCCTTTTCCACCTGTTCTATCCTCCTTGGAGAGCGGTGGCGGTATTAGGAGTGATTCCACTTGTGGATCCTGGCTTTAATTAGTGCAGTATCTGCTGGGTTCTGTGCCACGTGAAAGTATTAAGACAAATGAAAATATTTTATTCCAAAACTACTTCCAATTATTTTCAATTTCCAGTTTAATAGCTTAAAGGGGCACAGACCCCAAACCCTGGAGAATAATAGGACAAACTGCATTATGGAGCCTGCTCTGTCAGCACTGCAAGGCATTCTTCAGTCTCGCCTTGCTCACCCCGTGGCAGCGGGCAATGGCAGGGAACCAGCTCAGCTCGTTGGGAGACTGGCCGGCCAGGCATCGGCGTGGTGCCGAACCTGACTCCGTGGGCGTGCGGAAGGCCCGGCTTTAGAGCTCAGGGCGCGGGGCACGCTTACCTGCGGCCGGGTCCGGCTCCACCAGCACCCGCTGATTCCCGAACCGTCGCACGCCGACGCCACCGCCACCGCCGGCCGCCGGCTCCGTCCGCCCGAGGGCCGCGCCCGGGAGCCAGGCCCCTGTGAACGGCAGCGCGAGGCCTGTTAGCTCGCCCGCCACCCCGGCCCCAGCCCGCCACCCCCGGCCCCAGCCCACCCGCCGGGGGTCACGCACACGCGCGGAGCAGGGCGCGCGCCGGGACGCGCATCCCCGTCGCCAGCGCCATCTTGACTGGAAGCGGCCGGGCCGCGGCGCAGGGGTGTGGCCTCTCTGTCCGGGGCGGGAAGGCCACGCCCCTCCCCCCGATTACCTCCGCTCGCCGGCCAAGGTCCACTGCACCGCAGCCGCGGCTCCAGCCCGCCCCGCCCCCGTGCCACCCAGGGTGCAAAGCTTCCTGGTCCAGGCCTCGAGCCACGCCTCCTGGAGGCCGGGGCAGTCCCGCCCTGCGTGGCTTACCAGGTGCAATGGGCTTCACTGAGCGGGACTCGGCTGTGGGGTTGCAGGAACTGGCGTGGGCCGCCGGTCCAAGACGGACCTTTCCCATAAATCCCACAGAACGGACCCGCATCCCCGTCCCCCTCCACCTACAGCTTTGCCCATGGGAGGCTGGCAGGCTTCCCAACCTGGCAAAGATCAAGTTACCAAAGCAGGAGTGTTGAAACTGGGAGTGACTGCACATAACTCACAGAGGTCAAGGAGAGGTTTGTCAGTTTAAGGGTAAGAGGGACTTAGGAAACAGAGGGGAGCCAGGTGCTGCCTCAAGTGTGAGCTCTGCCTCCTGCCTGTGGTGGGAAAAACATTGAGGATAGTAGCTTAGGCATGGGAATCGGCATAGCCTGGTGATTAAGAAGGGAATATAGAATATCTGCCTTCCCCCAGCACACTTGCTGCAGACTGCAACCGGCACTAATGGCAGGACAGTTGCTACCTCCTCCACAAGAAATAGTGGGTGTTTTCATTTGCTTGATCCCACACGGAGAAACACTGAAAAGATACCCAACAAACAAAGATGACCTGAGAGGCAGGGGAGCAAGCCTTTATACCGCCTGGCAGGACATGGTCTTGTTCTGACCATTCAGTTTGCACAGTGGGCACAGTAAGGGTCAAGTGCAATGTTGGATAATTCGAACTTTTGTTCTTTAACACCTTAAGTGTTTCAAAGTTTTCCTCTTGGAACAAACCAATTTATGATGAGGAAAAAGTTTTTTCCATAGTATCAAATATAGCAGCAGCAAATGAGATCCATGTTTCCAGTGAGGCAGAACTAGAAGTTCCTGGGAATATAAAGGTGATAAAACAGCTTCCTCATATATGTCTATGTGCAGGAGCAACTCAACTGACCAGTGTTCTCGTTTGATTTTGGAGGTGTGACTTTGAAAACGAAACCAATTAAGATCTTAGGCAGCCACATGTCCCTCACAATCTAGCTATCTTTGGGGCCAAGAGACAGGAAGAAAGCAGTGAACCCAGCACTCAATCTGCATTCGAATCCTAGATTTATTCAACACAATTCTTTTACTCTACACAACAAAGTATAAACACATTATCTAAAATGCTACAAAGTTACAAAAAAATTTAAAACAGAAAATTCATAGTACTGACTGTACAATAATAGCCGAAAAAGCAATGTACACGTTGTCAAGGTAACCCCAAAAACCACCACGAAGGGGGAGAAGGTCTGTGATGAACTTGCAGAGCTCTCAATTTGCTCACCAATTTCAGAGAAAAAGGAGATGTGCCATATGGATGGATGTACATGAGTACATATGAAAACAGAACCATTTACAGCAACTAACATGGGATGTTTCTCTAGAGGTCAGAACTCAAGCAGGGGAGCACAGCCAGGGTAAAAGGAACAGCAGCTGCACAAAAGCATGCCCTTTCCTGAAGGATCCGCAGGCTACTAGACAGGCCCTAGGTCATCTATGGAATGGAAACATGTGCTCCCAGGCGGGGCGGCACTGCCACCTGGAACCCTGCTCTGTCCCTGCTGGCTCTGCCACTAAACTGACTCTCAGAGACTGGAAATGTGGGAACGTTCTAGCTATGAAACTGGAGAGCATCTTCATAGGCACAACCCCAAATCAACAACACTTCTGCAGCCAAACCTGGCCTTCAGAGGAAACGTCTCAATGCTCCTTTGGAAGCCTGCCCCTGAGTGAGGATTTGTTTCCTACTGACTGTCCTTCAGCTAGAAAGTGACAGAACGGAGTTGGATGGGATATAAGCTTCGGGGCAGAGCTTCGGTGGCTTGCTTATCGGGAGGAATTGGAGCTGGAGCGGCTCCTGTGGCGGCGGCGGCCGGGGGAGCGGGATCGCCGTCGCACGGGGGACCTGCGCCGCGGGGAGCGTGACCTGTGGGAAGAGGAAAAACACCAGACACTGAAGCACACGCCATGGAAGCAGCTCTGCTTCTTTCTGGAACAATTCTGTACAGTTTCCTGGTTCAACACTCCGAGTCAGGATAGCTTGCAAAGGAAAGATGTGCTGGAGTTTTGGTGCAATCTGCAAGGGCCACACCTTCTGGTGGTCTCTTTTCCTTTCCCCTGCTGTAATGAACATGAGCTTTGAAGGTGCATCATGGTGTGTGTGCACTCGCGCATGAGTACATGTGGGGCTGAATAAAATCCCACAGTCATTACTGTCACATTGTGGTGTAAATAAAACAAACCCAAACTGGCCCCCGTCTTCTGTGAAACCCCAAACGGACTCACCTTCTCCTCATTCGTGGGGGTGACCGACGCCACATGGGAGGTGGTGGTAGCATTCTCCTGGGAGGGCTGAATCGCCTGGGGGGTGGCCTAGGCCAGGGGGCCAGCACAGCAGTGGCGGTGATTTCCTGGCCATCAATTTGTCCTGTTGAAAAAAGGATCAAGTCACAAAAGATCTAACATGCCCCTAATCATGTCAGATGTAGGCATACCATGGAAAGCAAGACAAATGGGCCCTGGGAATACGGACAAACTCAACTCCTCACAGAAATAACCGCACAATTACTATCACTGAAGGTTTCATTAAGAAAACTATAAGTGGGCATAGAACATCACTGGGGACTCAATCTTGATGCGCTGGGGTGGCCTCCCAGGGTCAACATCTAAAGAACATGCTGGAAGAGTGTGCCAGCCCTGAGCTGGACCATGGGATTAGCGCTTGAGCTTCCTTCTCAAGAACAATGGGAAGGGGACAGGCAAGAGAAGGGAGACCCCTGAGGGGGTTTCACAAGAACTGAGATAGGGTGAAACAGAGAACACAAGGGATAATTGGACATAAAATCAACAGAACCAGGTTTTGAGTGAATTACCTGAGAAGTAGGGCTCAGGAGGAAGAACACCTCAGGGGTGAGGGGACAAAATGAAAGGAGGTTCAGGAGATGCCAAGTCTGCCCTAAGAGTCTGGAAAAGTGCTCACAGGGAGGCAGCTTAGGAAGGAGGCCAGAGGAGTCTGCAGGGATTGAGTGGAAGACCAAAGGACACCGAGCCGCAGACCCAGGAACCCCAGGGAAGCATACACTGCAACCTCAGTCTAGGAATTGCCCAGGGAACCAAGCACAGCTCCTGTGTCACCCCACGGGGTAGAGGACTCTTTTATCTTCTCAGCTCCAACCTTTAAGGACATTTCAAAGGCATGGAGGGGATAACTGAGGCACGAGGAACTGTGTTCAGAAGAGACTCAAAAGGCTTAAGTATTTGCAGCCTAAGCTGGCCCTGGCACTACCAAAGCCAACCCGTTACGGAACTCATGGCACTGATGATAAAATGACAGAGGCAAATACACCTTCTGGCCAGCTGCCAGTAAAGACCAAGCCTTTCACTTTCCTTCTAGAGATAATGTAGACTTGTTCCATTCAATGGTGCATAGCACAATATGGGAAAACACAAAAGTCCACCAGAATCTTAAAAGAAAATGTGGAATGTTTATAAATCAGGTACACCTTGGATGTGTCCCAAGTCTCTTGAATTTTTAGCAAGTGCACAGACTGTCAAACATGACTGACAACCTCTAATATGAAGGTGTAACTCACAAAGCCAAAAGCTGATGCATGCAAAGTGATGGACTGTAGTTTATTCTGAACTAAACTACTCCCTAAAACAGTTCAAAGGGATTTAAATAAATTGAAACAGTCAGTGAGCTGGGGCAGAGACAAAATGAAAACTGGCCATCTGAAACTATTCACAAATGTTTAAACATTAAGATCATCCTGCTCAATACCAAATGGCTGCAAATATCATAAACAGTTAAAATACAAGCTTTTAGAAAATGGGTTAAATTTGTGAATTCAGAAAATTTAAAAAATCCTAAAAATGCTGAAATGTTACCAAAATAGAAAAATGACTCTCAGAGGATTAAAGGAAACGTTCCCATACAAAAGTCAAATGGCTCCATTATATCCATAATCTATTCTTTGTATAAAAACAAAACAAAAAAACACCCACACAAAACTCACACCATTCAATCTTAAGAAAAATTCTAAAAATGCTAATATATTCATGTCTGCTAATTTTTTTCAATAATGTTCCATAAACATGTTTTTGGTAAAACCACACCCACTGAATAAGAATTAAAATCCTGAAAGAGCTCCAGGGAGATTTTGATGTGTAGCCAGTTTGGAAATTGGTTCTAAAGGTCCCTATATGTGGTGGGTAGCCGGTCTTGGGTAGGAGACAGAGAAGGGAGTCCAGGAGCGCTGGTAGGGTCACCCACACCCACCTCCATCCATGTGCTTCAGCGCCTTCTCAGCTTCATCTGGATTCTCAAACTCCACGTATGCATAGCCTTTAGATAGATGGGGGTGCATCCTTTCTACGGGCATGTCAATCATTTTAATTTTCCCATAGGTAGAGAATATCTCCATGATGTGATCCTAAAGGGAAAGAAGCGTCACTAATGCTTAAGCACCAGTCACTTGTGTTAGTCAAAGAGAACTGCCCGGCCTCGGTGGCTCAGTGGTTGAGCGTCAACCTATGAACCAGGAGGTCACGGTTCAATTTGTGGTCAGGGCACATGCCCAGGTAGCGGGCTCGATCCCCAGTGTGGGGCATGCAGGAGGCAGAGGATCAATGATTCTCTTTCATTATTGATGTGTCCATCTCTCCCTTCCTCTCTGAAATCATTAATAAAAACAAACAACACACATGCACATACACACATACACAAGAGAATTCACCACATAACAACTACAACCTTGGCATCTGGGGGTAAATCTAGTCACACACACACATACACACTCCATTAAAATGATTTAATCAGTGCACTATTTGAATCATGTACCATCCATCACACAAGTCCTCCAAAAGGCTACATCCAAAGATACCATCCCTGATCCACTAGATTGGGGATGCCTCACCTTGGTCACATTCCTGGTGAGCCTACCAATGTGTACTTTGGTGGGTTTAGGGGAAGGGCTCCGCCTTTTCCTTTCCTTTTCATCTCTTTTGGGTGGTTTGGATCTGATTGAAAAAACAAAATACCAAAACAATCAATTTCTGTCAAGTCAAAGTTTTGTTGTTGAGATGTTAACTGCTAGTGTGTTTTTAAATAAGGAAGCCTTTCCTACTAGTTCATACGTATTATCCCTGTCTTAGAAATACTCCTTTTGGGTCTACTTTTAGAATAATTACAGAACTTTATAGTCCCCCTCTTTGTAAACTTAAAACGTTTACAGATAAGTCACAAGTCTGGTGAGAAATGGTGTTGGAGGGGAGCTTACTTGGAGCGGGACCGCCGCCTGTTGTCATGTCTGCGCCGAGAAGGACTCGGAGAGCCGGAGGAGCTGCTGGAACTGGAGCTTCGGGATGTGCTGGAACTTCCTGAGCGGCTTGATGCTGATGAAGAGCTAGAGCCGCTGCTTGAGCCAGTGCTAGTACTGGAGCCAGAGCTGGAGGTAGAGCTGGACCGAGACCTGAGGAGTAAGATGGCAGAGGGGGGTGTTACCGACAACAGGTGGGAGCAACGTTTCTTCACAGCACAAGCAAGCCTGCACCATGCGCCAAGAGTAAATAGCTGTTCTCAGTTTTCCAAGTGGCCCTACGGTCCCCAGCGGGGAGAACATTTACCACCTCACACTCAAGCCAAAACCCTCGGTGGGAACAGGAAACAGCATTTACATTGTGCAGTGACAAAAAGGAAGAACGGGCTGCTTCCTGACACAGAAGCCCTGTCTACTGAAAGGTAAAGAAGGAGCCTGGCAAGTCAGAGCCATCAATTCCGCTTGAAAGGTAACTGCCGATTGACTGACTGAGGCTGGTTTTCAATGGAAGAAAAAAGTTCTGGGCCTGGGCAATACAATCACAACTCCGAATAAAAAGCACTTTAGAGAAAAATATACCCCAAGATGTCTCATTCCTCAACATCTCAAGGAAAGAAAAACCAGACACCAACTTCCTATACATAACCAGAGCAAACCCCAAACCAGCTGGCCACAATTAGAAAGCCAATTAACAATCTGAGTGTGATTTCTTTATAAATAAGAAAAAAGACAGAGCACTCTCTGGGCTCTTCAGGAGGGAAGCCAGGCCTCTCAGCACTATCCTGTCAGCCCCACCTGGTGCTGCTGCTACCACTGGAAGCGCTGCGCCTCTTTCGAGTTTTATCCCGGCCACGGTCCTTCTCACTTGACTCCTTGGTGGCCCCTTTATCTTTAGAGCGATCCTTGGACTTCTCATCAGAACGGTCTTTGCGTTTCGTAGGAGAAGGAGCCCTGGATGGTGAAGAAGAGTGTGAGATTGCATGCCCCTTTGATTGAACCCAGAAACAACAGCACAACCCAAAAGAGGGGATCCATGCAGCTACAGACCCAGGCCATCATAGACCAAAAATGATCTGTGGCTTAGGTCACTTTCACTGTGCAATGTAAGACATTTCCAATCTTCCCCTTTCTCAGAATCCCTAGCAACAAGCACCCCCAAAGTAGCACTAGAAAAATCTGACAGAAGAATTACCTAGTGCTGGACTTTTTATTATTTTCTTTGACTCCTAGCAAGCTCTTCTTTTTCACTCCTGATAAATCCATTCTCCCCTTCTGAGGTGTTCAAAGCAGCAATGGCGGCCTCACTTATCTGAACTCTCACTTCTAACTTGAGTCAGAGAAACGATCCCTAATCGATTGCAATTTACGCCAAAGTGCAGCCTAATAACAAGATAAAAGGATTTACAGAGTGAACAAGTTGACAAGGCAACAAATCTACGTTGCAGCCAAAAGCTGAGCACACAAGATGGCGGCAAGGAACACAGCAGCGAGTGTCCACAAAGCCAGGAACACCCGGGGACCACTTCCTCAGGGAGGACCCCATCTTCACAGGACACACAGTAGAATCGTCACCTCAGCTTGTCTTTTCTTAAGGAAATGATGGAGATGCTGGTCACTGTTATTTTACAGATGGCACAGTACCCGTTTTTCACTTCTAAATTTGACGATAAGCCCTTTACAATTCCACAGAAATACTACAGCACATTTGCATGCAGAATAGAGAAAAACCTAAGTGAATGTGTGCGGCTCTCCTGATAGGTTTAGATCTTGTTTTATTGCTCTAATTTCCTTACAGAGTACTTTGGATATATGATATTACTGGAAGCAAAAACCACTTCAAAAGTGACTGGTACTGGCATCAAAACAGAGTGGCTCAGTTGGTTGAGCATTGTCCTGTATACCAAAAGGCTGCCAGTTTGATTCCTGGTCTGGGTACACACCTGGGTTGTGGATTAGATCCTGGGGTGGGCATATACAGAAGGCAACTAATAGATGTCTCTTTCTCCCTCTCTCTCAAATATGTCCTCAGATGAGGTGTTTTTTTTTTGTTTGTTTTTTAAAGTATATTTTATTGATTTTTCACAGAGAGGAAGGGAGAGGGATAGAGAGCCAGAAACATCGATAAGAGAGAAACATCGATCAGCCGCCTCCTGCACGCCCCCCACTGGGGATGTGCCCGCAACCAATGTACATGCCCTTGACCGGAATCGAACCTGGGACCCTTCAGTCCGCAGACCGACGCTCTAGCCACTGAGCCAAACCGGTTTCGGCCTCAGATGAGGTTTAAAAAAAAAGTTTACTACCCACACACAGATAAATTATCCCATAAGAACATTTTAAAAGCAATGAAACAACACGTTAAAGAGTAGTCATTGCAACTATTGAACTTTAGTTCACATATGATAAAGCAAATATTGCAGAAATGTGACTAATAAAATCTAGGTGGTGGTAATGTGAGTATTCACTGTGCAATTCTTTCAACCTTGCTGTATGTTTATATTCTTTAAAAAATAAAATGCTTGGGGATGGGAAATAGACATTGGAATTGGACGAGATACCACAGGTTAAGTACGTGCTCAATAAATGGTCATTAGTAAATTTTACTCAAGAACAAACTGCTAATTCATTATGTGCCCTATTTCCTGGGGACTGCTGCCTCAGTAATTCCCATGAGGTTTTGTAGTTTGCTTGAGTTGTAAGCAAAGATCTCAGGATGTCAGTCTTAACTACTTCTGTCCCACCTTTTTCGATAGCCTGTAGGTAAAATGGACATAGCACACCCTTTGGGATTCTGTTTCCATGTGTGAAGGGGGTGTCTAAAATGTGAATAATGGTATGGTTAACAAAGGCCCTGGCCTTGAACAATCAAATGAGTGCTCCTCTTTTCTTGGGCTGTGAAATCTTTAATGTTTTGCCTTAAAACATTAATATACTACAGACACCGAGCTGGCAATACCAGATAAGGTTAGTGTCTTTGGACAATCAGTGATTATGGTTAAGAAGACTCTGGAGTCAGCTTGATTGAGTTAGCTTTGCTGTGTAACCTTGCATAAGTCACTTAACCTTTCTGTATTGGTCTCACCTGTATTATGGTGACAATTAGTTCCTATACCTCATAGTTATCAAGGACATCAATCAAATTAACTCATGAAAGAGACTGGGCATCTAGTTAAGGCTCAGTAAGGGCTGTTTCTTCATGTTTGGAGGCTCTTTTCCCATATAAACCCTTGCCCCCAACTGACATATCCCTGAGTGCTCAATAAGTGGTCCTTGAACAGCCCCCATGAGGATCACTAGGAGCAGCACTGTCCAATAGAGTTCCAAACATATTCTAAAATTTTCTAGTAGCCACATTACAAAAAGTAGAAGTTAACAAGCATTACCTTTTCAACAATCAGTATAAAGTCTTATTAGTAAAACATTTAACACCCCCTATTAAGCCTAAAAAACACCTCAATTTGGTATAGTTGTATTTCAAGTGCTCAGTAGCCCTATGTGGCCAATGGCTACCTACACTGACTTAAGAGTACAGGTTCCTGGACTCCACCCCAGTTCTAAAGATCTACTGGAATGTACTTTGTGAAAACAAGCACCACCAATTATTCTTAAACACTAAAAATTAAGAACCAGAGTAAATGAACTCTTTGTTGGGTGTGGCCGAACGCTAAAAAGCAAAGGTTGAGGTTCTTTGCTCACACAAGTTCGGGTTAACAGCACAGGACTTGGTTACCTCCCCCATCTCCGGAAAAGGTGCGCGTCCAACAGTCAGAGAGAGGAGAGAACAATTAGTTAAATCACGAGCAGATGGCGTTCAGCTCAAATCTTCCCCATTTAAAAGTACATTTTAGGCACAATTCATGCAAAATAACCACGAGAGAAAAAGCCACGTATCTCCTCCATTGATTTTAGCCTTCCCTTCTGGGTTAAGCCGTCAATCTGAGCTCCGTGATCTCAGGGGCCGTATCCCCCAGGGCTAGCACCGAGAATGGCACACAGGGGCTCAGTAAACATTCGCGGAGTCAATGTTTGAATTAATGGCCCCGAAGGGAGGATTAGTCGGCATCTAGCCCACAAAGCAACTCCGCACCCACCGGGCACGGGCTTCGCACGCGACCTCGCCGCACCCGTTCACTCACAACTCCCCAGTCCAGGCGCCGAACCGCGAGCGCTTCCAGGGCAGGGCCCGGCGTTGCAGGCCTGGATCTCCAGCCCGGCGAGAGGGTCCTGAGGGCAGAGGCCACGCTCGCGGTTGTTCCGAGTCCGGTGGGCCTAGCTGGGCCTGCCGCAGAGGGGACGAAGCGAGGCCGCCCTTCCGCCCGCCGCGGCTCCAACTACTTCCGGGCCGCGGCCTCGAACCCTCCCACTCCGTCCACCCCGGGCCACACACTCTTTCTTCTTAGTCCCCGCGCTTGCACCGCCAGGCCGCCGTCCTCACCGTGGGGTCGAGGAGCGCACCGGCTCCAAGATGCGTCCCGCCAATAGCGGGGCGCGCCCCCCCGAAGGTCGGATGGGGTCGGATTCCCCCACTTACATCTTCCCGCCACCGCGACTTCGTCCCGCTCTCCTCAGCCGCTGAGGTCGGCGACGCTCAGTTATCGGGCTTAGGGAGCGGGAAGACGCCGTTCGGCGCGGAGCTATGACGTAAGCCTCTCCGCCAATGGGCGCGAGCGCTGGGAGTGTTAAAGGGCCAAGGCGGTTTGTGGAGAGAGGCAGTGGGAATCCTTACTCTGTCACTCCCTCTGGAGGGGTGTGTCGGGCTGCCCTGGGCTGGCTACGCGCCTCAGGGGCCCGACATATTGGCCGCTTGTTGGGGCTGGAAGGCCTGAGCCGCTAGGGCAGCTGAAGGGGCGGCGCCGGTTTGGCCAACGCGGCCCCGCCTCTCTCCGTGTGCCCGCATCTGGGCTCGCAGCGGACCTGGCAGTTGCCCTTCCGGATCTGTTTCGCGCCCTGCGGGACCGGGCGGTGGCAGCGGCCTTTGGCTGCAGGTCCTGGAGGCCCGCAGGGCATGGGCGGTCAGCGGGCCGGCAGTTACGGGACGGGTTCGTGCGGTTAGAAACCACGCGTGGTGTGCGTATTGGCCGCGAAGACTGGGCTTCTGCACTGGCGGAACTCGGCCGGAGAGACCAGACGGGGCAGTGCGGCCAGAACGAACGGGATACGAAAGGCGAGGTAGAAGACAAGGTGCAAAAGGGAAGGCGTCTCTGAGGAGGTGACACTGCAGCTCAGTGGAAGGGCGCGCCGGCAGAGGGAGCATCATCTACAAAGGCGTGGAGACTCGTTGGAAGAAGCGAAGGGAGGCCCATGTGGCGGCTCGAAGGCCGGGGCTAGGGAGGTGCAGTTAAGCGGTGCCGGGGGTGGGGGGCGGGGGACGTGGAGGGTGTGCAAGACACCGCCTGAGGCTTCACCCCTCCCCCCCATCAACCTCCCTGCCTGTGGACGGCGTAGGCTGGGAGGCACTGGAAAAGGCAGAAGAAGGGGTGAGGGTGTAGAAGCCCCGACCCAGCCAGCAGGCTGTCGGAGTACAACTCCGACGCTCGAGAGGGCCAGGCTTTTGGGTTTTGTTCACTTTTGTGCCAACCTCTACCTCCCACTTCTGCCCCCCTCCCCCAGTCCCCCTCCTCTGTGTCTGGCAAGAAGTCCTTCCTCGACTTAGTGGAAGGAAGGAATGTGCACCCAACCCCAGACATTGTACAGTTAGGTGCTGTAAGGAAGAGATAGATCCAAGATGATTTTTTTGGAGGAAGGAATCAGAGTGACTTGGAGACCGATTAGATGTCAACAGGGAGGACTGGCTGGGTGACTTGCGGTGGATGGATGGTGCTGTGGATGCCCTCTGCAAGTCATTGCTCCTTGTTCTACTGGTGTTCCCAGCCAATGATGGTGACTCCTTCCCCTCCTCCAATAGTGTCTCCCATCCAGGGATGTCAAGTGTGCCCCTAACACCTCACCCTGTACTGAGGGTGTCTGAGGAGTCCGAGACTAATGAGGCGTGGGAGGAGCAATCTGCCCCCTCCCCCACTCCCACCCCCAGTCCCCTCCACTGAGGCACCAACATATTCCTGGGACTGGGTTGGCAGGTTGAGTCTGTCTGGGTTGGTGTCTTCCCTTTGGATTTAGATTTGATGGCAGGGATGAGGGGACATTTAGAGCAAGTTAAATTCTCTGCATCACGGTCACATCTGCCAAGGCCAGGCATGGAAGGGTAAATGGAACAGAAGGGCAGCCTTGGTTCTGCAGCAGTGAAGGCCCGTGTTAGCATTGGGGATGGGGTGGCCTTGGTGGGCCAGGCCTGGAGGTCTGTGAGGAGGCTGTGGCAGCATGCTGGAGCCCCACACATCCTGGGCCAACCATCAGTGGGTGCCTGAAGGGCCTTGAACTCAAAGCTTTTGCCCAGGACAGCAGTGACACCCTGGTTGGGAGGGGCAGGCCGATGTCCCTAGCATGAGGGGAGAAGGATGGGGAAATAACCAGCTGGCCTGACAGCCCCCTCTGCTTTTTTAAAATGTTCTAATCCTACATAATAAAATGGTAATATGTAAATTACCATCACTCCGCTACGCCCACGATTGGGCCAGCAGGAGGCGCAGGGGGCGGGACTCAGGGTGGCCGGGGTAGCTGATTGGGCCAGCAGGACGAGTGGCGCAGCGAGCTCAGCGTCTGTGTCATGGCTGCCCCGGAGGCTTTCCGAAGGCCTGGTGCACCGGCGGACAGACAGACAGCCGGCTCCCCCGCAATCAAAAGCCAAAGCGGGGGAGCTGTCTGTCTGTCTGCGCCGGCGCAAGGCCTTTCGAAAGCCTCCGCCGTGCTGGAGGCTTTCGGAAGGCCTGGGGCACCAGCGGACAGACAGCCAGCCGGCTCCCCCACGATCAAAAGCCAAAGCGGGGGAGCTGTCTGTCTGTCTGCGCCGGCACAAGGCCTTTCGAAAGCCTCCGCCTTGCCGGAGGCTTTCGGAAGGCCTGGGGCACCAGCGGACAGCCAGCCAGCTGGTGCACCAGGTGCATGATTAAATCATGCACTGGGCCTCTAGTATAATATAATTTAACATGCATTTAAGTTTTAACACATTTAATCTTTTTTTAAAAAATTAGGACCTTTTATTGAACTTATTGGGTGACATTGGTTAATAAAATTACAGGTTTTGGGTGTACAATTCTATAATCTGTATATTGTATTGTGTAACACATTTTATATAAAATCTGAAAGCATGATTTATCACATGAAATTAATCAAATTTGTTTCTAAATATTACTGATTATTGTTATCAAGTGTATTATCATCTGGTGAGCTTTAACATTTAATCATCCTGGCTTTTGCCATTTTGGGGATCAGCAGAATGTGTTTGGAAGAAACATGAAAAAATAAAACTAGAGGTTCCTGTCCTTCCCCCCTTTCAGCCCCCCAGTGCCAACGTGCTGAGGCCATGGGGGGCTGAGGGCTAGGAGCAGGGGCCTTGGGAGACTTTAGGAGGTCTTTGGCCCAGATTTGACGGAGGGGGTGGGGCAGGGCTCCTGTGGACAGGGCATTTGGCCCCCAGACACAGGTATCCTGCAGGCTCTGGCCAGTGTCCTGAGTCCCCCTCCCTTTCCTCCCAGTGCTGAGGGCCACCTGTTGGTGATGTGGGGCTGCTCTCACTTTGAGAACGTACCCACATCAAAGTAGTAGAATGTTCCCTCTGCCTTCATCCTCTGTGGGCCTGATAACCTCTGCAGTGCCTGCCCTTGGAGGCTGGTGATCCTGGACACAGAGTGGGTCCGGGATAGCTAGGGCTGTGCTGGAGGTCATGGTGGGCCACCCAGGAGCTTTGAGCAGGCATTGTGACCCCTTGTAAGCCTGCACTTTTGCCCATTGCTAGCAGTCTCTGTGCCAAGGGAAGATGTGGCCCGGCCAGGTGGAAGAGGGGTTTGGGTGGGGTCAGGGAGGTTGTGATGGCTCAGTGACCTTGGGGGAGGCCTTAGAAGAGGAGACAGGTTACTGAGGCCTGGCTCCTGTCTGTGGGGGTGAATGCCTGCAGCCCATCATGAAGGAGCCCAGTTGGTACTGACTGGATCTGAAAGGGCCATCCAGCCAATGAAGGTCTGGAATCCTCAGTTAGTGTCTCCAAGGTGTGGGGCATCAAGTCCTGAGCCCCACCTCCCAGCTAGGTCCCCCTGCTGTAGGCATCTGTGGACTCTCCCAGGAGGCACTGTAGGCTGCCCTCGGGAGGGGCTGCAGGGCTGGGTCAGCTGAGCAGTGGGTTTGGGAGCCTTGCTGGTTTTAATGCTCAAAGCCCCATGTTTGTTTCTGCCCCAAGGAAGTCAGTAGTAACACCTGAGCTGCCCACTCTGGGGCGGACACAGGGAACAGGATGGGGCCTGGCCAGAACTGGGTGCAGAGAGGTGAATTGTGTGCTGTAGCACTGGGTAGGCCTCAGGTCATGCTGTGCTGTTGACTGGGTTTGAGCTGTGTGGCCTGGCCCCCAGCCCTTTCCCCTTCCCTTGTGCCTTACACAGCTAGTCAACTTGGAGCTTCTCTGACCTCAGAGGCATCTGAAGCCAGCACCTGTGGGGTATGGGCCAGGCCCAGGAGTGGGGCCTGGGCAGCTACACGTGTTAAGGAAGGAAAGCAGCGGCTCTGCTCCCCAGGCCTGACCCCACAGCTTCAGCCCCTCCCCCTGTCTGCTTGAAGCCTAGACTACGTGGGCCCATCAGGTGGGGGTGGGACTCCAGGGCCTAGCACTGTCCTGCCTCCTGCCTGCCTCTCCTCAGGTGCCTGGACCTCTGCATTGTTGCCCCTTCTCTGCTAGTCTCCAGGCCCACCTTCCCTGAGCCCCCTCTCATGCAGGGTCCCTAGAGAGCCCTCTGTTGGGGAAGGGAGACGGGTTGCAGGAGCTTAAACATTCTGGGGTTTGGGATCAGACCTTAGCCAGGGTTCAGGGAATGGAGCCTTTTGTGTGGAGGGTGGGATATCGTACACTTGGCCTACTTGCCTCAGCTGTGGAGTAGGGTGAGCAGTCTAACCCTAACTTTGGTGTTGGGGGGGTGGGTACCTCTTGGAATGTTTGGGCCATCTCTGATATGCAAGAGTGGACAGAACTTAGTCCCTCTGGGTCCAGGTAGGGCCCAGGCTATCTACCCAGGAACGTCCGTCCCTCTGTCTGCAGGTGACACTCTGTCCCTCAGTGCAGCGGGCAGGCTCTGGATGAGTGTAGGTGGCACTCACCTTCACAATGGCCCATCTATATGAGAGTGGGGGTCCCAGAGGGCCTGGCGAGCTTATGCCAGAGGTGAGCTGAACAGCAGCTGGCACGGGGTGTTACTCAGATGGAGCAGCAGGAATCAGCTGCCCTGGTTGGGGGTCTAGCCTTGTGCCAGCCTTTTGGAACCTTCTCCCCCGCATCCCCAGATAGCTTGTGGCCACCCTTGGACCTGCCTTCCAGCCTCCCCTCCCCTCCAGGTGCTGGCCTTGGCTCACTCCTTGGTTTTGTATGCTGCTGCTTTGTGAGACCAGGCCAGGGATCCCGGACTAGAGATCTGGGATTGGAATTTGCTCAGCAAGAAACTGTCCAGTTTGTTTGTTTTTCTGAGTCCCTGCAACCGAAGGGCCAGGGCACTACATGGGGAATGGGTAAGGAGCAGGCCTTAGGATGTGGCCACTTCTGGTCCCTGGAGCTTACTTGATGAGGTGAGCTCAGGTGGACAACGAAGGCATACATAGGGGGATCACCTTGAGGATGCCAACCTGCCTGCTATAATCATGGCAGAAACGGTAGTTGTGTCCTGGTGTCTGGGTTTTATCTGCGTGTCCCAGCTCCTTGTACCTGGTGCAGCCATAGGCCTGCATTCTGGGCAGAAGTGTCTGGCGGTCGCTGGGAGCTGTGCCCTCTTGCTCCTATGCTGCTTTCTGATGATGCCATCTGGAAGCCTCAGCAGCCCTCGGACCCTGAGAGAGAACCTTGAGGAAGGAGGCCTGCACCTGGATGCAGCAGGCACATGGAGTCTGACTCCCTGACGGAATGCCTGGACTGCCTCCTCTGGACTTTGTACTTGGCAGAGAAATAAACTGTCTTTTCTAAACCACTGCAATCTGGGATTTTCTGATGTGCTCAGCAAGCCTGCTGCAGTCTTCATTCTGCAGAAGCTGTTCTTGTGGCCTGGGGGGTGGGGTCCCTTTGACTTGTGACCTACTGCCTGGCAGCCCTTCCCCACAGTAAAAGCAACCGAGAGGCTTGGCTTCAGCCCTGCCCCCCAGTAGGGTCTCCCCACCCTTCCCACATGGCTGCCCTTTCCTTGTCAGAGCTCCCTCTAAGTTCTGGGAGCAGCTGTCAGGCTGAATGAAAGTCAGTCCCTCTGTCCACTGCCTGTTTCAGTTGAGCCACACCATTGGACTGGGCAGGACTTTTCTGGGCCTTGCTCTCGGCCCTGATGTGGGTGTCTGTCCCTCAGGAGCCCCCAACCAGGCCACACAGGGCAGGGAAGGCATGACCTCATCTCCTGGGTCTCCTAACTGCTGTTGGGGGTAGGGCAGGAGTGGAGTCCCCCTGGAGGGCTATGCCTGCCAGATGTGACAGCTGTTTGGGACCAGCATCTCTAGGGACTGTCTGGGCCTGAAGGTCTAGAGGAGAGTGACAGGAATGGGAAGATGGATGACAAAGACCAACTTTCTGCTGGTGGGGATGGGGAGTGTGATGTCCACGGCTCCTTTCTGCACCCATCTCCTGGGCTTAGAGCTGCCACAACTAAACCAACCAGGACAGGGTATGTGTGTGGTTTCTTAGGCCCCACTCCTGCCCCTTGAGGACACTCAGCTTCACACCAGGTTTTCAGCAGCTTTGTAGATGATTTGGGACACACTGGACCCTAACAGCAGTGCTCCTTCCTGCTGCTCCTGGGGTCCCTTCTAATTGTCCCTCCTGCAGTTACCCAAGCTCCATGTGTGGGTGCAATCGTGGGCTCCTCTCACAGACAGTCTTCTGGGCTCTCCCCCACTGTGCCGTGCGCCTGTCCCTCTGGTCCCCACTGCTGCAGCTTCGGCTGTGCCTGCATCCTTTCCGCAGCTGACAGGTCATCTTCCTAAGAAGGACCTCTGATTACGACTGTCCCCACTTTCATCCTGCCAGTCTCCTTCAAATTAATCTCTGTACCTCATCTTCTGTCAATGAACCCACCTCTCCCTGAACTGAGGCAGTCTTGATTTCATATGTGTGCTTCACATATGTATTATGTGAAGCACACATATGAAATGTTCCTTCAGTCCTAAACACCTTTCCTCACATCCTTTTTTGTGTCATCAAAGGAGAAAAATGACACATTTCCAAAAGATGGGCTTAAAAACAGCCCAGGAGCCCTGGCTGGTATGGCTCACTTGGTTGAGCGTTGTCCCATGCACTGAGAGGCACTGGTTTGATTCCTGGTCAGGGCACATGCCCAAGTTTTGATCCTGATCCCCAGTAGGGGGCGTGCAGGAGGCAGCCAATAGATGTTTTTATTTCTCATCCATGTTTCTCTCCCTCTCCCTTCCTCTAAAAGTCAGTAAAAACATATTTTAAAATAAAACAGCCCAGGAAGCCCTGCAGTAGGGTTGTCAGTGTGGACATGCAGCCAGGCCGTGCTGGCCTCTACCCTCCTCCAATGGCCCGGCAAACCCAGTCTGGACATAGCATCCACGGCTCCTGCCAACAACTCTGAGGCCCTTCTCTCAGCTGTTGGGCAATGTTTAGGACCACAACCGCCCCTGTTTATTTTGTATGACATGGAACTAAATGATGATAGTTTGAAGAATTTTAAAGGGAATAAAAAAGCTACTGGAAACCATTTGCAGTGTTTATAAACTTTGAGAGACTGGTAAAAATGCAAATTGGAAACTGACCAAAATGAACCAGTGATGAAAACAAGTGTTTCCTAAAACTATAAATTCTAAGAGAATGTAAAAGGCACAGAGATTCAAATAATGGAAAATTTAGAAAGCTAAGAAATAAATAGTACATAAATAAAAAGGGAGCTGATGCTGAAGAATGATCTGGAAAGTGGCTTAAAGCCCATGAGTGGCCCTGGGGCTAGAGGTCTCCTGTTCACGCACCTTCCTACACCAACCCTACACCTGTCTTTCCTCACTGTAGACGAACATCTGTCAGTTGGCTATTTATATAACATGCTTTTGCACTTGTATTTTTGGCTTATTTCTTCACCTCATGACAGTGAGTTCTGTAAGTTTACTACATACTGTGAAAAATGAGCTCTTGCTTTTGTTTGTCTGAAACTTGACAAAGAAAGCTTGTGTTAGGACTGGGGGTGAGTTGTTGGGCCCAAGACTCCCATCTTGTGTGTGACTCACAGACTGTGGCCATGTTCCCTTCCAGCCTTTATTTTCTGGACACTGAGTCACCATGTGTTCGGTGCACCCTCCACAGATGGCCGCTCGGTCCCTGCCTGGTCTCCTGGCTGGTGGCTCCTCAGAAGGCCAGGGCCAGGAATGGAGGATTGCCTTTCCTCCCTGTGCTGGCCGACTCCGGAAGTTACTGATGGGGTGGCGCTAAACGAAGGGTCAGCTCTGCCTGGTGTAGTGTCCACACTCTGAGGAGCACGGACTCTCAGGATGCCCCCGGTGTCCTGGAAACCAAGACTTTAGTGCCTAATCACAGCTGGCATCTCCCTCATGGATGGAAACAGGTGACCTTTCTGTCCTTTCTGGGCAGCCTGGCGAGTCTGCTGCCAACCGTCCAGCCGGTTTCCCGTTTCACACCCAGAGAAGCTCGGTGCCACGTGTGAACGTGGAGGTGTCACTGAGTGCTCTCTTCGCGAGCTCATAGGAAATTCACTCCCTGGGTCGGCTGTGGCCCCTTCTGGGACAAGCTCTCCCCAATGACCCTGCAGCCTGCCCACACAGACCAGACCGGCTCTCGGTTGGGATCTTGACTTCTGGGAATCGGGTTCGACAACCACCTTAGATGCAGATGCTCACATGTTGATTCCTGCTGTGAAGACACTGCGACACCCAGTCCACATTGTGCCTTGATTTCATATCCATCATAGGAAGCAGTGATTAGAAATAAAGGTGCAGGATACGATGAACTCGGAGGGAGAGGACGTCCACTGTGCTGCCCCTCATCCCACCTCTGCCAGGCTCCTCACGGCCCCTCATCCTCAGCGGGTGGCTGCAGGTGGGCAAAGCTCAGGAAGACTTGCTCCAAAGAGATCTGGCTCACAGAGTAGTCGTCCACTCCATACTTCTCCTTGGCCTTCTCCAGGACACCAAACACCTTTGGGAAGTAGACAAGCTGCTGTTAACAAGCCCAGGGCCCAGCTTCTTAGCTGGTCTGGGAGTCCTCCTGGCCATAAGGGGTGGTATGGCCACAAAGATCCTACCCCTGCCCAGTCCAGCCCCAGGGCATCCACAGGGAGTTGGCCTTACAGGGTGAGTCAAGATCTCAGAGGGAAGAGATGGGTTGTCCTCCGTGAGCAGGCTGGGGGACCGGGTGTCCTCCTGACTCTTAGAATATGACCTAAGGCAAGCTGTGTTCCCCCTCTGAGCCAGTTTCCTTTCTTGCACCAATATTTTTCCAACACAAATATTTCAGGCATAAACCACTAAACCTAGTCGATACTAGGGTGAGTGTTAGAACACGGACATGCTCAGAGTGTGGTGCAGGTGCTAGTGATTCCTCCTTGGAAAAAGCCTGGAATCACCACAGAAGGGGTGACTGCTGGAGGAAACTTCCCCAGCCCCTGTGGGGCTCGTGCTCACCTTTGCCCAACTGAGGTCATCACCAGGCAGGTGGTAATGGACCATCCCTTGGTGCTCATCTTCCAGGACACTGCCTGCACAAAGGAGAGACCGTGTCCCCACGAGGGCTGGGTGGGAGGGAGGGCCCACAGAATCTCAGCCCTCGTCCCAAGGGTCAGGGATGTGGGACTTGGTAGGGGCAAGGCTCAGATGCCCTCTGTGCAGCTCACACACCTGGGAAGGTCAGGTCCACAAATGCCTTGAACTCCTGCAGCGCCTCCTGCTGCCCATCACTCCTGACCTTGGCCCGCAGGGAGTAGCCACTGCCAAACTTGCTCTTGAGGTGCTGCGGGCTGCCCAGGCACTTGAACTGACCCTGCACCATGATGGCCAGCCGGGTGCACAAGGCCTCGCATTCCTCCATGCTGGGAAGAGGCAGTGGAGGCCTGACTCAGGGCTGGGGTATGCTGACACCCACCCTCCATGTGCAGATGAGAAGGTGCCAACACCCAGGTCAGGCTGTTCCTGATTCCCATGCTCAGAGTGTGGTGCAGGTGCTAGAGCCTGGGCATTCTCCTCACAGATTCTGTTCCAACTGATGTCAGATCTCTCTCCACCCAGTCCCTCAAGCCCATCCCTCCCATGGCCCCCGTCCCAGCTCATCCATCGACCCACAGAGACCCAGGCTCTACCTATGGGAGGTGATGACGATGGCCTTGCCAGATTCACGTGCTCTGGCCACAGTGTCCCAGAGCAGACGCCGGGCCACGGGGTCCATGCCCGTGGACGGTTCATCCAGGAAGATGACCGCAGGCTCTCCAAGCAGGGCAATGGCAGTGCTCAGTTTCCGCTTGTTGCCACCGCTGGGATAGAAGGGGTGCAGGAGGGGGCAAGGCTTATTATTAGCACGTTATCCCCGGGTCCCAATAGATGACAGGGCCCAATGACCGCAGAGTGCCTCAGGTGAAGAGGAACGAGGGCGTGTGCCTGGACAGCCTCCACCTCAGAGAGCTAGAGGCCCCAGAGAAAGCTGTGCCCAGGGGGTCAGTTCCCACCCCCACATGGAGCATCACCATCTGTCTGCACCTAAGGGGAGTCCTGACCTCACCTGAGGTTGGTTTTACCTCTAGCAGGCAGGAACCAGCAGGGCAGCGCCTCTCACCTGGGAGCTCTGGCTCCCGACCTGCGTGGCTGTCTATGTTAACGGAGGCCCTGACCACATCCTGGGAAGACCCATGGGTCATCAAGTCGTGGGGCGGGGGAGGGGCTGAGGCGCAGCTGCACCTGTAAGTCCTGACCAGCTTGTTGGCATGAGGCTCTAGGAGCAGGCCCCGGAGTGTGTTCTCCACGTAGGCACTGATGTGGCGCTCGGGGATGCCCCGGAGCCGGGCGTACATGACCAGCGTCTCCCGGCCTGTCATGTGGTCCAGCAGGGCATCAAACTGGGGGCAGTAGCCGATCCGCTGTCGCACCTTGGATTGGAACACAGCCGAGGAGGTAACAGGTCAGAGGGAGGCTACTCCAGGTTTCTCTCAGCCAATTTGTCCAGGGTGGTCCATCAGCCAATGCACAGGCCTGGCATTGGCCCAGCCAAAGCTGGCCAAGCGGCACTTCAGGAGGGACACAGGAGGGCTTGGCTGGCTCAAGGATGCCACGAGCAGCCACACTGCCTCATAACAAGGGGTCAGAGAGGGGCCAGAGCCTCGTCCACCATAGGCTGGGTAGGGGCAGCTTGGTGCAAGAATGTATAGGTTATACAAAGTGATCACCACATGCAAATATCTGCTGGTGTATCATCCACTCATTCCTTCATCAGATGTTTAACAAACACCTAACGTGTAGGACTTTTCTTTCTTCTCCCTCTAATGAAAGAGAGGTTTGGTGGCAACACCTTTGGGGTGGGGCATCCCCTGGTCAGATGGCCACCTTCATCAGAGCCGGGGTGCCCACAGCCACTGCCATCTCCCCCGCTACCTGCAGCTGCTGGCTGGGGACAGGTGAGCCTGAGGCCTGTGGATTCCAAAGATGGGGTTTCTCTTCTTTATCCTCTTTGGGATTTACGCACACGTCCAGCATTTGTGTTTAATGGGTCTGGGAAATATTCCCTTGTCAGTGATTAACTTTCCCTTTTCTTCTTTCCTGCCAGAACTCAGATTAAATATATTGAGGACTTCTCACCCTTTTCTCCACTTTCTGGATCACATCTATAGTTTTCACTTTCCTGTATCTTCAGTCTTATTTATTTTTAAGCACAGTAAACACAACTGTTTTTGTAATCTGGGTCTGGCAATTGCAAATCTAAAGTGCTGGGCTTGTTTCTCCTGCTGGGCCCTGTGTCTGCAGGTTCTAGTCGCAGGGACTGTCTTCTTTGTTCAGCTGTGCACTGCTCATGGGCCTTGAAACACTATCTGGGGTCTGTTTGAGGCCGAGGATGCAGGCCTTCCTCCAGAGAGGGGTGTGCTGCGGCCCCCAGCACAGGCTCTACTTCATTCCTTTTCTTGCTCTGCTCAGCACACGGGGAACCTTCTGGGCAACCCCCAGGGGCAGGGAAGCAGGAGGCTGGCCTGGTTCATCCTTGCCCTGAGGGGCAGCCTTTGGGGGTCAGCCCCACATGGGGAAAGTCTCCTATTACACCCCTCCCATGGCGGCCCTGGGTCTTGGTTTCTGCTCTCTTCCCTCAGCAAGGCCCCTAACCCCATGCCCATTGTCTAGAACACAATGGCCCTTGTGCCTCTCAGGGCTCCTGGATTTTGGTCTGAGCTCCTTACCATGCTGTGTGCTCTTCCATGCTCTTGCCAATATGGTTTGTGACTAACATTTTATCTGGCTTTTGGTGCTTGGTAGGAGGGCTGGTCTGAACAGCCCAGGGACCATTATTGTGCATCTCTGGGCGCAGATGGAGAGAGCCCATTTTTTTATTTTTGAGCAGGGCCGTGTGCTGTGGGCACCATGCCCTCCCAGGCCCAGAGGAATGGCTTCTCTGGGAGGGGCCCAGCCTCGGCCCCCAGCCAGGCCTGGGCTTTTCCAGTCCAGGGGGCCTTGTCTCCCTATCCTTTCTCTCTACCCCATCACCGGCTCAGTCCTGCCCACAGTCACTGCCTCATCCACTTTCTGAGCCAGAGATGAGCTGCCTCCCTGCCTCCAGGGAACCCCCTCTTCCCGTCTCCCGAGTGGCACCCACCTTCCCGATGTCTGAGCGGATGCTGTATCCCCCAACAAAGGCGTCCCCAGAAGTGAGGGTCTCCTCCCCGGTCAGCATTTTGAAAGTGGTGGTCTTCCCAGCTCCGTTGAAACCCAGCAGCCCGAAGCACTCCCCTTTCTGGACTGCAAGGGAGATCTTGTCCACGGCAAAGAGGGGCACCCGCTGCTCGTACACCTGTTAGGTTCCAGGGAGGAATCACAGTGGGGAGGCAGGGAGCCAGCTTCGAGGCAGCCGGCACTGGGGACAGACCTGGGCCTGCGGGGTGTGGCCACCTTACTTTGCAGAGCTCCTTGATGACCAAAGGTGTGTCCAGTGGGGAGTGCAGGCTGGGTGCCAGGATTCGGTTCCTTTCGTCCACCACATCCTGGTCCTCGGGAAGTGCTGGCGGCCGGGTGTACACTTCCATCTAATGGTTCCGGAAAAAGACCGCAGGGGGTGAGCTCCAGCCCGAGGGGTCCCTTTCTTTGGGAGGAGGGGCTGAGGTCTTTGAGACAGCTCACGTGTGCAGACTCAGGCCTTTCACGGGGAGAGCTCAGGGGACCATAAGGACTGAAAGTAACACTGAGCAGGCACAAACTGCCTGAGAAATAAGGACAGTGCAGACCCTTGGAGAAAACCAGGAAATTTCACTGAAGGATGCGAGATTTTAATACATAAAAAGAACCCTTCTCTTTTTAGAGAAGTCCTAATATTTTAGAGAAGCTAATTTGCCCTGGGTTACTCTGTGCATCCAATGTGGTCTCAGCAGGTTTTGCTTGTTTGTGGGGCAGCATCGCCTCTGCGGAGATGAAGGCCCCCAAGCTCAGGAGGACTGTGACCCCTCCTCCAGGCTGCGAGTCCTGGGTGCACGTGCGCCCTGGCCACTGCTGGGTGCTGAGGCTCTCGCTGTGAGCTGGCCCGAGGAAGCCTGGCCTCAGTGGGAGGCCTGCCCAGTGCAGAGCTGCAGGAGCCACTCACCAGCCCCCGCCTCCTCCGGAAGGCACAGATGCAGGTCTTCAGTCTCCACAGCAGGTCGGTCTCAATGAGGAAGAGCAGGGTGAGGTAGGCAAACCCTGAGGCAGCCAGGGAGGTCACAAACCTGCCGACCCCCGGGGCACTCCATGCATAGAAGTTTTCCTGGTACTGGATGTCTGTGTGAGCAAGGGAGAGGGTGCTGCTCCTGCGTCCCCTATTGCCCTCACTTCTCTCCTGGGGTGCCAGCCCAGGTCCCTCTCTCTAGGCCCACCAGGCTGCACCCCAGCCCTCTACATGGAGGCTGTGAAGGTACATGGTCCACTCATCTTCCCAGGGTGCATACCATGCTTGCCACTGCCACCCAAGAGCCCCAAACACTTCCCGTATTTTGGGAAGGGGCACCTACAACAAGTGACCAAGTTGTGCCCTCACTCACTCACACGTACATTCACTTCCTGAGACATAAAGACAGGGAGGCTGTGCCTCCCTTCCCCCAAGCTGGTCCTGTGAAGTAAGAAAGTGGCAGGAACGGAGCAGAGACAGCCTGCCAGGGGGATGTGCAGGGCTCTGTCGATGTGACAACTAAGCTGCCTGCTAAAGACTGTTCCAGGTGCAGAAGGGGTGTGTGTGGGGTGAATTGTGGCCCCCAGAGAGACATCCAGGTCTTAATCCCCTTAACCTGTGAATGATCTTACTTAGAAATAGCGTTTCTTGCAGATGTAATTATTATTTAAGGTCTCAAGGTAAGATCCTGGATTTAGGGTGGGCCCTAAATCCAATGACAAATGTCTTTACAAAACAAAGGAGAGGGCGTTTTGAGATACAAAGACACACGGAGAAGGCCACATAAAGACAGAGATGGAGAGGGGAGTGATGCTGCCCAGGAGTCAGCAAAAGCTGGAAGGGTGGTGGGGATGGGTGGAATCAGGTGGGAGCTGGCCAAAGAAGCAGGGGACTGTGTGTGTGTGTGCTGCGGAAGCAGCAAGGGGCGCCCAGCCCAGGGTGGGAGACACCCCCCCCCCGCCGCCCCCAGGAGAGGGACCACCTAGGCTGATCTTACAAAGATTTAGGGTCAGCCAGGCAGGAAGGAGGAGGCGCGCATCACTGGGCGGGACGGTGAGCACACATCTTCTGAAGGCCCTTTTCATGCTTATACCCGGGGTGTCTCAGTCCTGGGAGCAGGGACCGGCCCTGCCGGACACACTGTGGAGCCTCCCCAGAGGAGCCCTTCGCAGGAACAAGGCTCCTGGGGACGCCCTGGCTGGTCGTGGGGAGAGAGCCCGGAAAGGGGGCTGCCGACACTCACTGTATTTCCTGCAGTAGTGGGCGGCCACCTCCGAGGAGGTACAGTACCTCCTGGTCTCATAGTTCTCATAGAAGCTGCTGAATGCCATCCCCAGACAGTGGTTGGGCAGCACCAGGAATATGCGGTCCAGGGTTCTAGAAAGTTCTTCTAATTTTACCGCTGTGGGGAGAAGGCACAGAACAGTGAGTGCAGGAGGACACGCCACACCTGCCCCCAGGGACAGATCACATCAGGGAAGGCAGGTTCCTGATGTTCCCTATGAAGTGTGTGTAAGCCCGGGCAACCAGCTGGGTGTCCTCCCAGGGGGTGGCCCCACCCGCTCTGCTGCCAATGAGAGGGGAGGTGCTGCTGGAGTGGTCTGGCCCAGTGTCTGCACTGGTACCCCCCTCCCCCCACACCTCCACACGGGGGCAGAGGTTCCATGGGTGTCCAGGTTGTGGGGAGTAGGGGGCGGCCTCCAGGCTCCCACCTGGGATGCGCATGATGGTGACCATGAGGAAGGTGGCGATGCCTGACAGGATGTTGAATATGGTCAGCCTCGTGTAGGCAGTGGCCGCCCCCGAGAAAAAGAAGTTCATCAGATACATGAGGGGTATGATGGCCCAGCCGTAGAGCATGAGCAGCAGCAGGGTGTCGGCCACATGGCCGTCCCGTGTGAAGGCATGCACGTCAAAGGCTTTGAACACCACCTGCAGCGGCACAGAGAGGGGGGCTTGGTATGCCTGCAGAGACCCATCCGCCCCCCAGGCCCAGTCACCCCCCATGGTGGCTTTCAGCCCTGGGATCTTCCCTGATGAGGATCCCCTTCTCCCCTTTGCTGACAGACTGTCGCCAGGGCGCCAGGGCACCTGGCTCCGGGGCCCTGCCTACCAAAGGGGGCAGAAGCTGAGGGCATGGAGATCAATGAGGGGGGCTGCCTGGCATTTCTAACTGTCCTCCTGGAATCAGGGCTGAGCTGGCAGGGTGGGCCCCGGGCTGGTTTGGGTCTGCACAGGGGCCCCAGGCAAGCCCCCCGGACATGCAGGGAAGGTTCCAGCACCAGCTGTGGCCTCACCAGCAGCAGCAGAGTGGGGATGAGGAAGGAGATGAGGTCCCACAGCAGAGCTGAGAGCCAGAAAGTGGCCACATGGACTCCACTCACAAACTGGACATGCTTGGCCTGGACAGCCCTCTCGCTGACCGCCAGGATGGAAAACGTGCTGGCCAAGAACGCCATGGCGAAGAGCAAGTTGAGGGCGATATCAAATCCCTTCCGGCCCCTGCGGGGGTGGGGAGGACAGGGCAGGTCAGGGATAGAGCACAGCACTTCTGGGCATATGGGGGATGGGGTCCTTGGTAACTACCATTCAAAGCATGCGATGCAGGTTAAGGGGAAATGCCAGAGCTGGGGGATGGTCTCAGTACCAGGAAAATGCCCCCATCCCCAGAACAGCTCCTCCTCTGGATTTCCTGTCTCCAGTGACGGCAGTGCCACTCGCCCAGTCACTTTCAATCTGTGCCACCCACTCCCCACAGACACTCGGGTATCGCTCTGCCTTTCCCACATCTGAGAACGCTCTGCCTGCTTCTCTGTTCTGTCTTTGTCAGACCCCCATCACTGGGTGCCTGTATTGCTGCAGCAGCTCATCTTCCTCCACCCCACCCCCACCAAGTGCATTCTACATTCTACACTTAATTGCCAGTAACACCTTCTACAAACTGGCTTTTATGGCTTTATTCTGTTGCTTAAACACATCCTGACCATTTCAATATATGATACTGGGACAAGTGGATATTAATGGACCCAAAAAAGGAATGCAGTACTGATACATGCTACAACATAGATGAACCTTGGAAGTGAAAGGAGCCAGTCACGAAAGGGCACATATTATATGATTCCATTTACATGAAATGTCCAAAACAGGCACATCCATGGAGACAGAAAGTAGACTAGTGGCTGGGAGATGGAGCAGAGAGGAATGAAGAGTGACTGCCAGTGGTCACAGGATGTCTTTTCGGGGTGATGGAAGGTGCAATAAAAACATATTGTGGTCCAACAGGTACATGAGAAGATGCTCAACATCCCTAATCATCAGGGAAATGTGAGTCAAAGCCACGATGTTTCCTTGAAAATTTAAAAATAGAACTACACTATGATCCAGCAATTCCTCTGGGTATTTACACGAAGGAAATAAAAACACTAACTGGAAAAGATAGCTGCATCCCATGTTCACAGCAGCATCTATAATAATAAAAGCATAATATGCTAATTAGACCCGAATGCTAATTAATTAGACCTGACAGCTGAACGACCTTCCTTCTGGATGATCTTCTGGATGAAGCTGGGGCTGCAAGGGCCGTGGCTGTGAGGGCCGAGCTCCTTGCACGAATTTCGTGCATTGGGCCTCTAGTTATTTATAACAGCCAAGACACGGAAACAACCTCAGTGTCCATCAATGGGTGAACGGTAAGGGAGATGTAATATATATCTCAATATTACTCAGCCATAACAAAGAAAGAAATCCTGCCATTTGTGACAACACGAATAGACCTGGAGGGACGATGCTAAGTGAAATAAGTCAGGTAGAGAAAGAAATACTGTATGATCTCACTTATCTGAAAATAAATAAATAAATAAATAAACCACCCCACAAAACCCCAAATTAACAAAACTCATAGATACAGAGAACAGACTGTTGATTGCCAGAGGTGGGGCATGGGCGAAATGGGTGAAGAGGGTCAAAAAGTACAAACTTCCAGTTATTGAATATATGTCAAGGGGATGTAATGTACAATATGGTGACCATAGCTAATAATACTGTGTTACATATTTTAAAGCTGTAAGAGAGTAGATCTTAAAAGTTCTTATCACAAGAAAAAATATTTGTGCCCTAACTGGTTTGGCTCTGTGGACAGAGCGTCAGCCTGCGGCCTGCAGGGTCCCGGGTTGCGGGCTTGATCCCCAGTAGGGGAGTACAAGAAGCAGCCAATCAATGATTCTCTCTCATCATTGATGTTTCTATCTCTCTCTACCCCTCCCTTCCTCTCTGAAATCAATAAAAAATATTTAAAAAAGAAACAAATATTTGTAACTATGTATGGTGACAGATGTTAACTAGATTTATTGTGGCGACCATTTCCCAATACATGTATCAATACATGTATCGAATCATGATGTTGTACACCTGAGACTAACATAATGTTGTATTTCAATTATATTGAAAAATTACATTGTGATGAGGCTCCATGACTCTGTGAATATACTAATAATCATACAATTGTACTACAAACAGGGATACTGTATGGTAGGTGAATAATATCTCCTAAGCTGTTAAAACAAAAATTCCTGCTGCCTGGCCCACTCTTAGCCGACTGCGCTTGAACCTGCTCAGCCTGACCTCTGGGTCTCCTAGTCTGGAGCCACCAGGAAGTAGCTGCCCCTCTAGGTGCTCCCGCACAGCCCCTGCCTGTAGCTGCTGATGACCTGCCCGGGTCTGAAGGCCCGGGTCTGAAGGCCCCATAAGCCCGCCTCTTCCTGATGTCTCCATCCAGGGGAAGCCCCTCCCCAGCACTTTGGGTATCATTTCAAAGCACTGCCATCTGCTATCACAAGTATTTATCTTGTGCTGGCCTGTTTCTGATATACCAAGGAGAGCAAGTGACTGCCACTGGGTCTCTTCTTTTGGGGGAGAAATGGGAGGTATCAGAGGGAGAAGAAGACATGGTAAGGCCCAGGGCCCAGTCTAGAATGGAGGATGGAGACGAACCTCCCTCCCCCATTAATAAGCTGCCCTGAAGTGGAGTGACTGTTCTGAAATTAACTGATTTTCTTAGCTTCCTCTGGATGGTCCCAGAGGTTTGGGGGCTCCGTGACAGGGATGCGGTTGAGAGTCGGACACACATGATGGCATGACAAGGCCTAAGGAGAGAAACGCCTCCTGGGCTCCCTGACTCAAGCCATCAAGAAGCAAGAACACTTGGTCTTGCTGCGTTCTGCTGTCCTGGCTCACACACACAGCCAGGAATGCCCTGAGCACGAGTGTGTGCTGGGATTCCCTGGGGACAGTGGCTGGTGGGAGTGGGGTGCAGATTTGGAAAGAGGGCATGGCTACATCTTCAGGAGCTCCCTGCAGGGATCTCAGTGTGTGTAGCATGGAAACTCAACACCTTATCTGCTATCCAAGACAAGGGTGGGTAAGGAGAGCTGGGAAAGATATGGGGCGAGGTTTCCCCGGCCAAGAACTGGAAGCTTCCTGAGGGCATAAACTACGCTTTATCCACCTCCATGGCCCTTGGTGGCCCAGGCAGTGCTGAGGCGGTCCGTTCTGATGAATGGCCCTGACAGGAGGAGGCAGGGGTCTGATCTGATGGGGATGGAGTCCTGACGGGGCACAGGGATGGTGGGGCAGTGCACATACTCGTTGAACTGGTCCTTGGCGGCCTGCAGCGCACTCCGGGGCTGGGGGTAGTTGGAGACTGTGATGGAGGCCTGAGGGCCGCACAGCAGCTTGAACAGGAGGTTGTCCACCATGGCCAGTGCGGTGGCTGGGGAGTGGTACGCCTGGTTGTTGAACAGGGCGGTGATGACTGTCCGCTCGCCGACATCTCTGAAGGATGCTGCCACCAGGCACCGCTCGTTAAAGCCTCCCCCCTCCACCGAGGCCCTGAAAATCAGGAACTCCTCCAGGTCACCTGGGGGGCAATGGCAGCGTCAGCAGTGTGGACGGCAGGTGCCCACGGCCCACGCTCTGGGGAGTTCTGAAAGCCTGGAGGAACCAAGGGAAAGACACGCAACCTTCCAGGCGCACAGAAACTGCCCACGGGCTGTTCTACCGGCACACAGGCTCACTGCTCTGGTCTTGCCTCTCACTCAGCTGTAAAATGGGTACAGCGATGACACCTATACGCAGGACCCAAGGGTCAGCAAGGGGATAGGGGCACATCAGTGAATCCTAGTACCGATATTTGCATTGGCTTCCATCAAGGCCTGTTGTCATTACCGAAGGTCGGATGTTTTTAAGTACAGTGTAAAAAAACCACGCAGTGAGCTGAAACCGGTTTGGCTTAGTGGATAGAGCGTCGGTCTGCGGACTGAAAGGTCCCAGGTTCGATTCCGGTCAAGGGCATGTACATTGGTTGCGGGCACATCCCCAGTAGGGGGTGTGCAGGAGGCAGCTGGTCGATGTTTCTAGCTCTCTATCCCTCTCCCTTCCTCTCTGTAAAAAATCAATAAAATATATTTAAAAACAAAAAACAAAAAAAACCCCACGCAGTGAGGAGTCAGAAACAAAAGGCCCCACGTTTGACGAGGGAGCAGGCAATTTAACCTTCCAGATGGACTCAGGCCGGGGCATCTATGGCAGCGTCCTGAATCCCCAGAGCCACTGCGCACCGTGAGAGCCCCACTCTTTGGGCCAGGCTAGGTGACAGCCAGAAAACAGGCTGGGGCACATGGGGTGACAAAGCCCCACAATCTTTTGGGCCAGTGGGGTGACAAAGAGGCGCACCCACCACTGTTTCAATGGGGCTAGTCAGGGTCACAGGCACTGGCAGGGCCAAGTGGGGACTCTGGGCTGCAGGAGCTCCTGCCCAGCACAGTGCCCAGCACAGTGCCGGCCCATTCTAGGCTGACCATTCACTTAGCTAAAGAAGATTGTGTGACCGTTCAGTGTACTGAATCTCTAAGTAGCTGGCCAGGAAGTGGGAGGGGAGCAGGGAGGGGAGAAAACCTTCCAGCATAGTCCATGTCACTAGAGCGATGCCAGCTCTAAACCCAGGTCAGTGTCCCACTGCCACCACTGGGGACATGGATGGTTTTGGTTTTAGGATGATGGAAGAAGACACTGTGTCACATTAACGCATACTGTGACCAGCCAGCAGCAAAGAAAAGGCAACGTAAAGGTCATGGAAGCTTCACATTTCCTTTGAATGGGCCTAAATAGAAAACTTCAGGAAATGACCCCTTGGACAAAATCTGGCCCTAGAGATGCTGTCTCGTGTCTTCTTCTGACTCAGTGCAACCATTTTCTCCCCAAGGGGAGACCTGGCAATGTCTGGAGGCATTTCTGGTTGTCATGATGGGATGGGGTGGGTGGGGGAGCAGGGGGCCTGTGGTGCACAGGGTAGAGAAGAACTAACTACCCCCAATATCTGCAGCGCTCTACCAGTGCAGCTTGGGTCCTGAGCCCCAGGGGTGCCCCTTACCCAGCACTTCACGCGGCTCCTGGCCCTCAGCCTGCAGCATGTCCTTCAGATGCTCAGACAGTTGCTGATCCAGCCGAGAGGCCCCAGGCACCGAGAAGGGCACGACAGTTCTGCCGTACTCGCCCAAGGTCAGCTTCAGGATGGGGTCGTCAAAGATCTCGGAGGAGTAGTTGATGGCCAGGAGGGCCAGGGTGATGGACATCACAGGGACCAGCACCTGGGCGGCCACCATCTTCCACTCCCGCCAGCTGTATGTGGCCTTCTTTAGGAACATGGCCAAGAACTGCTGGCCGTAGAGGGTGAGCTGCAGCAGAGGGGACGAGGTGACACGGCTGCCACTCAGGAGCCAGCATCTGACCAGCAGCAGGCATGGTTCCCACGTGAGCCTGGGGCCTTTGGCTGACTTTGTGCCCTGGGGCCCCTGAACTTCTTGCAGGGCTCAGTCAGTGACATGCAGGACACGTGTGTTCGTGTCCAGGACACGTGTGTTCGTGTCCCTGCAGGTCCTGATGTGAGCCTCAGGGGGTCTTGCCACAGCCATGGAGGCAGGGCAGGCACTGTTTCCCTTGTCACAGGAATTAGGGGACCGGCTGTGGTCCCACAGCTCTCCTGCCGAGGCCTCTGCCTCCCCTTGCTACCGGTATGAGGACACCGGCTGCGCTTGCAAACGACAAAAAAAGTCCATCAGCTGCCCATATTCCCCAACTTCACCTCTTTACTGTCTTCCTAAGTGTGGGGGGTCACAGGAACCACTCCCCGGGTCTGCCGCATGCTGACCATGCAACCTTGGCTCAGGCCTCTGTTTTCTGTCCATAAAATGGAACCAGTGCTGCTTCTACCTCAGCCCATGCTGGCACACGTCAAGATCTTGGTGAAGGGAGCACTGTCAGCATCATAAGCAGAAACTCCCCTCTTATTCATAAGGGGCCAAGTTAGAAGATCAAGAAGTTACAACTGCTCGATAAAAATGCTCCAGGTTTTCCTTCTCTTTGCCAACCCCTGGGAGCACGAGCTGTAATCTACCCTCTTCCTGGCACACTGACCCTCCCGAAGTCCACATCTACCCTCATGGACGCTTAACACGGGGGACTCAGGGGTCTCTCAATCCTCCTGCACTGCCTGGCTCCAGCCCCCAGCACTCACTCCTGTGTTGAGCTTGATGGCGGTGCAATCCTCAATCAGGGCGCCGATGCCGTCAGTTGGGTCCATTGTCCCACACAGGTTGCTGTCCAGTGCCCAGTCGCTTGCCCGCCTCTCGTGCTGGTACTGCAGGGCAGGCAGCTGGATGGCCTGGATGTCCATGCTGGTGTCTACCAGCTTACCGACCCTGCACCAAACACACGAGGCCTGGTCATAAGGGAGGGAGAAGCTATTGTTTCACAGAGAAGGGAAGCAGAGGTGGGGAAAAGAGGGCGATTGTCAGAGGCACTAAAGTAGAATGCCATCAGCTTCCTTGGCTGGTTTGTGCATGCATTCATTCATCAGTAAATACCTCCAGAACACCAGCTATTGCAGCGAAGGAAAGTCCAGGAGAGAAAGACAAGCAGACAGGAACCCTGCTCATGGGGACCTCGGTCTCATGGGAAGCCTGACCAAGGTCAGCATTAATAATCAGGGCTTTCCCAGGGGACACAAGGAGGCTTGGGTCATGATAGCTACACTGTGTTTACACCCACTTAATCTGTTGCCTGCTCTAGGCATGGGCCCTCAAGGAAAAATCCCTCCCTCACATTCTATTTCTTTGCATTTCTAGTTCTTAACACTATGTCTGTCAAATAAGTATCTGACAAATGTCTGATACACGTGTCAGTCATATCGAGCTCACCCTGCAGTTCTGAAGGTCTAAATGCTAAATTTCATGTCTTCATTAGGGATGGAGGCACGCTCTGGACCACTGCCTAAACCTGAGAGGAGCTTGGCCAGCCTGTGGTTGCCGAGGTGCTTCCAGGAGAGACCCCGGGGAAGCGCACACACTCCCAACAGGATCGGAGCACAGCTGCTCTCCGCTTTCTAAATTGCTGTGCATGTCAGAAACCTCACTGAGTCCAGGCGGTCTTAATAACAGAGTCATGATTCAAACTCGGGCTCTGATAGCTGGCCTACTGCCCTGCTTCCACCCCAGGCATCCGTCCACCCTCAGATGGGTGTTAGAGACATAATTGAGAGGACTGCTTTATCATTACACTCTAAAAAAACCATCCATTCACAAATTGTAATGCTGATCTCTGGTTCAACTCTATAAGATATTATAAACAATATCCTATATAATAAAAGGTTAATATGCAGATAGATCAAACGGTGGAACAACCGAACAACCGGTCGCTATGATGTGCGCTGACCACCAGGGGGTGCGTGAGGAACATGGCGGGCATTGGCAGCAGGTGGCAGAGCATGGAACATGGCGGGCGTCAACCATGGAGAGATGGTGGAGCAGGTGAGCGGGGGCTCCAGACCAAGGTGGGCACTGGTCGCTGTCATCGGGGCGAGCCTCTGGTGGTTACTGAAAATTCTTTGCTCCTGCGCACCGCAGTCCCACCTGGTGCTCGCACCTGCTGCTAGCGCTGGCCTCGCTCGCACCCACTGCCGGCGCCAGAGTTGCCACTTGCACCTGCTGCCAGCGCACAATGCCAGTCCTGATGGCTCGGCACTGTCAGTAGGTGCGAGCGGAGGCTGCAGGCTCCAATTGCCCCTGAGGGTTTCTCCACCTCCCCCTGCTCCTGAGGGACGATTGAGGCAGCAGCTGCCATTTGCACCCACTGCTGGTGCTTGCCCCAATCGCTCCACGCCGCTGTAAGCAAGTGGGGCTGGCGCCATCAGCATAGCACGTGGGAGCGGTGGGGCTGGGAGCAGGGCTGCCAGCAGACAGGGGACCAGGGGCTGCGGCGGAAGGGGCTAGGTGGGGTGCAGAGGATGGGTCAAGACCTGCCCCTGTGCCCACCACAGCCCCCCACCACAGCCTTTCAAGGTGCACGAATTCGTGCACTGGGCCCCTAGTCATTAAATAAGTAAATAGCAGTAGAAAAAAAAATCATCCACATTGCTGAGTCTTTGACTAATGGGAATACACACTTACTGACCGTAAGAAGACTTCCTCCATGGTAGTGACAGAGGCCCCAAAGCTGGCAATGCCCAGCTCCTTCTGCTTCTTCTCCAGTTTAGCAAAAAGACTTTCAAACCTGAAAAAAGACCCGGAGTGATGAGTTCCTTCTCAATGACTTTCCAGACACTTCATTCCTAAATAATCGCCTCCGTGTAGTGTGGGGAGGGACAAAAGAAGTGAGCTCCTTGAAATGCCATTTTGAAAAAAAAAAAAAAAAAGGAAAGTTGTTCCCTGCCTTTAAAAAAAATTGACTTGAGAAAGAAAGAAGGAAGGAGGGGAGGAGGGAGGGAGGAAAGGGGAGAAAGAGAGAGAGAGAGAGAGAGAGAGAGAGAGAGAGAGATTTGTTGTTCTACTTATTTGCTTTGACCAGGGATCAAACCCACAACCTTGGCATACCCGGGGGATGATCTAACCAACTGAGCTATCCAGCCAGGGTTCCCTGACCCCTCTTTGTTTCCATGTAATGTGTACAAAGGCATTCTTTGATAGTACACACCTACATGAGATCATAAAACCAACCAAAAGCAATTGGTGAATATTTATTTGATTGCAGGGCAGGGAAAACATTTTCTAAAAAGAAATCACAAGGGAGAAGGTATAACCCATTAAATGTAAAGTAGCTGCCCTGGCCAGTGTGGCTTGGTTGGTTGGATTGTCATCCCGTGCACTTAAGGGTTGCAGGTTCAATTCTCAGTCGGGGTACATGCCGGCATTGCGGGTGAATTCCTGGTATGGGAGGCAACCAATCAATGTTTCTCTCTTTCTCCCTCTCCCTCTCCCTACCTCTCTAACAGCAATAAAACAAAACAAAACATAAAATTTAAAAAAGTAAATGTAAAGTATCTGCATGGAAAAAATCCCACAAAATTAGACAACTACAAAATTGGAAAAGTTGCAACAAAAATGGTCGATATTAATTATCAACATGATATTAATGGGTCCACTTACATGCAAAATTTTTCCAAAAATACATAACTTTGGCCGGTGTGACTCAGTTGGTTGGAGCGTACCCTGTACACCAAAAGGTGGCAGGTTTGATTCCTGGTCAGGCACATACCCAAGTTGCAAGTTTGGTCCCCAGTTGGGGTGCATACAGGAGGCAGAAGATCAATGTTTCTCTCTCATATTGATATTTCTCTCTCCCTTCCTCTCTCTCTTTAAAAAAACAAAACAAAACAAAACAAAAAGCCGAAACCAGTTTGGCTCAGTGGATAGAGCATCGGCCTGCGGACTGAAAGGTCCCAGGTTCGATTCCGGTCAAGGGCATGTACCTTGGTTGCGGGCACATCCCCAGTAGGGGGTGTGCAAGAGGCAGCTGATGGATGTTTCTCTCTCATCAATGTTTCTAACTCTCTATTCCTCTCTCTTCCTCTCTGTAAAAAAATCAATAAAATATATTTAAAAGAAAACAAAAACCAAAATAGTACTATAAATGTATTTTCTCTTCCTTCTGATTTTCTTATTGACATTTTCTTTTCTCTAGCGTATTTTGTTATACAAATATGTACAACAAAGTGTAATAATATAACATAAAAAACACGAGTTTATCAACTCTTTATGTTATCCGTAAGGCATTTGGTAAACAGTATGCTATTATTAGTAGCTAAGTTTTGGGGAGTTAAAATTTATATGTGGATTTCTTAATGTGCAGGGGTAGGAGAATCAGTGCCCCTAAGCTCTACGTTGTCCAAGGGTCAACTACATATAAAACACTCTGACTGGTAAGTAATGAAGAGATATGAACACATAATATGCAGAAAAAGCAAGGCTTAAAAACCAGGAAGGCCCTGGCTGGTTTGGCTCAGTGGATAGAGCGTCGGCCTGCGGACTGAAGGGTCCCAGTTTCGATTCAGGTCAAGGGCACATGCCCAGGTTGCGGGCTCCATCTCCAATGTGCACGAAGCAGCCAATCAATGATTCTCTCTCATCATTGATGTTTCTATCTCTCTTTCTCCCTCTTCCTTCCTCTCTGAAATAAATTAACACACACACACACACAAAAGCACTGAATATATTAAACCTCCCACCAGCAGGAATGGAAGAAATACAAAATGCCAGTTAAGTGAGTATATACCATTTTTCACCCATCAGATACACAAATATTTTTAAAAAATTTATTCAAACCTGGCAACCGTGGAGTAAAATGGACACTCTTTTATCACGCTGATGGGAAAGCTAAACACACCACCTTTCTAGAAGGTAATTTGGTCTTATTTACCCCACTTTTGGGAATCTATCCTAAGGGGATCACTGGAAATATGGACAAAGAGTTTTCTAGAAGGATGCTCATTAGCATATTGTTTTGGAAAACCATGAGCATGTGATAATAGTGTTATGTACAAATTATGATATATCTGTGTCAGGGACTATTATGTGGCTATTAAAACCACATTACTAGCCCTAGCTGGTTTGGCTCAGTGGATAGAGCGTCAGCCTGCAGACTGAAGGGTTCTGGGTTCAATTCCAGCCAAGAGCATATGCCTAGGTTTCAGGCTCGATCCCCAGTAGGGGGCATGCAGGAGGCAGCTGATCAATGATTCTCTATCATCGTTGGTGTTTCTGACTCTCTCTCCCTTCTTCTCTGAAATCAATAAAAATATGTTAAAAACAACAACAACAACACATTACTCAATTGGACTTGTAGCAAGATTAAAAGTACTTTTAAGATTTATGTCACCAAGTTTCAGAATGTGAATCAAGTTTGGTTTTTTATCTCCCCACACTGGTAGTCTGCACCGTTGATGAGACATGTGTCGAATTTGTATGTCTTCTTACACAAATTCGCAATTCCACAGAGAACTCTGGATGGGTGGCTGTGCATGCTTCGCCCGGTGTGACCAATGCACTGAGCTCCCTTTTGCTGAGTAAGACACTTCTCTGCTTCTCAGGTATGAGTGGTGTTTCTCCCAGCCCAACTGCACAGGGAGGCCTGGCACCCTAGACCCAGCAAGCAGATTCACCATGCTGACTGTGCTGACTGTCACAGGCCCAGGACCTGAGAGACGCCCACTGGCCAGGCCTGACAGGTGCAGATGGGTGACTCTGAGCATGGAGCCCTCAAAGCCCACCGAGCCCCATCCTCTGATCTGCACGTGCGCGCCCTCTGGGACATGTACCTGTGCGTGCTCTCCTTGGGAAGGATGAAGGACAGCTCCGCTCCGGCGCTGCTCTCCAGGGAGGCATGGGGGATGTGGTGGTAGACGAGCCGGGAGATGCCCTCCGGGTTGCAGTGAGGCTCCTTCACCAGTGTCATGTGGTAGCCTGCACCTGCAACACAGCGGAGCCCCACATGAGGCTGTCGCCCACGTTTCCTGGCCTACCCAGGGTCCTCAGGCTCACGGCCATGGCAGGCTCATGGGAAAGGGGCTGGAGAGCAGGGGGCCTCTCAGAACTCCTCAGAGCTATCCTGCGGGTCTTGCCTCCTGCTCCCTAGCTGGGAAGAGATGCTGGAAAATGTGGGCGCTGAGCATGGTAAGGAGGTGAAACCAGGCCAGGCTTCAGACTTCAAGTCTCAGAGGCTGTGGTAGATACTGTCCCCAAGACCTTGCTTTCTCAGTAATGGAACCCCAGGATGGAGGCCACCCTGTCCAGTCTCCACCAGCCTGATGGTGACCACACTGGGTCACCATCTACTTGACAGGACTGTGTGCTGACCAGGGGAAGGTGTGCAACTCCTGAGGTATCTTGTCTTCTGTCTTTGCTCCTTCCTACTGGCAGAAGGTGGATGGGACCTGGCACACTGGACCAGGAGCTGCCCTTGAGAAAAATCATGCCTACATAGCAAAGAGGATCCTGATTCCACATGCGACCCACCAGCCCTGGACCAGGTCGTAGGCCACTTGCTGGTATGAGAGCTGCAATGCTGGCACACGGCTCGGCCTCTCCAAGAGCACTGCTGCTCTGGGCAGCCCTGATTCTCACCTGCTGCTCCACTCACCATGACTGGTTGTTATTCTAATCCAATCAGGACAATCTGCTCCACTTCCCTCCCTCTTCGCTCTTACAACCTCCTCTGCCTGGGGCCTCGGGTCTCCACCCAGAGGTAGCAGACAGAAGTCTAGGGAAGGCCTCTCCCTGTCTGATCTCAGGGGCCTATCACCCGAGGGTATTTTTTCATTGATTTTTAGAGAAAGTGGAAGGGAGGCAGGGAGGGAGAAAGAGATGTGATAGGGACACATGGATTGGTTGCCTCCCACATGCACCCCTACTGGGGCCAGGGATCGAACCCACAACGCTTTGGTGGATAGGCCAACACTCTAACCACTGAGAACACCGACCCAGCCAACAGTGGACACTTTGCTCAGCACACTGGGTCAGTGACACTGACCCCATATAGAACGGGGGTTGGTCCGCCCAGCCCACTCCCCACCCTCGGCCACTCACCGTATTTCTGTTTGAGGAACAGCGAAGACCCGCAGCACTGCAGCTCCCCCTTGGCCATGATGGCGATGCGGTCCCCGAGCAGGTCGGCCTCATCCATGAAGTGGGTGGTCAGCAGGATGGTGCGGTCACTTTTCTGCTGCTGAAGGAGGTCCCAGATGGCCCTTCTGGAGATGGCGTCCATGCCCGAGGTGGGCTCATCCAGCATCAGGACCTGGAGGGCGAGGCACAGCCTGGGAACAGGCCTGGGCTGGCCGTATCCTCAGCCCGTGCAGCTCACGTCCACAAAGACACAGCAGGACTGCCCTTGCCAAACTGCCCATACAGGGTGTCCAGGGTCAAGGTGTCTGAGCCACGGCTGCGGAGCCAGCAGCCAGCCCAGGCCGAGTGGGAGCTAGAGGGCAATGCCGCTGGACCCACGGCCCCAAGTGTTTGTCCTTCAGGAGGTCGGGCCCGCTGCCCTGTACCTTGGAGCCCGCTATGAGGGCGATGCCGATGGACAGCTTGCGCTTCATCCCCCCGCTCAGGAACCTGCTCCGTGAGTCCCGCTTGTCCTCCAGACCGAGGATGTGCAGCATCTGTTTGACTTCTTCAGGGCACTTCTGGCGGGACAAGCCTTTCAGCTGAAAGAGCAGGGGACGGAGAGTTCGAGAGGGGCCTCTGAGGGGCCATCCAGTGAACCACGTAGCCTTGGCATTGTCTCCTCCTTTCATGTGTGGGCCTCCAAGTCCTGGCTTCCCTCCCCGTCCCCCACTCCAAGGGTCTGGGAGGGCTCCACGGAGCAGGTTTGGTTTGCCGGGAGTCTAAGGGCTCAGCTGGCTGCCTGGGGAACCCAAGCATGCCGACTAAGGAACAAACATGACGAGGACAACCTCTGAGTGCCGTGCTCTGCCGGCTCACCTGAGCATAGAAATACAGGTGCTCTGCCACTGTCAGGTTGTCAAACAGGACGTCGTGCTGCGGGCAAAGGCCCAGGCTTTTCCGGATCTGAGCCATGTCTTGTGAAATTTCATACCCGTTGATATACGCCCGCCCACTGGTCGGGGGGAAAAGACCTGCGGCCAAGGAGAAGACCAAAGGCTTCAGTTCGGCGGAATACCCTGCCCGCCAGCACGAGGCGCAACGGCCTTGCCGTGTCCTTGCAGTTTCACCTCGATCCACCCAAGGACCAGCCTGTGAGCGGTTTGCTGGTCACCTCGCTCCTGCCATGGTGGCCATGTGGCCCCTCACCTGTGAGCATTGAGAGGGTGGTAGTCTTTCCTGCACCATTGTGGCCGAGTAGGACAGTAATCTGCCCCTCGTACAGGTTCAGGTTCAGGTCTCTGACGGCTGCCTTGCCCTTGTTCCCCACTCTGAACACCTGCAGGAAAGGCAGAGCGGCCCTGGACTTCAGGGGCCCTCAGGAACTTACTCCAGGGGCCCCTCCCACTCCCACCATCACTAGTCAGCAGGCAGAGAGGCGCACGTTTGGGACAGAGTGCTGGTTGGTGGCCACGCTGCCTCCCGCTGTTCTCTGACTCCTCCACCCCCAACAGCTCCCCAACATGCCTGGTGTCGGCATCAAAGGCTTGTGAGGCCGAGGCATCGCTGTGCAGCCAGCACAGCGTCACTCACTGCAAAGCTGCTGAGGGGTTAAGTCGGAGCAGTGGCATGCGTTACTGCCTCAACCCCCAGTCTCCACACTGGGCCCTGGTGGCACAGTCTGAGTTGTGGCCAGTGCCGGGGAGAGCTGGTCAGAGAGCAGCCCCGAGGATCCAGGAGGCCACAGGCCCAGAGAACAGTCACCAGCCTGAAGAGAGCCATAGGCAAGGCAGCAGGTCTTACCACCTGTGACTCCGAAGGCCCCCTTCCCTGCCTGTCCCCACAGGGTGTGACACCTTGGCTATGTGCTTGATCTTGATCCCGGCCACCAGGTTCTCTGGCTCAGCTTCAAAGTACTCTGTCTTGAGGGCTTTCTCAGGGTCGTGGTCTTCTTCCTCTTTCCCTAAAACCGTTCTTGGGTGCCCGCACCAATACGAGGGCTAGATGGGAAAGCAGAGGGGTCTCAGAGGGCTGATTCAGATCAGGTCATTGTGTTTGTGACAAGCAGAGCAACAATGAACTGACATGCTAAACACAGGCAGCAGTCAGGCCTCGGCCTTCCCTCCCACGATGTTGCGCAGAGGAGACACTGCTTAGAGCCCCAGGGCGGGGTCAGGATCCAGCATAGCCCCCACTCTCTACTCCTAGGGAAGCACTCAGCCTCAGCTTCCTAATCTGCCATACGGCATGACGACAACTCATAAGCTTACTGTCCTGTCATATCAACTCAGGTGTGACAAGGAGGAAAAGCAAACAATGACAGTTAATACAGAAGGGGATTGAATGTTCCAGTCCAGAGTGATGTCAGGATAGAACAGGAAGGAGGCGGTGTCGTCACACCCTCAACTGCACCTTACTCACCTCCAAGAAGCTCATGAACTATAGAGGAGGAGCCAAAGGGCCCGGCCTCCCTCGGCTGTGAGGAAGCCCTGCCCCGCCCTGTCTAGAGGACGACTCCCGCCCTCTGTCTGGCTATCACAGGGACAGGCTGTGTGAGGATAAGACTATAACCACAGACCGTACCCATTCCCCACCCTCGAGCGAGGCCTGTGGGCACAGGTAACACAGGCCCACAGGTAAGGTGAGAACAGGGCCCTAGGAGAACTCCCTGTAGAGGTACGCCTTTGAGGGGAGACTTTGTTTAACCCACAGTTATGTTCCCAGTGCATTTCCAATGCCTGGAGTAGTCTGGCACACCATAATCCACTGGTTTTAAACCACATGTTTTAAGTGACTTTGAAATCAGACTGTGTCTTAGAAATCATGTTATGCCACAGTATTAAAATATTAACTGTACTTTTCTTACCTTTTTTATAATTTTCTTTTATTTATTTTTATTGATTTCACAGAGAAAGGGAGAGGGAGAGAAAGATAGAAACATCAGTGATGAGAGAGAATCACTGATCCCACTGGGGATCAAGCTGGTAACCTGGGTATGTGCCCTTGACAGGAATCGAACCCGGGACCCTTCAGTCCGCAGGCCGACGCTCTATCCACTGAGCCAAACCGGCTAGGGCTATTTTTCTTTCTTAGTAATAAAGTAACAGTGCCTCTAAGAATCAGTGGCATTTTAGATTCGCTCAAATATTTAGTGGACACTTGATAAATACTTGTTGAATCAAAGAATAAATAGTTGAGGTGGCACCTAACTAACCATCAATAGGGAATTCGTAAAATACAAGGTGGGACATCCATGAAATACTGTGCAGTCATTAAAAAAGGAAGTTGATCATATATATGCATATATTTAATATAGATATATTTAAAAAGAAAACAAAATTTATAAATATGTATAGATAATAATCTAAAAGTATATTTATAAATAGACATATATATGTGTGTGTGTGCTTAAGATATCTAAGCATAGATTTAAAAAAGTAACAAGTTTGAAGCATTTTTACAATATGATGCCTTTGTCTAAGAACAAATGTATATATGGTATATATACATCCACGTATGCTAGAGGATAGTCTATGTATAGAAAAAACCGGAAGAACTACACATAAAAAATGACAGCAGTGTTTGTCTCTGGGTAGTGGGTCTGTGCTGTATATTCCAGCAATGCGATCATTTTTACAAGAAGCCATCTTACTTTGTGCACAGAAAACCCAACAAGTGACCCGAAAGAGGCTGAGGGTGAGGGTGTGCTGGTGCTGCGGATGGTGGGCCAGCCCAGCTCCTTCTCTCAGACCCTGGAGGGCAGGGATCACCTCAGGGCCCTTAGGATATACTGCTCACCAACGGAGCACAGGGAAGGTCCTATATCCTGGCCCAACTAGGGCATCAAATGTCACAGTAAGTGTTGGGAAAACCTGTGCCGCCCCCCCCTTCCGCCCCCAGTGGCCAGCATGAGGAGCAGGGGCATCAGGACTCACCGTGATGAAGAAGTACCAGGGCTGGGGCACACCGAACTGCCCCGGGAAGATGGCCTCCACATACCAAGTCACCAGGCCGTAGAGGACAGAGTCCAACAGCAGCATGCCCAGCACTTGCCCAAAGGAGAAGTCATCATCCACGTTGACGGGACTCAGGAGGTCTCGCCACTGGACGCCAGTGCCTGGAAAACACCAGGAAATGTGCCTGGAACGGACCTGCAGCCCTCCTCTCCCCGCCAACAGCAATGCCAGCATGACTTCTCCCTCCCTGCTCTTACAGCCAATCTGATGACTCTCTTCAGGTCTTTTTTTTAATGTAATTTTTAAAAAAAATATATTTTTTATTTATTTCAAAGAGGGAGGGAGAGGAGAGAGATAGAAACATCAATGATGAGAAAGTATCATTGATCGGCTGCCACTTGCACGCCCCACACTGGGGATCGAGCTCACAACCTGGGCATGTGCCCTTGACTGTTATCAAACCTGGGGCCCTTCAGTCCACAGGCCAACGCTCTATTCACTGAGCCAAACCAGCTGGAGCTCTTCAGGTCTTGAAGGTCAGAGTAAGTTACAAAATCGATATTATAGAACCAGCAAAAGCTCACTAACTGACTAGACAGGCTCACGTTTGATTTAGAACATATGTACATAAACAAATATTTATATACATAATATACGTATACATGTACAGTAGGCACACACATATGCATGCATATATGTGATTTGGGATAAGCCCAATATTGGATCAGTGTGCATTTCATATGTCTTTTTAAAAACAGAAAAATGCTTTAGACACATAGAAAGCTCTATTTAGTGGTGCTCATAGTGTTTTGTCTTCTCTTTGTTTTGCAACAGCACAGTTGAAACAATGCTTGGGCATTCTGTGGAGCCAGGCGACCTGTTGGCTCGAGAACCTCTGATGAAAATGGCTGCTCTCTGGCCTTGGTCAATGTTCACTTTGAAACAACTAGAAATTTGTCTGTTTTACGAAAATTCAGTATAGAACTTTGAAAAATGAAAGGTGTCATACAGTTATATTCTTCTCTGTAAATGGCTTTTTAAAAAGTATTTGAATCCTGAAAGGGACGGTGCATTAAAAGTCCACAGTGTACTTCACACTACTAAACATTGGAAACACATATTTAAAACGGAAGTGTTGGGAGACATTGCCAACTGAAGAAAAAAATTCTAAGTAAAGATAAAGCCACACTAAGACAAGAAAAGATAAAGACACACTGAAGGTTCCTGTGACTCTCCACCTGCCTTCTTCCATAGACCCCACTTCCCCCAACCAGAAGCTACAATAACTAGGAATGGCGTGGTTGGAAGAAATGGGAGCATTCATCCTGAAAAAGAGACCATCTGGATGGGGCAGGGCCAAGATGATCTTAAATTGCACACAGGTCAGTCATGTAGAAAGGAGATTGCATTTCGCTTCCTGCTAGTGAAGCCAGAAAACAATGTTCTGGTCTGTCCTTGTTTTCCCCTCAGGCCTCCTCACCCTCACTGCCAATCACTGCAGGTTGCAGGGGGCCAGGAAAGGGAGAGATGCTAATTGTACCACTCTACAGAGAACGAGGCATGGATCAAAACCCATGGGCTTCGACAGAACAGAGAAAGGCAAATGCCATATGATTTCACTTATATGTGGGATCTAAAAACAAGATAAACGAACAAGCAGAACAGACTCAAAGATACAGAGAACATTTTGCTGGTTGTCAGATGGGAGGGGGTTTGGGGGGATGGGTGAAAAAGGTGAAGGGATGAAGAAGTACAAGTTAGTAGTTACAGAATAGTCATGGGGACGTAAAGTACAGCATAGCCAATAATATTGTAATAGCTATGCATGGTGTTAGATGGGTACTAGATTTATGGGGGTGATCACATAATAAGTTATATAAATGTCTAATCACTGGGTTGTATAACTGAAACTAATATAATATTGTACATCAACTGTAATTGAAAAATAAACGGCTATTTAAAAAACCAAACATGGACTTTGAGACCTGGAGTGTAATAATTCTGAACGCCTCCTGCTGCAGGCAGAGACTCGGGTAATCGAGTGCAATCCCATGTCGGCAGGTGCAGATGCTCACATCCAGTGTTTTCCTGCAGTAACAGCTGGTTCCAGGCAGATCTTTGAGGGAACTCAAAGCCGGGACTACACCATCCAGGTGGTGGATGCCAAGAACCTATCTTCCAAACGCATCACTCGCTTAGCTATCCCAAAGTGTCTATTACGGGAGTTGGAGGTGCCTCCGCTCAGATTCTCTGTGGGTGTAACTGAATCAGCAAGGGCAGCTTGTGAAAAGGAAAATACTCACCTTTGGCCTCAAATTTTCCAATGAGTTGGGCTCCCATCGCCATGGCGACATTGGACAGGAGACAGGAGAAGAGCTTCTGGCTAAGAGTCATCCAGTTGTATCGAGGAGCAACGAAGAAGTAGGGGATGTAAGTAAAGAAGAACAGGCAGCCCCCGACGGCTGCCGCCATGTTGGCTACAGATGAAGAGAGAAAGGTAAGTGTGAGAAAATCAAGCAAGAGAGTTTGCGTGAATGTGTCGGGAGGAAGCCCGTGAGCCTCAGGACCCCCTCCCTGGGACACAGGCCCTGGTGCTGGGCACTCCAGGCTTGGCCTGCAGTCTTTTCTCTAGTCTGGGTGCCTGTGCCCTGGGTCAGTGGTCGGCAAACTCATTAGTCAACAGAGCCAAATATCAACAGTACAACGATTGAAATTTCTTTTGAGAGCCAAGTTTTTTAAACTTCAACTTCTTCTAACGCCACTTCTTCAAAATAGACTCGCCCAGGCCGTGGTATTTTGTGGAAGAGCCACACTCAAGGGGCCAAAGAGCCGCATGTGGTTCGCGACCACGGCCCTAGGGAATGTGATCCTGCTCAGGGCGGCGGATGTCCTCTTCATCCTGGGACCACACCTTGATTTTTCCGGCCCTCTCCTACAGACTTCACCTCCAATTGCCTTGGCATTGGACACCCGCCATGACATGACTAATACTGAGCCCCTCACCACAGCCTTGCTTCTTGCCTGGTCTTCCCCTTCCCATTCACTCATGCATCTCACGGACAATCACTGAGTGCCTACTCTGTGCCAGGCCTGCTCCAGGCACCAGGGAGACCACTGCGAACAAGACAAAGCCCCACCCCATGCCCCACCCGAGTTTATAATCCCGTGGGGACACAGATAGCCAGCAAGGCGAAGAATGAGGACAAGACATTCCCTAGACCAGGGGCTGTGACTGTGACCAGGTGGCCAGGAAGGCTTTGATGAGAAGGTGACATGTGGGAAAGACCTGAGAGAGGCGAGGGCTGGGTTGTGGAGGTGTGGGGAAAACAGTGTGGCTGTAGTCCATGCTGGCAGCCCTCCAATGCTTTGGTCTTAAGACTCCTTTACTTCCTTAAAAATTATTAAGGACATCAAAGAACGTTTGTTTATGTGAGTTACACACACACACACACACACACACACACACACATACACACCAACGTTGACTGCATTAGAAATTAATACTAAGAAAATTTAAAGATATTTAAGAATAAAAATAATAAACCCATTACAGGTTAACATAAATATTTTTTATGAAAAACACTCTGTTTCTCATAATCTAGCAAGAGGTTACATTTTTGCAAACCTCTGCATGTTTGACTTAGATTACAGATGAATTGTCATAGCTACTTGTATTACATTTTTTGGGTGAAGTGAATAAAGAAATCAGCTTCACACAGATAAGTAGTTGGAAAAGGGAGGGTATTTCATACCCTTTAGATATTTGTGGATATTCTTTTTTGACACTACACCATTCAATAAGTGGTAGTTTCTTAAAGGTTAGGTGCCATGCGGAATGAAACTAACCAGTGAACTTTTCATATTATTACACTGAATTCCATTGGTCTAACTTGCACTTTAAATGGATTAATCTTCTTGCATGATTTTGTAACATGATGCCTTGGTCATTTGGAAAATATTGCTTGAGTTATGCAGATCTAAATGTTAACACATTTTATTATACAATAGAGGACCCAAGTAGATATTTCTCCAAAAAGGACATACAGATGACCAACAGACACATCACCGATCATCGGGCAAATGCAAATCAAAACCATAATAAGATATTATCTCAGTTTGTCAGAATAGCTATCATAAAAAAAGACAAGGTGAGGATGTGGAGATGAGGAAACCCTTGTGCACTGTTGATGAGAGTGTAAATTAATGTAACCACCATGGAAAACAGTATGGAGAATTCTCAAAAAATTAAAAATAGAACTACCATATGACCTAGCAATTACATTCCTAGGTATTTATCTGAAGAAAACAAAAAACAATTATTCAAAATGATATATGCACCCCCATGTTCATTGCAGCATTATTTACAATAGCAGAGATATGGAAGCAACCTAAGTATTCATTAATAGATGAATGGATAAAGATGTGGTACATATATACACAATGGAATATTACTCAGCCATAAAAAAGGAAATCTTGCCATTTGTGACAACATGTCTGAAATTAGAGAGTATTATGTTACATGACATAAGTTGGACAAAGACAAATACCATATGATCTCACTTATAAGTGGAATATAAAAAACAAACAAATAAAAGAAAATAGAAACAAACTCAGAGATACAGAGAATAAATTGATGGTTGCCAGAGTGGAGAGGGTTGTGGGGTGGAAAAGAGGAAGGGGATTAATAGTACAAACTTCCCATTATAAAATAAGTCATGAGGACATAATGTGCAGCATAGGGAACACAGTCAATAACATCATTAAAACTACGTACAGTGACAGATAATTACTAGACTTATTGTGGTGATCACTTTGTAAGGCACATAAATGCTGAATCACTATGCTGTATACCTGAAACTAACATACTTACTGTATGTCGATTATAATTAAAAATAAATTTTAAAAAAGAATTAGGGATGTACTTCAACACCTAGAAAATTGAGTCCAAAGGAAGGTGCAGATACAAAAACTCTTCTGTTTCTATTTATCGCAAATGAAACTGCCAGGTTTTCTGGGGTTTTATCACCCCCCTGTCCTCTGTTCCCGGGGTCAGGAAGACTCACCTTTGCTGAAGAAGGTGCTGACCATGAAGCTGAAGGAAATGGAGGAGATGGCAAAGCAGACCAGGAAGACCAGCACCAGAGAGGGGTCGCTGTGTGCAAGCACCGCCACGTCCTTCTTCACCTGCGTGGAGTGCCACCCCAGAGGTCAGCACACGCAGGCGACAGCAGGGAAGGTGGGGACAGTAAACGTTCCGGCCGTAAGTGAAATGGTGAAGGGGCTACACTGAGTGCATGACTATGAAACCATTGCTCCTCTCTATTGAGCCCAGGCAGACTCCCCTGAAATCTGCAAACGTGGAATCTTGGGGTCTCTATAGTGATACTAGGGCTGTCTCTGGATCTCCCATCAAATTGAATGCCTTACTCTTGCCATCAGACCCCCTCTTGAAGCCACACGTACCTTGACACAGAAGAGCAGGGTCATGAAGGAGACCGCGACGAGGAGGAAGAGGAAGAAGAGCAGAAACCATGCCGTCCAGTGCAGCCAGCTGCTGAGCCCCATCATGCGCATGTACTCCTGGGGGAATAGCGGCATGCACTCCAACACACGCCCTAACGCATGTCCTGACACACACACCCTGACACCCCCCTGCCTGACACCCCTGCTTGGGGCAAGTTCCCACCGCCTGCCACGCCAGACCCTGGTACCTTCCTCACAGTGATCTTCCTTAGAGCCTCTGTGTGTGTGGGTGTGATTGTAGATGGCGGTGTCATACATGGGCCAAAAGAGGACATGGGACACCTGGGCCACAGGCCAAGGGCAGGAACAGTGAAACACACACTGGCCAGGGGCAGAAGACATGGGTCGCACTGGCCTGTCAGCGCTTGACCTTGGGGCATGAGGAATCTTGCCCTCTTCCTACCTTTCCCCACTCTTCAGTGCTACTCACCTGAGATGCCCTCTCTGTTCCCAGCCACTACTAGCCATCTTTCCCTTCACCCGAGTGAGCTCCCTCACCCTCTTCTCAGCCATTTACAGCCCCTTCCTCATAACCTCAGTCAGGGCCTGAGGTGGGCATGCATTGTGTTGACTAAGCTAATGAACTCCCTGACAGTCCTTCATTCCCCGGAGCAATCCCAAACTCCTAGCTTGTGCTTCCCAGTCTTCTCAGGGTACCCAACTGCCCCCCAAGAAGCTGTGTGGTGGGGCAGCTGGTGTTGGGGTTTTGAGTCAGGAGAGCGGAGCCCGGCCCCTCCACTGTCTAGTACCAGCCCCACTAATGCCCTTGCTGCAAAGTGTGGCGCCAGGGCTGTTCCAGGATCAACAGTGGCTGTGGGATTCTTTAGAAGCCAGAGGCACTGCCTCCCCTCCTGCTATTCTGAAATGAGGGGTCCAGACTATTGTTGTGAGGGGCAGGGGCCCTACAGGAAGGACGGGAGCATAGTGATGCTGGGGACAGGCCTTCCTCGAGGGTCCCAGTCAGGCTGTCAGGAGGTGTGGTGAGGAAACCCAGCTACTCCGCTGACCAAGCTGACCAGGGAGTCCCAGGACACATAAGCCTGTGATGTTCAATAGAGTGGCCAGTGGCCAATGAGGCTATATCTATGGAAATTAATAAAATTAAAAATTTAGCTCCTCAGCTGTGCTAGGCACCAGTGCCCAGTGGTGACAGTACTGGACCCAGGACATGTCCATCCATCATCGTGGAATGGCTAGCACGAGTCTGGAGGAAGGGATCAGCACTGATTGTCTCTTGTAAGCCGGGCACCAAGCCAGCCTGTTGATTTTCCAGCTTCTTCTTATGCCCAATTTCACCCCTCAGAAAAATGGGAGGACTGGTACAAAGGTCACTCATGGACCCACCACTTAGATTCCATAATCCTTAACATTCTGCCACATTGGTTTTACCTATGTATCTGCAGGTGTGCATGTGTACAAATATTATTTTCTGAACCATTTCTTTGTCCACTGCTAACTATTTAAACTACACATTATACCATCTTATCAAAGTTATTTAAGGTGCCCAAGCAGAGAGTACCCACCTCATCGGTTCTCCCAGCCCCAATAATCACAGATTTGGTGCCAGTGGGAGTCTTCTGAATGTCATTTCCCTGGCACTGCAGACATTGCCAAAAGAGAAACTCTAAGTAAATTTTGGATACTTTTGGCAATGTCATGGGTATGGGTTTACAGGTGATACTATTCATTCAGGTGCACTCAATTAAGTCCATGATATCCTTTTAAAGTGACACTTCATACACTTGAATTTCCCATCCTATTGTGCCTGGCAGTCGAGAACTACAGTTGTCCTTGATCCATATGCAAAGTGAATTAGCTTTGTGCTCAGCCACATATTTAAGCATCTTGGCTCACTATTGATCTAACGTCTAGAGCGGCTCTGTTCAACAGAAACAGAATGCGAGCCACATATATAGTTTAGAATTTTATAGTAGCCACAAAGAAAAAGTTAAAAGAAACAAGTAAAATTAATTTCAACAATGTATTTTACTTACCCCAATATGTCCAAAATGTTGTCTTTTCAACGTATAATCAATATAGAAAGTACTAATGAAACAGTTTACTTTTTTTTTCTTTCCAGACTAAGGCTTCAAAAATCTGGTGTTTTTACACTCTCAGCATGACTCAGGTGAGACCAGATACCCCGCAAGTGCTGAAGCCCAAGGGCTTATGGCTCCCGTGTTAGACAAGGCAGCCCCAGAGCCTTAGTATACTGCACACAAAATAGGATACTTCCTTATGATTTTTAAAATCTGGATATACCAGGATTGGTTTCAAAGAAGCCCAAGGAGGCTAAAGCCACCATTGGCGCCTGCCTCATTCCACACTGCTCTGTGGCTCCCGCGTCCATGAGCTGCCCCTGCCTGATGACAGTTGCCAAAATGTTTTAAAGCCAAATGCAAACCGGGTTACCTTCAGTTTCCTCTCCTTTTCCTGCACGACAGCCCGGATGATGGTGAGTGAGGTGTAAATAAAACTCAGCATGAGCAGCAGGGGGAGCTGGTACTGGATGGCCACGAGAAAGGGGTCCGAAATGAAAGGCGGGTATGGGAATCTCTTGGCGATCACGGTGAGTTTCTCAAACAGCTGATGTGTGGAGGCGTTTGTGTGGTACTGCATGATGGCTCTGTCCACGGCGTGTTGCACAGCCAGGAAGCCTTCTCGGATGTACCCTAAGTGTGGGAGCACAGGACATCCTAGCACATGAGGTCAATACATGTTGGGAAAGCTGCAGCATGGGGTGCTGCCCCCGCAGAGAGCCACATGCACTGAGCTGTACAGGGCCTCCCTGTTGAACTGGGCCGCAGAGCGACATCGCTCAACGCCCTAAGGCCTCTTCACTCCTTTAGTTTGTAGGAACCTCCATAATTCCCAGGCTTGTGCCCCTATCTTCCCCTTCAAAGCCAGCCAGGCAGCATCTCTTTGACCCTGCTGCTGCCATCACATCTTTCTCTGACCCTCTCCTCTGCCTTCCTTGTCTACTACTTTTAAGGACCTAGTGATTACAGTGGGCCCACTGGGATAATGACAATAATCTGGCTAGCTTAAGGCTAGCTGATTAGCAACTTTAATTCCATCTGCCACATTAATTCCCCTTTGCCACGTGTCCTGGCATATTCACAGCTTATAAAGATTAGGATGTGGACATCTTTGGAGGGCCATAATTCTGCCAACCAGAGAGCTCCGCCCTTGAGTTACCATCTCAAAAGGAGGCAAACACCGCAGACCAAAGACCACTGCTGTACCTTGTGGTTCCTCCGTGCTGGCCCTTTTAGACTCCCCATAATGGTCTGTAATAAAATTCCTCAAGTGAAAAGGGCCTGGGAGGAGTGATAAACTGGGGATATGGTATTCCAGTCCAGAGCTAAGATAGGGAGGGACTGGGCCTAAGGAAGGAGTGGCATGGCCACAGGAGAAAAAAAGGCAGCCTGAGCTCCTGAGGCCTGAGCCCAAGAAACAGAGGGGCAACATGGGGTGCAGGTCTGGGCACCCTCACTCATAAAATAGTGGCGCTGGGAACATCTGTAACATGTGTCTCTAACAGAACTGTCTGGGTCCCAGCCTCTAGAAAAGAGAAAAGCAAAATGCCAACCATACCCCCACATGAGGTTACCATACCTGTGTGATTCTACTATTCCTCTTAGATTTAACTCTTTTTATGGGTGTGATAATAGTAGGTGCTCAATTAAGGTCACCCATTATTGTGTTGGGTGGGGGTTTGATTCTCATCTTTGCAACAAACCAGCAGAGGAGGTAACAATATCCCCACTGAGCAGATGGGACCACTGAGACCCGGGCAGTTGAGGCACACAACTGGTGGCAGGGCAAAGGTGAGATGGGACCCTGGTCTCTGCATTCAACCTGTCTTTTCACAAAATCACACCACCTGCCCCACGAAATATCCTGCCTGCCGGCCTGCTCACACGCTGTTCTCTCGCGAGGCTTTGCCATGCTACCATATGCTCTTCATCTTCATGACTTGTGTGGCTGCTCAACACTCTGAGGAATGATGCCGTCACTCTGTAATCAGTCATTTCCCACCCCCTGCTGACATTTTTGTGATCATAAGTAAAGCTGTGGTGAACATATTTGTGCATGCGGATCTTCTCCTTCTTGTAGATGATGCCAGGGTTAAATTCTTATCAGGGGAATCAGGGAGTCTAAGATATGGACCTCTAGGGGTGGGCTGGGGAAGAATACTGGACTAAATGTACCCAGTGCCTGCTGTGTGCCAGGTTCCCAGGTTTCCACGCTGCTCGAGGCCTTCATGTTTTTCTGACCGCTTTATCTGAGTCCTTTGTATAACAAAAAATATTTACCCTTCGTCATTTGCTGCCCAAGATCCAACTTCTACAAACATTCCACTGACTCAATTAAACCACAGATCATTAAACAACCACAGAGCTTAAAGAGCCTATAAAACTGTATACAGAGGCAGCAACAAAGAGGAGGAAAACATAAAACCAAGCCCAAAAGATTCAATGCAGACGGAAGCTCCCTAAAAACTGGAATATAAATGTTTCATTCAAGAGCACATGTCTTCTCAAACAGGAAGAGAGCCTTCGCTGTTTTCAAAGATGATTTTAGCTTTACAGAAGACAGCTTTACGAGATGTCTTCTTCCTTCTCCTACAAAGAAGATAAAATATTCCTAAAAAGTATTTCTGCAGAGAACTGCAAGGTGGGTTCCCCATGTGATTGTCAGTCACCACTTTGGGGGGCAACACCACCTGAAAGGTGCTTCTCACCAGGTTCTCCACCATCAGGGGATGCGGGTTCCCTTGGTCCTGGGTTTGGGAAAAGTGGGAAAAGGGAAGTGGTGTGCCATCCCTCCGTCTCTTTCACGAAAAAGGAGCCTGTTTGGGTCCACATGTAATTTCTTCGAGTGTAACTGAACCGTAAGTGGTATTTCACCTGTGGAAACAAAGAAAACCAACTGCTCTGAGGGATCCAGAGGATCACACACCCGCATCAATTGAGAGAGGTTAGGGGACTCTTATTCTGTGAACTCACCAGTGTCTCCCAGTGTCTTCCCCAAGGTCAGAGCAAGTGGTCCTGCCCCAGGGGTAACAGGGAGCCCACAGGGGCACTTTGGGTGTTCTTTGCCAAGCCTCTCTTGCCGTCCACCCACATGAACGCTACATGACCTTGAAATAACGCTAGAGAAATTTGATGGGTTCCCAGTCTTAATCCCATCGGGCAAAGCAAAAAACTTTTTGGAGGGGGCTGTTTTAAACATGTAGCAGAAATGCTAATGCCATATCATACTTCAGTCCCAAGTATTTGCTACTTTCTTATCTATCCTGTACGACTCTTTGCACAGAGGCCTAGAGACCAGTAACGCCTTTTATGAAATGAGAGGACATAAAGGGGCCTAGAGTGATGGCTCATAGGCTGCTTTCTCCAAGCAGGTAAGGTTTCTAAATTGCTTGGCCTGATGGGTTAAAATGTCCCCAGGCCTCCCTCAGGAGGGACCAAGATGGCAATACTGGACCAAAAAAAGTTGGTTTACTCCCAGGCCAGCGGAGCACTTTTGTAGGCTGAATTAGTTTGCGGGGTGGCGGGGGGGGGCGGGGAGGGAAGGACTTGGCTTTGTGGGGCTGAGTCCTCACCGCCAGGGGCAGGGGGTCCTTGCTGTGGTTGAAGGTGTGTTCGAACACCACGGCGGCCAGCACGTTGGAGGAGCGGTTGTCATACTTGATGTAGTCCTCAAAGTCCTTCTCCGAGGCAAAGCCGCGAACTGTGGAGAGCATTGAGGCTGAGTTGCCCAATCATCTGCCCCACTTGAAAAATCTAAATGGTTCGGTCATTTGCAGATAAAAGACGGAAAACTTACACATTTCTCTAGGGTTGTGTAAACCTTTTTAAGACCAGAGGCGGCTTTTGTTTTTGGCAGAGAGGCCGGCTGCCGTGAAGGTAGGCGGAACCTGAAAATCACAGCCCGCCCTGGGGTTCTGGTGGGACTGCAGGCAGGGCTGGCCGCAATGCCACATCCGTTACCCTCCTCCATGCAGGCGGCCACCTGCCCTGGTTCCACTGCCGGGGCAGCCCCCTCATAGCCTTATAGCCATAGTGGTATGCTTCAAAAAGTTGAGTAGACACTCATGAATAGCTTGTTAAATGATTCTCTATCACCCAGCCCCCATTTCATATAAAGGATTTTACTGTAATCACTCAGTGAGGGACCAAGGATCTTCTCCTAAGTGTTTGCTACACTGAATTCAACAAGCCCCAGGAGGTACATGCCAAAATCAAGAGGAGGGAAAAAAAGAGATCATACTTTTTATCATGAAAGTAAAGAGCTAGAAAAGACAACTAGCATGTGTTTATTGGGAGTATACCTCAACAGGCTCTCTAATGACTCATTTTTTTCTCTTTTAATCCTCATCTGAGGATATGCTCTTATTGATCTCAGAGAGAGAGAAAGAGAGATAAAGGATGGGGGGGAGAGAGAGAGAGAGAGAGAGAGAGAGAGGGAGAGAGAGAGAAGAGAGAGAGAGAGAAAAACATTGATCGGCTGCCTCCCACCCCTGACCAGGGATCGAACCCACAACCTAGGTATGTGCCTGGGAATAGAACCCACACCCTTTGGTATACAGGACAATGTTCCAACCAAGTGAACCACCCAGCCAGAGCCTAATGACTCCTTTTAAATTTTTATTATTATTAATTTTTAAAATAATTCTTTATTGTTGAAAGTATTACATATGTCCCCTCCCCACCCCCCACCTCATTGACTCCCTCCAGCCCACCCCAGGCCATGGGCCAGGCCTAATGACTCTTTCAGAGCTGTCCTCTCAAAACCACACCCCAGAAAAGATTCTCGGCACCATATTCTCACACCTCATCTTACCCGTGTAACTAAAAGAGCTTTCTTTGGGTATGTGGCCACCTATTCCCCCTGCGGGTAATTGGCTGCTGCTCAAGCTGCCACATATCAATTCATCTGGCCCTCACAACTCCTTATAATAAGACATGGATACAAGCCCTGGCTGGGTAGCTCAGTTGCTCAGAGTGTCATCCCAATATGCCAAGGTTGTAGGTTCGATCCCCGGTCAGGACACATATAAGAATTAAACAATGAATGCATAAATAAGTGGAACAAACAATGCTTCTCTCTCTCTAAAAAAAAAAAAATGTTTAAATCAGTAAGTAAAAATGTTTAAAAAGGAGAGACAGGAGACAGAGCTGGGGGGTTTGCCCTGGCAGCATGGCCAACAAGAGGAGAGGCTGAACGGCCCTGAACCTCGCAGGAAGAAGGTCCCCCTGGGCGCCTCACCTCTCAGGTTGATCACCAAGGCCCTCTTGGCGGTCTCTGTGACGGTCTTCACGGCGTCGCTCTGGGACGGGATGTAGGCAAGCTCCCAGGCGTCTCCTGGAGGAGGGAAGCTGAAGAACAGGGGCAGCTCCCGGATTGGCTGGCTGGGGTAGATGGTGGCCTTGGGCACGTTCTCCGACTGGATCTTCAAGCGAAGCCAAATCAGGATCCCAGAAAACAGCAAGGGTAGGAGGAGTTCCAAGGCCGTCACCAGGACCTTCCGCTTCTGGAAGAGGAATGAAAGCACATGCTGACGGACTGAGAAGCACAGGAGTGGGTCACAGACCCCCTCCCCGGGGACACCCCCCTTCCCTGGGGACACCCCCCTCCAAGCTTCACTCTCCCCCTGAGGCCGTCTCCCAAGGTGCCCAGACAGGGGGCACACACTTCTTCTTGCCATGCCCCGAGAGTGGCACTTACCTGCAGAGTGTAGTTCTTCCAAAGCAGGAGTGACAGCTGCCTGAGCACCGCCATCCTCTCACCAGGAGGGACCCTCCGCACTAGTTACAGAGCAAGGACCAAAAGTTAGGGTGTGCCATGAAAATGTGCTTTGAGTTTGGGGGAGCACAGGGGAAAGAGGGGGAGATTGAATCTTGGGACACATAACCTTCTCTCCATGTTTCTCCTCACCTTTTTTCATACCATCTTCACCCAACATAGCACACGTGAGAGAGAAACAACAGTTCTATTGCTTGTTTAAAGTACACTCTTTTGGGAAACGGACCTTCTTTCTTCCCGAAACTTAAGATCAACAACAGGCTTTTATGTGCAATGTGACTGCTAGAGTGGTATTTATAATTTGATAAAAAGCTATTCAGATGTTCTCTGTAGTTCATGTGAATGTGCTATTTCTTAGCAAAATACTCAGGCTGATGGAATTCCTCTCCATGACTGGCTTTCCTCTCCACCAACACAGAACCAGTAAAAGGAAACTCAGCTTAGTGTGCTGGCTTCGGGGTGATTTCTAAGTTTGAAGAGGGCTGTGGAGGGAGGGAGAGAGGGAGGGAGGAGAAGCCTGAAATGGGGGTCCTCACTGGCCCTGTTGTCTCAGGAGCAGGATACAGGTAGCAGACACATGGGCAGGATGATGGAATGTACCTTCCTGCCTTGAACCCTAAGGAAGCATTTCCTGCTTTAACTGAGCATTGGTATGTGAGCCTCCCACAGAGTGGTCATTTTTCTTCAAAGAAAATCTATCCTGTGTCACTATGAATGTTATATTTCAATCTGGTACATAAACTGGGAAAGTCTGCTGAGAGATTATGAAACACAAGAGATAGCAGAATGGATGGAACTGGAGAGCATTATGCTAAGCGAAATAAGCCAGTCAGAGAAAGATAAATATCACATGATCTCATTCATTTATGGAATATAATGAACAACATAAAGTGATGAATAAAAACAGATCCAGAGACAGAGAAGCATCGATCAGACCGTCAAACTTCAGAGGGAAGGTAGGGGAGGGTGGGGGTAAGGGGGAGAGATCAACCAAAGGACTTGTATGCATGCATATAAGCATAACCAATGGACACAGACACCAGGGGGTGAGGGCATGAGTGTGGGGGGGGGGGGAGATGGGGGAGCAATGAGGGGATAAGGACACATATGTAATACTTTAATCAATAAAGAAAAAATTTTTTTTTTAAAAAAGAGATAGCAAAAACAAGAGTGGGGTTTAGAAAGGCCTCTCTCGGCCCTGGCTGGGTAGCTAAGTTGGTTAGAGTATCATCCCGATACACTAAGGCTGCAGGTTGGATCCATGGTGAGGGCACATACAAGAATCAACCAATAAATGCATAAATAAGTGAAACAACACATCAATGTTTCTCTCTCCCCCCCCTTCTTTCTCTCTCTCTCTAAAATCAACCAATAAATATAAATATGTATCTACTCTCAATTTAGGAAACCCATTGTACTAGATTTCAGGTGTGAGAAGCACCTGAAATCGGTAGAGACACCGAGCTCAGAGTTTATTAGATGCTTACCTGCTAGAGAAGGAGGTGGTCACGTTCTGGAAGCTGCGGGCATGGAGGCTGAAGTGTGGACCAGGCTGCTCAGACGCACGGTGGTCAGCAAGAACGGCAGAGGAGGGGAGGCCCCGGAGAGCTGCTGGTCACCGTCCATGTACCGAGGACGCAGGTGGAGCAAGAGGAACCCTCACAGCTCACAGTCCTTTAGGAGGGGAGAAACCTGCGTGACTCACAGCGGAAGAATTCTGAGTTCAATGAATCGGCTCCACATTCCGGCTGATACTAACCCAACACCATCCATTAAGTGGCCGACAATCACACAGAAGACTCACAAGGCTAGCCAATCATTCATTAGTGAGCACAAGCTAACACTACTGCCCCAAGGACCTGCCTTCAGACCCAGTGTGCGCAGAACGGGAGTTTGTTTGTTTTTTAAAGCAGCTAGTTTCACTTTTGGCTCTAGTCAGTTGAAAATAATTTCTATTAAAGTCCCTTTTTCAAAGTAAGCTCCTGCTTTAAAAAAAAAACAACAAAAACACACAAAACAAGAAAAGATGTGTCCATAGTTATTCAAAATGTATGCTTTAAAGCGTAGTCAATAAATATTTTGTATATTTATAGACAACACAACTGCAAGAAGTTATATATTAATTAATGCAAAATATGGCTTTCGGTTAACTACATGGTTAAAATGTGAAGAAATTAAAGCTAAAATAGTATAAAGTGCTATTAAGCGGAAAAGTAATAAATTATCCCAATTGTTTTAAAATTAACAAGGTGGAAAACTGTCTTAAAAATCTCTTGTAGACAGGTAGTAAGAGAGCAGTGATTTAATGCTATCCATGGAGGCCTGTGGTTTAGGAAAGATTTCTACAAGTGGGTTAGGCTAAGAGGGGAAGACAGGGCCTCCATCAGGGACCGGTCATCCTGCGGTCATCTGGCCTGGCCAAGACGCTCTTCCTTCCTCCATCTCAAGAGGGGAATGTAAAAAAAGGTCACAGTTCGTAGAGGTCTTCTGGTCAGAGACGTTGACGACTTCCTTTTCGGGAAGAGTCTGTCCAAGGAAGGACACATCACCAAGCCTAATCCTGTCTCTCTAGGGGGGAAGGAGGGTGGTGGTGGGGTGGGGCAGAAGGAAAGACCCTCCACCTTCCTACGAGGCTGCAGAGCAGTATCTGGGAACTGACCTGAGTGCTGGGAGAGGCTCCAGGCTGCCGTTTTCCTCCGGGGCTATGGGAGGACTGGCGGAAAGGAGGGAGCCCTGTGCAGAGGGCTCTGGGGTGGGGCTGGCAGGGTGACCTTGGAGATCAGGAGCACTGACGCCTCTTGGGACATCAGGAGGGGCCCGGGGCTCCCGGGCATGACTCACTGGCACCTTTGGGTGCTAGAGAATAATTTGAAAAATAAACATAAAACTTCCCTCACCAAGTTAGAAAATCAAAGAGCAAAACAGATTGCAAGTATGTTACTTTAGGAAGAACAGAGCCGGTAACAAAGAAATATGGACGTAGGAAAACAGAGACCAGACCGCAGGGTTGACTCTCTGTTCTCTCCTGCTACATTAAAAGATAAGAAGCTTTCATATTATATACTTTTATACTTACACAGTCTCTTATTTCAACTCTGGCTTCTGGTACCAGTACCCTTTTATAGACAAAGAAACCAGGAGGGAAAACCTGGCCCAGGATCACACCACAAGAAAGCCACAGAGCCAGGATCTGAACCTCCCATTAACTCCTACACCACGACATCCTTGTGTATCCTAAAGGCAGTAAACATCTTTATAAAATTTGTATATAGTGCCTCCAGAACCTAACATTAGAAATCAGAAGAAAAATGTCCCTTGAGCCCCACCACCTTAGTATTTTATTTATTTCTGTCTCCCCAAAGCACCCAGCTTGTTGCTTTGTACACGCCAGGCTTTATCCAAAGTCTCACTAAATGCTATATCTGTGTCTGTTCTGTTTGAGTAAAAAAAGAATTTAAAGGAGGAGATTTCCCGGAATTACAAAACCAAGAAAGCTTTCTGGTTACAAAAGCAAATGTACACGAGGAAAGGAAGCTCAAGTTCCTTAAAACCCTTGACCCGCGTGGCACCGAGAGTCCCCAGAAGTGGAAATGGCCTCGGTCCAGAACCACCCCAGGCGGGTTCTACTCTAAGGCAAACACTTGGCCACTGGCAAAGCCACCACCTCCGCCCACAAGAGCACGTCTGAAAACTTCCCCCGCAGCGGCCCACTTCACTCCTCCAGGGACAGAGCCAGGAAGGGGAGGGAAGACTTTATTGTCCCCACTAAAAGCCTTGTTTGCTTACTGTTAAAATATTAAACGTTACACAAACTGTTGAGTATTTCAATATTTGCTTTTTAGGTGAGCAACTGAATTGGTCCAGAGTGAGTGCATACTGTGGGCTGCTTATTTCTGAGAAGTCTCTTGATGACACATAGAATTCCTCTAAAAATGGTTTTTCCAGTAGCTTTTGTTAAAGAGCTGTGGGTCGGGCCAGTTCACGCGCACCCACCGTTGTTCAGGGGCCCACCGCTCAGCAGCACTCCAGTGCAGCGGTCGCCAACCAGTGGTCTGCGGACCTCTGGTGGTCCCTGAGGTCCGAAAGGTTGGCCACTGCTGCTTAGTGCATCTTGGGGAGTCTAGACACTTCCAATGTTATTTATTTATCTATTTATTTATCTATTTATTATTTTTTAATCCTCACCGGAGGATATTTTTTCCATGGATTTTTAGAGAGAGTGGAAGGGAGGAAGGGAGGGGTAGAAAGAGAAATCTCCATTGGTTGCCTCCCACTTGTGCCCGGACAGGGGCCAGGGATCAAGCCTGCAACCCAGACACTTCCACTTTTTAGATTTGTGGGGATTTTCTTTTTCATTATGGGCTTCAATATGTCCAACAATTTATATATATGCCGGTGCAAAAAAAAGGTTTTATTTCTGCATATATAGAACAGAACGATGTTAAATGCTTCAAGAGAGTCACTGCTGAGCTATCCTCCAGACCAGCGAGCAGAAGCGGACAAGGCACACACCCTATTATGTTCCTGACACATCCCAGGTTCAGTACATCTCCTTCATGGAAACCTAACTCCGCACAGGCCTGGAGGGAGGAACGGGTGGGAAGGAGGGGTCTCCATAAGCCACAGGCATGCCTGCTGGTGTCAGGCAAAGAACAGACAACCATGGTTCTGCCCTCTTTACCACAGGTGTGGAATAGAGAGATGGCCTGGTTGGGGGTGCTGGCCAGGACTCGGCACTTTTCCTGAGGACCAAGGTGGGTGAGGATCTATCTCAGCTAGGAAAGCACTTCTTTATCAACACGGGGTCTGTAACAGTCAGCAGTATTAAGGGTTGACATGTGTACACACTGAAGAAGCCCTGACAAGTACTTAGTTAATGTTTGCTGGTAGAATCTGTAGCCTTTTAGGATACACAAGACAAAAACACATTTGTTAACCCAACAAACATTTGCCAAGTGCTCACTGTGTGATGGGCACTTTTACCAGGTAATAAGGATTTGGAGATGAAAATTCCAGCGTTCTTAATCCAAGGAGCTCACAGTCTGAATGTTTGCATGTACTACAATTGCTAAACACGAAGCCAAATAAAAGCATCATGAAATTCTGGAGAAGACTGAATTTGATGTGTGTACATGTATACGTGTGTGTGTGCGTGTGTGAGAGTGTGAGCATGTGAGTGTACGTGTAAGAGAGCTCTGGGAAGGCTTTCAGGAGGTTGCATGGGAGATTGGTCTCAAGCTTCTTATTTTTCCATTCTTATGTTTGGTTTATTCTTTTTTATATATAAATATATGCAAGTTTGTTAAGTGAAAAATTCTGTTAAATGCAGTATACCTGCTTTAAATTAAAATGAAATTGCAGAAATATCCCCCTATACAAACATACATAAATATATAGGTAGATTTATAAAAAAAAAACAAAGTCTGATCAAAATATGCATAGCAAAACTGATGCTCTCTGGACTCACTGGGCCACATTTTGCAACATTTGGAGCACACTGGTCTCAAGTTTCTTATTCGTTGGGGTGGGAGGGCAATACTAGATCACGGAGAAATGAATGAGTGTGTGTGGGGAACAGCAGGTAGTTTGGAGTGGTGGTAGTGGGGGGACAGCAGGGAATAAGCCGAAAGGGAAGCCAACAAGGGCTTGGATGCTATGTCAAGAAGGGAGTTGGGGTGAGGCATGGAGGGAGAGGGTCTCTAAATGTGCAGTAATGCTGCTTGTGGGTGTTTTGTTTTGCTTAATCTTTTACCCAGTACGTGATCCTTTTCTGGGGGCGGAGTGGACAGTAAATATGTGAAAATGTCTAATTCAATGAATTCTTCAGACGAAATGCCCATCTATATATATAAAAGCCTAAGCGACCAAACGACCGAACAACCAAAGGACTGGTCGACCAGTCATTATGGCACGCACTGACCACCAGGGGGCAGGCGCTCAATGCAGGAGCTGACCCCTGGTGCAACAGCAGGAGCACTGCTTAGCTGACCAAAAGGCCCCAGACGCAGGGCTCGTGGCTGGCCGCTGCACCCCAGAGACCACAGCAGAGTGGCAGCAAGCCTACTGAGCCATGGTGGTGGCAGGCACAGCAGGGCCAGGATGAACAGGAGTGGCAGGCAGGAGCGGCAGGTAGCACTGGACTGCCAGTTTCGGCTCAATCCCTGCAGGCTACGCGGAGGGACCCACTAGTGCACGAATCCGTGCATTGGGCCTCTAGTATAACAATAAATACTGTCAAAAACAGGCTAAAACTAGCAGGCACATTTACTGAGTATGGTCCCTGCCAGTGAACCCACTATTAGTCTCCAAGTGTGGTGAGCAAGATTATCTGCTGGAGTAATGGAATGGTGAGGAATTTTATTTGTAAGTATTTTTCTTTAGAAATGAGAAAAATTGGCTTTACTAATATTTTTTAAAAATATTTTTATTGATTTTTAGAGAGAGAAGATGGTAGAGAGACAGAGAGATAGAAACATCCATGAGAGAGAAACATCATCAGTTGGCTGCCTTCTGCAGGGGATCGAGCCCACAACCCAGGCATGTGCCCTGACCAGGAATCGAACCAGTGACCTCTTGGTTCCTGGGTCAATGCTCAACCACTGAGCAACACCAGCCGGGCAGCTTTACTAATATTTAATACATGGACGGACGCTGGCACCCTTGTTGGCCTGTGTGTCAGCAGCCATGGGCACCCTGACGGAGGAGAGGTTCTGTGATACGGGGGTGATGGCGGGCCCTTCCCACTAGTTTACTTGAAGCCTCTAAGATACGTTGGAGTTTACATACTTCAAGATAGCATGGTTGAAGGACCTTGTATGCATATATGCATGGCTCATGGACACAGACAATGGGGCAGTGAGGACCTGGGGGGGGGGCAGGGATGGGTTGGAGGGGGCCAATGGGGAGGGGGGGAGGGGACATATGTAATACTTTCAGCAATAAAGAATTATTTTTTAAAAAAAGATATGGTTGTATTCAATTAAAAACAAAAACCAGACTCCATTATACTACTTTGTTGTGACTCAGGAATACCTGTGAAGATCTTTTATGACACAGAGGTTCACTGGTTATCTTGTGATTTAGAACTTAAGGAGGGAATCTGCATTTTCTTTCACGAAAAGTTCCAAATCAGGAGACCTTTTTCTTTTCTTTTTTTCAAGGGAAAATGACTGCAGCAGTGTGTCAGCTAGCTTCTTTCTTTCAAGCCAACATACTCAAATCAGTGCCTTGAAGGAAAAGGTGTGATTGTGTTGCCAAGGATGCTGCAAGAGCACCGTTTCACAAACATCTGCACCGGCACACCAAAAGCTTTGGGAACTAGGTTGCCAGCTTCTCTCATCGCCCATGAACACTTATCAGCCCAAATTCAGGAGCCCTTGCATGACTGGTGAGTGGGATTGAAAAACAAGTACTGGAATCACAGCACAGTCTCTGTGTCTCCATGCGGTGTGGCATCACATACCACAAGAACCAGGAACTGAAATAAACAGGACACAGAAACAGAACCAGACCTTCAAATGCTGGAACATATATTTCACTATTTTATAAATGAGATGTAGACTTGATCACATGGTTTCCTTTTAAAAACAGCATATGTTGGTGCGGTGATGGTGGGGGAACAGCAGGGAATAAGCCAGAAAGGGAAGATTTTGTAGCATTAGTACACTGACAAAATTACATCATGTTCACTTTCCCTCTCATGCTTTAAAAGTTCTATATTCGTGTATATTTCTATGTCCATAATATCAGGACAGTAGTGTATGACTATAATTTATAAATAAGTATAATATATGGGGGATACATACTTAAATTCTTTTACACAAGAAAGTGCACAAAAAATAGTTTTTAGACGATGTATTTACACAAGTGGTCTTTGCGTGAATGAGATGGGAAGAAATCCCGAAGGCTCAGTCATTGTCTGAGAGCAGACCCCTCCACACCTCTCCAGGCCGGGTTTGAGGCTGTGGTCATTTGCATTGGGAGGCTCAGGGGGAGACCTGGTGTGCTCACACTCAACACCACCACCAGCTCTGTTCAGGGTTGGGGGCAGCCATCTCCTCAGGATCACATGGCTCTGAGTTTACATTAAAGCTTCTGGTGGGAGTTGGTAGGGTATATTTTTGCCAAAGATGTGGCCCAAAGGAGGTTATTGGGAGAGAGTTCTATGAAATCTGTGCTGCTCATCCCTTTAAAACTTCTATATTTGTATACATTTCTATGTCCATAATATTCATGACTGTAGTGTATGGCTATAATTTATAAGTAAATATAATATATGGGGATACATACTTACATTCTTTTACAAAAGAAAGTGTTGCCTGCTTTTCTAACCCCTGCTGTAGCCTCGGTCCCATTCCCAGGCCTGCTAGCTCATCTGCCTCTCTTGGTGGAGGAAATGAAGTAATTGGGCAACTGGAATCCCCAGGGAGAGGTAACCATGGATGTTCTGTAAGGACCAAGGCGCAACTCATTAGTCAGCTCCTGCAGTGGTTCCTACCTGCCTGTTGACTCCAAATCTCTTCAAATGTGCAAATAACTCTGAGCCATTCATACACTGCACGAGTCCCCCCAGGACAGGGACTGACACACCTTACACTTTCCCACAGGTGTCTGGGCCTTTTAGGGTTTTGTCTGCTTGGAATACCATCCTCCATATCTGTCTCCACCTTCTGAAATCCCACCTATTATTTCTCAGCCCCGTCCTAGCACCTCTGTCAATCAGCCACTGATAACCTTGGTTCAAGGGTTCTGCATCTTGGCTGAACAACAGAATCTTTTGGAGGAGTTTTAAGACTGAAACTGATGTCTGAGGCCCATCCCTGGAGATTCTGGACTCTGCTCTGGACATGGGGCTCTTTCCCAAGTGATTATAACATTCAGCCAGAGTTGAGACCTTCTGCTCTTGCTGAAAGCTATCCCTCCACCTCTGGGACATCTTCAGCAGCTTTTCTGGATGTCTCATGTATCGCTTATCTTGTCCTGTCTTATGTCACAGTTACTTGTGAATAAGTCATCTCTTTAACTCTACCCTAAAGTCCCCAAGACCAGGGACCATGTCCAGGAAATCTTTCAATCATTCACAGAGCCTTGCCCGCATTCTCCTCGGAGTTCTAGAATGCTTTCCCCCTCAACAGACTCAATAGCAGAAGAGTCTACTGCCATTTCAAGAAGCAGGTCCGGAGAAGAAACTGTTAACTAGGAGTATTACGTGGGCCTTCCCAGTTGAGACCAAGTCAGAACAGGGTCCTATGAGACTGCCTGGCACATGCACCATGGGAGGCTAACGTCTTTTTAAAAAACAGCTTGAGCTACCCTCTCTTGTTCCAAAAGGCTGTCTCATCAGAATTGTGGTAGATCACCTTAAAGAGGGAATGATGCCATCCTATTTGTCAGATAGAATAAGCAAGTGTTTATTTATTTATTTTTAATTCTCTAAGAAGTTAAAAAGATGGGGGAGGGGGGATCCTCATGGCATCCCTTTTTACCTATTTTCTTTTTCTCTTACATTTCCCGTGATGCAAACTTCCTAAAGGAAAACAACCTTCATCCTTTCAAGTTTACAAAAGGCAGCATCAAATACACGAAATCAAATGGTATAGTTGCTCAGGAGAAAAGAGCATTAACTTTTTCATGTGAACCTTGTCTGAGTCTCCAGGCCTGCCAGGTACTGGCTATGTGCTGGGAGTGCAAGACCAAACAAGAGCCAATCAGTGCCTCCATGGAGCTCACAGTTCGAGAGGCAAAGGGACAAACAAACCTAAATAATCCTGTAAGGCAACAGCTTTAATTGGATCCTGTCCAAGGAAGTGAGGCGAGGGCATGCATTCACGTACAAATATACACTGGCCCTAAACCCTCCTGCAGGAGACCTCATTAAGCTTATAGTGTGTGTGTGAGGACAGATACCCCTGTAAACACAAATGACACCAAATCAGGACTGACCATGGACGCCAGAAGGTTGTACTTAGGTTTCTGAGGCCTCTCCGCCTAGACCAGGAGTACCCTTCCTGCTGTCCCCCCACACAACTCCCACCACCAACAGTGGACCCCTGGATCCTCAATGGAGCTCCGTTCTGGGACTGAGGGGTTGGGAGGAAGGCGAGTCCAGTATGGAGAAGGATTACCACCCACATTGGGACTCTGCACCGAGAGAGATGAGCCAGCAGCATTCTTGGAGGCCCTGCCTCGGCTCCCCAGCCTGGGACGCAGCAGGACCCTACCAGACAGGTGTTGAGAGTGCCTGCTGGATGAATGCGGCGGGTCCTATCTCGGCTGGGCACAAAGGATTCCGCAGCTATTGATTCTATGTCCGGGAAGGTTTAGGTTTCTCCGAGGCCGGGTGGCTTCAGCGACCTGCCTGCAGGGATGGGGACACGCCCAGAGAGGTTCGAGCCGTGAGGAAGCCTTAGTCAGGGCGGCCTGGCGCTGCAGGGAGATGCACCTGCGGGGCCGGCGCGGGTGGGCACGGGCAGAGCGGGGGCGGTGCAGGGTGGCGGGGCTCCGGGGCAGGTCGGCTGGGGCTGGGGGCGGCCGGGGCGGGGAGCGGCTCCGCAGCCGCGCGCGCATTTGCGGCGGGTCCTACGGCACTCACCGACCCTTGGCACCGGGGATGCGGCGGCCGGCGCTCTGCCCTCTCGCGGGGTCCACTCCTTCGGCTCCCAGCTCCGCTCCAGCCTCGCGGAGGAAGCCGTCACGGAGGGGAGGGGGCGCCGGCGACCCGCCACAGGACAGACCTGGCCGCTCAGGATCCTGCAGGGGGCGCGCCGGCCAGCTCGCGCGTGCGCCTTGGGCCGCCCCTGCGGGTGCCCCTCCCTCCCCAGGAGGCCCCGCCCCGCCCCGCTCGCGCCTGCGCAGTGCCTCGCTCGCCGGGCCACGGCCCGCAGGGGGCGTGCGACGCCCAGCCCGGCGAGGTTTCGGACCCTGAGCAGAATTATCCCCAGGTGCTGCGAAGCCGCTGAAGCAGTCAATGCCGAAACCTTGGCCTTCGTTGGCTTCCTTCCATTTCCCCCTAAGCACTGCCTTTTGTTGGGTGCGGTGCCCCTTCTCCTCACGGACCTCTAGCTCGGCCTCACCCTCTTCTTGGTGGGCAAGCTCGTCTTTTGGGTCGGACACCCTATTCGGCCTGGTGCTGACGGCTGCTGGGGTGGGTGAGATCCTGGGAGGGCCAGGAACTTTCTGGAAAACGGCCGTAGGGGTGGGCAGGAAGGCCGGGCATCCCCGGATGTGACCACCGTGACGGGGCGCAGTTCAAAAGGGTGGGGAGGCCAGGGGGTCCCGAGATTGGGTCAGAATCACCTCAGGCAGGGGAGTCGCAGGTTAGGGTTCCAAGGCCAAGTTGGGGTCACCTTGGGTGAGGAGGATTCCGAAGCTAGATTGGGGAGGAGGGTAATGGGTCGGGCTGGACCGAAGGGGAGCGAGGTCGGGTCGGAGTCACGTGGGAACGATAGGGTCCCGAGGCAGGACCAGGGGCCATCTGTGCAGGAAGGGTCGCTGGACAAGGGCAAGGTCACCTGGGACTGAGACGGCTCCGAGGCCTGGATGGGTCACCGGGGACTGGAGGGTCTCGTGGCAGGGGTGGACCCGGTGAGGGTGGCCTGGGCTGGAGGGTGGACGGCACGGCCAACAGTCACCAAGGCCTGGCCCACCAGTGTCTGGGTCTCCAGGACTCAGGATCTTCCAGAGTCCCCCCCCCCCCCCCCCCCCCCCGAGGGACACCGCAGGTGGAACACCTCGCCTCCTGGCCGCCGGCCGTTCCTTCCAGCGGTTGCTGGGCCACAGCTGGCCGGCCAGCACCTGGGGCGCCGCCTGCTGGCCAGCCGGCTCCTGTCTCTGCTCCCAGCACGCCTCCGGATCAGGATGCCAGTGAACCGCAATGACCTAAGTCAGGTTTATTCTCCTGCTACCCGAAGACTCCCTATGGGTTAGTGATTGAGTGTCTCCATGCCTCACTTGATTTTCTTTTTAAAAAAATTTTTTTATTGTTGATAGTATTACATATGTCTGCCATCCCCCCTTTGTCCCCGCCTTCCCCCATTTGATTTTCTTCATAGCACCTTTCATTATCTGAAGTGGTATTCACTGATTTGTTTGCTTTTCTTCCCTCTATCTCCCTTACCAGAAGGTGGTCTCCATAAGGACAGGCATTTTGCCTAGTTGACGGCTATATCCCAGGGTACTAGAATGCCTGGCACAGAGGAGGCACTTGGTAAATATTTGTTGAATGAAAAAGTCACAAAGACCTGGTTTTAAATCTTAATCTGACCCCTTAACTAGTAGGCATATCATTTTACCTTTCTGAACCTCAATTTCTTATCCCTAAAATTAAAATAATAATAGTAATAATACCAAACTCAATGGTATTTTTTTAGGGTCAAATGAGAAAATGCCTAAGTGCTTATTACAATGCCTGGCACATAAATGCCAAATAAATGGTAGTATAATGTGAGTACAACTAGATATTTATATAGCCTGCTCTTTATAATGAGCATACAGGAAAAAACCCCTACACAATTGAATGCAATTATGGCATAGGTAGGGGAGTGGATTATTACTGTGCTGTAAACATCTTACTAGTAAAAACCATCTCTCCCCATCAGTCCTCACAGACTGCACCCCGTCTTCCCAACCAAAGTGTCTATCAGAAAACTCTATGAACCTGTCTGGTTGGTCCTTCTCTTCACTCTGCCTCTTCCTCACTCAATTTTTTTTTTTCTTTCAAGAACCAAACTTTGCCATTTCCAATTTAGATGGGTTACACCTTGCAGTTACTTTCCAGCCCTTTCTAAATCTGATCCTGGGTCTGCATCACCAAACCCAGAGTTGACTGACTCAGAATTTCCCCTGGATGGAAGGTGAGAGTGGGGGTACTGGAAGAAGAATGACCACACAGATCAAGATAGACAATTGCGAAGAGTAGTAATTTTATATCTTTGCTCTTAATCATGTCAGGGTGCTTGCTATTGTAATTATTATTAATTATCGTAATCATGACCGGGAGGGTGTAAAGGTCACTGGCAAAGCAAGATTGTTATGTGCAAAGAGTTCAGGTTCTGGACTCCTGTTCAGAAACAACTGCCCACAGTGGGCTGGACACTTTTGATGTTCCACAACAATCAAAATTTAATCAAATTTCTGCTTAGTGCTACTATTGAAAAAAGAAGCCCAATCCAGATGCTCCATCTAGTCTTTTCCCTCCACACGGAAGCCCAATAATTTGCTCAAAGTCACACCTTATAGGTGAGACTGGAGCCCAGTGTTCAGGTTCCTGGGCTTGTTAACACTTTCTGGTATGTAAATTGCTCACATTCATATATCACGAATATATGCTGAGGAATTACATGGCATACTCCTTGGGGTTGCCATGGCAAAGGCATTTCTCAACGTGGGTAACAAAAGTTAAAGTGGATAGTGGCACATAAATTTTATGGCTTTACAAAAGGCAGTAAACCTAGTTGTTAACAATAGTTGGCTGACATTTATAGATATATACATATCCACACTATATGCCTTTTTAAATGAGACCAGTATGTCAGCTCCTATTTCTTTTGCAGGAATACAAATACTATCTATCCCAATATATGTTTGTTTTTGGTACAGAAGTGTCCAAGTTGCTGGTATTCAATGCACAGTTTTAGAAAGGGCTCCTCTGATTGTTTCCATAGGAACAGTGATATAATTGGGGGATAAATTTTAGATCAATGGCTGTACACTTACTCCTTCATGCCGTGATTGAGAGGCATCATATTGTAGTGGTTAAAGCCCGTTATTGAATCTGACCACACAGCCTCAAATTGAATCTCAAATCTTAATGTCTTACTTAGCCATTATGTGCCTTGGTATCCTTCTGTAAAATGGGGATCATATAGTGCCCACTTCATAGGAGGGTTGTGAGGATGTGATGCATCAAAACATTTAAAATACTTAGAAAAGTGCGTGGCACTTAGCAAGGGCCCAGTTTCCATTCTCGGGGAGATAATGAGTAAAGCCTTCTGTAATAATTTGTGTATAAGTTCTCGTGTAAAAATAAATTTTTTTACATTTGAAAATAAAAGTTATCACTTTTCTCGGGTAAAAACTTAGGGATGGGATTGTTGGATGGTATGGAAGTATATGTTTAGCAATATAAGAAACTGCCAAAATATTTCCCCAAGTAGCTGTACCATTTTGCATTGTCACTGGCAATATACTAGTATAACAGTTCCAGTTGCTGTGTATCTTTGTCAATACTTTTTAAAAAATTAGCCATTCTAGTAGCTATGTAGTAGTATTTTATTGTGATTTAAGTTTGTGTTTTTCCTAATGACTAATGATATTGAACATCTTTTCATAGTCTTATTTGCCAACCATGTATTCTTTTTGGTGAAACAGCTTAAATTTTTGTTTTAATTCATTAACAATAATTGGGTTGTTTTCTTACTTTGAGTTTTGAGGGTTTTATACATCTGGATACAGCTCCTTTGTCAGATAGCAATTTGCAAATATTTTCTCCCAGTCTGTGGCTTTTCTTTTTATTCTATTAATAGTCTTTAGCAGAGAAAAAGTTATTAATTTTGGTAAAGTCCAACTATAAATTTTTCTTTTATGCTTTTGATGGCATAGCTAAGAAATCTTTATTTAATCCAAGGTCACAGAGATGTTCTATATTTTTTTCTAGAAATTTAATATTTGATTTTGCATTGAGTTCTATGCTCTGTTTTGAATTAATTTCATATAATGGATTGAGGTATAGATCAAAGTGGGTTGTTGTTGTTTTTTACCATACGTGGATTCCAGTTGTTCCACCACCATTTGTTAAAAAGGCTATCTTTTTCCATTCAGTTGCACCTTTGTAAAAAATTGACTATATTTGTGTAAGTCTATTTCTGGATTCTCTTTTCTGCTCCACTGATTTGTGTACCTTTGATCTAATTTTAGCCCAGGGTTTGGCAAATTTCCTATAAAGGGCAAACTTTTTCTATAAAGGGCAAAATTTTATGCTTTGCATGTCAACAGGCAAAATTGAGGATATCATATAGATACTTGTTATATAAGAGACAAAACAAGTTTTCACAGAATTTTTATTAGTGAAATTCAATATAATGGGGGGGTGAGAATGGGATAGAGGAGATCAATGGGGGGGGGGAAATAATACATACTTTCAACAATAAAGATAAATTTTAAAAATTCAATATAATAATTGAGTACAATTTTTTTGTAATATATATCTACTAATGTGAAAAATGGAGTTGTTTTTTTATGAGAGAACATATTTGTTAGGTGAGGTTCAAAGGGTTCCCCATCATCAAAATTAATATTGTAAATATTCAACTCATAATGCTGATCTGTAATGAGATTTTGTGTATTTCACTTTGAAGATATGATATTGATTGAATGTATTTATGGCTTGAAAAGCATTGACAGAATTCTGTTACATTCTTCTCTTTTATATTTGCCTTTTAATAAGTCATTACATTACAAATTAATCACATCCAGTTGAAGGTTATGTGGAGGCTCCTTAATTGACCAATTAAATGGATTTTGAAATATGAAAATTTTCTTTGCACTTAAATCAAGGTCTGAAAAAAATAAATGATGCTGGAACAATAGTTTGAGCTTGGAATATACATCTGCTGCAAATTTGTGTGGGAATGAAGATTTCGCTCCTAGTTTTATCTTTTGACGGCATGGGAGGTGCTTAATGCAGCTTGCTATTGCTTGTGATTTAAACAACATTGGTTGTCATCGAAATGACTGTACCACAGTATGTTTCACATGTGAGCACTGTAAAAGCTAACTTCAAAAGCTATTCAGTGTTCAGTAATAGTGGTTATGGTGAGTTCTTTCAACCATTAAAAGTTGTCAAAATCATTCTTAGTTTATAGGCTATAAAAATTGGGTAGTGGATTTGGCCCATGGGTCAGTTTGCCTGCTTATGCTTCAGCAATATCATATTGTCTTGATTAGTGTAGTTTTAGGAACTCTTGAAATGAGGTAATAGGAGTCCTCCAGTTTTGTTCCTTTTTTAAAATGATTTTGACTATTCCAGTTCCTTTGCCATTTCATGTGGATTTTAGAGTCAGCTTGTTGATACCTACCAAAGATATTGCAGAGCTTCCAGCCAAGAGGGCAGAGTAGGTAAATGCTGTGCTCACCTCCTCCCATGACCACATCCAAGTTACAACTACATTATAAGGCAGCCATCAGTGAGAACCACCTGAGGAGTAGCTGAACAGAAGTCCTTTAACTAAGAATATAAAGAAGAAGCCAAGATGAGCCTGGAAGGAGGGGAGGAGACATGGATTGGTCAGGTCCTACCCACAGGTGTGGTGAATAAGGATCAGGGGGGATATCTTGGCTGTGGCGGTGCCCCCTGAAGAGTGAGGGTTCCTAGCCCCCACCCAACTTCCCAGTCTGGGAAGAGGAGTTCTCATAGTATCTGGCTGTGAAAACCAGCAATCTGAGTGAGACAAAGGGCTGATGGAGTCCCACACATTCCTCTCGAGAGGCCCGCATAGGAATTCACTTGCTCACAAACTTGTTCTCTGTAAGTTCCAGGGAAGGGGCAGCAGCTTGAAAGCACCGTGAACATACAGGGAGGAACTGGATTGATTAGCTTCAGGGCAAGGGCTGGAGGGGCAGGGATCAGGACAGTTCTCCCAGGGGATGGAAGCCCTGGCAGGTGCCATTGTTCCTCTGTTGACCCCTCTCTTCACCCAGCTTACATTTGCAGGCAGACATCAAATATGAGTTCTCCATTAACCTGAATAATACTGTTGGACCCACCCTGGTGATTCCCTGAGACCCTGCCCGACCCAACTCATGTGCCCTGTCTGAGCTGCTTCCAGTGGCTTTTCCATATGAGCAGCCTGCCTCGGCTCAAGCTGCAGACAGCTTTTTATTTTACTTTTTATTTTTTTAAAAATATATTTCATTGATTTTTTACAGAGAGGAAGGAAGAGGGATAGAGAGTTAGAAACATCAATGAGAGAGAAACATCGATCAGCTGCCTCTTGCACACCTCCTACCAGGGATGTGCCTGTAACCAAGGTACATGCCCTTGATCGGAATCGAACCTGGGACCTTTCAGTCCGCAGGCCGACGCTCTATCCACTGAGCCAAACAGGTTAGGGCATGCAGACAGTTTTTTAAAAATATTTTTTTATTGATTTCAGAGAGGAAGGGAGAGGGAGAGATAGCAACATCAATGATGAGAGAGAATCACTGATTGGCTGCCTCCTGCATGCCCCAACCCTCTCACCCCCCAGACTGAGCCCGCAACTCAGGCATGTGCCCTTGACTGGAATCGAACCCTGAGACCCTTCAGTCCGCAGGCCGACACTCTATCCACTGAGCAAAACCAGCTAGGGCATCAAGCTGCAGACTTTCCTAAAATCTCTCAAAAGTCCATAAAACCCAAACAAGCAGCACTGGCCTCGGTGTGCCCTCTACCTCTTGCTAAGCAGTCCCAAGCTCAGTACAAGTGGCAACTGGTCTCAACTTGCATTGTAAATTTCATCAGGTGGCACCAAGCCTGGCATAACCTGTGGTCAGTGTTGGCTTGGAGCACAGCTATAGCTAAGTGACCACAAGCTTGGCACAAGGGCGTCTGGCTTCAGCTCACATCATGGTGACCACCAAAGGATTCTAAGCCAAGTAGTAGTGATAGCTGTCCTCAGTTCATAGCATAGCCTCTCCCAAGCACCTCCAAGCCCAGCACAAGTGGCAACCAATCACAAATCACTTTGTAGCTCCTACCAAGAAACTAGTGGTATAAATGGTGACTGACCTTGGCCTCCACCAGGATCCCTCCCAGAGGCTCCAGAACCAACGCATCTGGTGGCCAGATTCAGACCACACGAGAGCACCACCCAACCAGCTCCACAAATGATGCACCTGAAGGGTAGACTTGTCTGGATCAGCCCCTGCTCAACAGCTTGTCTGCTGTAGTCACAGCCAGCCCTGACAGTCAGCCTGAAGGTCAATCCCACCAACTGATGTGCCAACAGCTACTAAGGCTCAACTACACTAGAAGGGCACACACAACCCACACAAAGGACACTCCTGGAATACCTGGGTCAGGTGGTCAAGGAGACTGCACCAATGGGCCTCTCTACTATATAAGGCCACTCGGCCAAGACTGAGAGACAATAGCAGGTCTACCCAATACATAGAAACAAACACACAGTCAGATAAAATGAGGAGATAAAGAAACATGTCCCAAATGAAAGAACAGAACAAAACTTGAGAAAAAGAACTACACAAAATGGAAACAAGCAATCTACCACATACAGAGTTTAAAATACTGGTTATAAAGATGCTCAAATAGATGAAACAGTGAGAATTTTACCAGAAAGATAGAAAAAGATAGAAACCATTAAAAAAAAGGAACCGTCAGAAGTGAAGAATATAATAACTGAAATAAAGAATACATTAGAAGGCATCAAGAGCAGAATTGATGAAGCAGAGGATTAACTCAACAATATGGAAGACAAGGTAGGAGAGAACACCCAATTGGAACAACAAAAAGAAAAAATAATGTTAAAAGAAATGAGGCTAGTTTAAGGGACTTCTGGGACAACACTAGTGTACCAACATTCTTTTTTTAAAAATATATTTTTTTATTAATTTCAGAGAGGAAGGGAGAGGGAGAAAGAGATAGAAATGTCAATGATGAGAGAGAATCCTTGATCAGCTGCACGCCCCACACTGGGGATCGAGCCCGCAAACCAGGAATCAAACCGTGACCTCTTGGTTCATAGGTCGACACTCAACCGCTGAGTCACGCTGGCTGGGCATAAAATAGCACAGAAATTTGAATTCATTTTTTTTAATATATATTTTTTTATTTCAGAGAGAGAGGTAGGGAGAGAGAGAGAGAAAAAAAAAATCAATGATGAGAGAGAATCATGGCTGCCTCCTGCCCACCCCACACACTGGGGATTGAGCCTGAAACCCAGGCATGTGCCTTGACCGGAATCAAACCCTGACCTCCTGATTCAACCACTGAGCCACCGGCTGGGCATAACACAGACATTTGAGGAACTATTCTTCCAGTACTAAACAAGTATTACTCAATTCAACAAAAATGTTGCTCACCTCATGGACAAATGAAGTTCTGACATCCATCTCTGTTGTTTCACTTTTATCTCAATTATTGTTCATTAAAACATCAACCAACATCCTTGTTAGAACTACACTCAGAGAGCTAGCTGTTAAACCAGCTAACACACCACTGCCTCCAGCCCACAGCCATGGGAGGGCGCCACCTTGGTAGTCCTTGCAGCCTTCTGCCCTAGTCAAGCCTTCAGAGGACTACAGCCCTGGCCAATAGCGCCACTGCAGCCTGGAGAGAGAGCTTGAGAAAACCAGTCAACCAAACCACTCCCAAATTCCTGAACCACAGAAACTATGTAAGATAATAAATGTCTAGTATTGTTTTACGTAGCTAAATTTTGGAATAGTAGCAGCAATAGATAACAAACACATCATCTTCGACAGAACTGTACTGAAGGGAAAAATGAGTCAAAAAGGACTGGATTATTTTGTTGTGACAAATTCCCAGAAGTAGAATAACTGACCCAGTGACTATGAATAAAAATTTGTTTCTTGAGTTATTAACAATTTGCTGCCAACAACGAATATATCTTTTTCTTAAAATAGATATTAAGTAATATTTCATTTCTGTTTTAATTTGCATGTGGTGTCTTTTAAGGAAAAGAATGAATCTATTCATGCTAATATTGCCTCAGTTCTTTGGAAAAGCCATTGGTTAGTTAATTCAATACTTAGTGCCTATATAAGAACTAGCTATACTTGCTAGCAGTATATAATCTAGGCACAGCTCCTTTTTTCTTTATTATTCTTGTCCTAACTTCTTATTTACTAGTATTTTAAATATATTCTTATTGATTTCAAAGAGAAAGGGAGAGGAGAGAGAGAGAGAGAGAGAGAGAGAGAGAGAGAGAGAGAGAGAGAGAGAGAAATATCAATGATGAGAGAGAATCATTGATTAGCTGCCTCCTGCATGCCCCCTATTGGGGATCGAGCCCACAACCCGGGCATGTGCCCTTGACCGGAATCGAACCGGGGATCCTGCAGTCTGCAGGCCGATGCTCTATCCACTGAGCCAAACCAGCTAGGGCCTAACTTGTTATTTTTTTCAAACTTTACATGACTTTTATTTTTTAAATTCAAACAAAATGAAATGTGTTGCCATTTTGAGAATTTGATTTCTTTTTGTTTTTTGTTTGGTTTAGGGTTAGTAAGTTGGCAGATTCCAGTACAGAGTTCCAAGCCATCAAGCTTCCCTCTGTCCATTCTCACCCTCTGATTAGCAGAGTTCCTGTTAACAGAATTAAACGTCTTTATTCAAGGATCTTCTCCAGGCGTCCTCAAACTACGGCCCGCGGGCCACATGTGGGTGTTTTTGCCGTTTTGTTTTTTTACTTCAAAATAAAATATGTGCAGTGTGCATAGGAATTTGTTCATAGTTTTTTTTTAACTATAGTCCGGCCCTCCAACCGTCTGAGGGACAGTGAACTGGCCCCCTGTTTAGATTCTTCTCAATACAGTCCAGCCTGCCAATCCACCCAAACACCAGGGTGAGCAAATATTTCTAATGCATGCAAGAAAGAAGTTTTGGTTTAATTCTTGAAATCATGCTATTGTTCTGTCAAGAAGTATATATCAACCTTTAACAAAGGCTTAAGAAAAAATATGCAGATTTTAGGCATAAAGACCAGCTGTATTCCATTTCAGCAATACCATGCTCTCTGTTTTGGTTCAAAGGCAAAATTTGGTGTGTTTCTTTTTTACCAGGATTAATGCAGTGGAAGAAAGTATCAGAAAAGATCACAGCAAAGATCTTGTCCATTCCTCCTACCAGGAAGAAAAAAACAATAAAAACACTAAATCTAGCCCTAACTGGTTTGGCTCAGTGGATAGAGCGTCGGCCTGCGAACTGAAGGGTCCCAGGTTCAATTCCGGTTAAGGGCATGTGCCTCGGTTGCGGGCACATCCCCAGTGGGGGGTGTGCAGGAGGCAGCTGATTGATGTTTCTCTCTCATCGATGTTTCTAACTCTCTCTCCCTCTCCCTTCCTCTCTGTAAAAAGAAATCAATAAAATATATTTTTAAAAAAACACACTAAATCTACTGGCCAAAAAGCATATTTAATCTTTCTTTTTCATCTTGCATTGTGAAAAAGATCATGTACTGTACCACCTGGAATTTTTAAATATATCCTTATGAAATACTAGAAGCCCGGTGCACAAAATTTGTGCACGGCAGGGGGTTGTCCCTCAGCCCAGCCTGTACCCTCTCCAATCTGGGACTCCTGGAGGGATGTCTGACTGCCCGTTTAGGCCCGATCCTGGTGGACATCCCTCTTACAATCCAGGACTGCTGGCTCCCAACTGCTTGCCTGCCTGCCTTCCTGATTGCCCCTAACCGCTTCTGCCTGCCAGCCTGATCACCCCCTAACCACTCCTCTGCCAGCCTGGTTGATGCTTAACTGCTCCCCTGCCAGCCTGTTTGCCCCCAACTTCCCTCCTCTGCCAGCCTGGTCACCCCTAACTGCCCTCTCCTGCAGGGTTGATGACCTCCAATTGCCCTCCCTTGTAAGCCTGGTCCCTCTCAACTGCCCTCCCTTGCAGGCCGGGTGCCTCCCAACTGCCCTCTCCTGCTGGCCATCTTGTGGTGGCCATCTTGTGTCCACATGGGGGCAGGATCTTTGACCACATGGGGGCAGCTATATTGTGTGTTGCAGTGATGATCAATCTGCATATTACTCTTTTATTAGATAGGATAGAGGCCTGGTGCACGGGTGGGGACCAGCTGGTTTGCCCTGAAGAGTGTCCCGGATCAGGGTGGGGTTCCCTTGGGGCGTGGGGCGGCCTGAGCAAGGGGCCTGTGGTGGTTTGCAGGCCGGCCACGCCCCCTGGCGACCCAAGCGGAGGCCCTGGTATCTGGAATTTATTTTCCTTCTACAATTGAAACTTTGTAGCCTGGAGTGGAGCCAAGCCTGCTGCTCCTTCCGGGGCGGCAGCCATTTCTGTGGCAGTTAATTCACCTTCTACAATTGAAACTTTGTAGCCTTAAACGGGTGGGCCCGGCCAGGGTGTGCGGAAAGCTTTGCTTCCCCTGTTGCTGCCGGCAACCCTGGCCTGCTCTCTCAAGCTCCATTCTGCCGCCATTTGTTTGAATTTGTTTACCTTCTATAATTGAAACTTTGTAGCTTGAGTGGAGGCTTAGGCCTGCAACAGCTATGGAAAGCTTGGCTTGCTCTGTTACCTGGGAAACCTTGCTCTCTGTGGCTGTAGCCATCTTGGATGTGGTTAATTTGCATACTCGCCCTGACTGACTGTGGGCGTGGCTTGGTTGGTGGGCGTGGCTTATGTAGCAGAGTGATGGTTAATTTGCATATTACCATTTTATTAGAGAGGATAGGGACAACCTGTAATATTCTTTCAATGTTGAAAAAGAGTATTGTGAATTTTATAAGGCGGTCTTAATTTAGTTTTCTACAAGGTATTACTGTAAAATAACAAGACTGATTTTCATGGGTTAGTGAAGAGGTTAATTTCATTGTTTCATTATCTTGAGTCACATATTAAAGGGGAAGCTGTCATATATGGAGCCTCTGAGTTGGAAAGGGCATTAGGGGTCACCTAGGCCAGCCACCTGCCTTATGCAGGACACTATACTCAGCCCCCAGCAAGGCTTTATCCAGCCTCCACTTGGCCAAGCTTTGCTTTTGAAGACAGTTCTGCAGTCTTCCCTGGAAGTATTTCTCAGGGTGCAACTTCAGACGTCAGTGCCTTCCCACCCCCCCTTTTTAAAAAAAATAATTTTTTTTTGTAATTTCGAAGAGGAAGGGAGAGGGAGTGAAAAATAGAAACATCAGTGATGAGAGAGAATCATTGATTGTCTGCCTCCTGCATGCCCCCAACTGGGGATCAAGCCCGAAACGCAGGCATGTGCCCTGACTGGGAATCGAACCCGTGACCTCCTGGTTCCCTGAGCCACCCAACAGGCCGGGCAATAGCAGTGCCTTTTGATGAATACTTATCAAAAGCATATGTAGCCTCCATCGTGTCAAATGTGGGAAACTTGGGGGCTGTTTGATAGAAATGTTCAGGGATTAGTTGGTATTTTGGCCAGAAACTTAGGAATGCCTCACTCAAACCCAACCACCACAAAGGCTTGTGGGTGGACAAGTCACGCACAAGGAACAATGGCACCTGAGGCTTGGAGGACCCCCTTCCTGTCCCGGCTCACACAGTGCCACAGAGAAGCTGAGTGGGAACGTGTGGTGCTAACCTCTAGGGTCTCCCACCCTCAGGCACAACTCTTGATGTTGGAATCTCAGTGCACACGACTACACACTTGACGTTTACCGCCAGTGCAGTAGGGACATCCTGTGCATGGGCCTCGCATACTTATACAAGTATACCTGTAGGATACATTACCGGAAATGGAATTTCTAGGTTGAGGACTATGTGAATATTAAAGTAAATTTTGTTCATCCAGCCAATTTGTTTCCTTGTACCAAATTAAAACAGTGGTATTTTCTTCACATCCTCGTCAACTTAACATTTTTGCCAATCTGGTAGGTAAAAAAAAAGTGTACCATGTTTACATTTGGTATCTGTTTAGACTACTCTTCCAGACTCTTTCCAATTTTTCCCTTCTTTTTCTTTGTCATCAAGTGTCAATCAAATCATTGGGTCAAAGAATTTTAACGTGAAGCCAATTTTGAACAAAATAAAAATGGTAGACAATTATGAGAGAACACAGTTGGACATGAACCCAGGGGCCACTTAACTTCCCGTCAGCTTCTATCTGTGACCATGTTAATGGTACATCTCCCTCTTTTAAAAATTGTAGCTCAGTCTTCTCTGCCAGCAGTTCTATGCCATGCTCCTGAAAAAGGTTACATATTCTTGGTGCAACTGGATCATGATGCTATTGATACAGATCCTGGTGCCTCTGGCAATCATTATAGTTAGTCTCACGTCACTCAACTTCAGAACAAACACGGAAAGTGTCCCTTTGGAACTGGCTCTAAAAACATACAAACTATTGTTCCAGCTTTATTTCTCCAAATTCCAAGCTGGGTCCTCAGCTTTTAGAACATTTTACAGATATGCTTGTGGCTGAGGAACAGATTCCTCTGGAGATCCTGGGTAAGTACCAGGCCCAGGAGAATGGGGCATGAAGCAGGCCTATGTTTCCTTGTAGTCTCGCCATGTGGTTTCAGGGCATGCGATACTCCCTGAAATCAGATTGAATAGCCAGAAGTCTCAGAAAAAAAACATCTTTCAAACCCCGAGTGACAGGAAAGGGAGGGACAAAGTTGTGTCTTTCTAGGGACTGAAGCATGTCCAAAAATGAAACTGATAAATTTTCTGATATATTTGAGTGTATTGAGAGGAGATTTGTACTTCTATCAAGGGAGTTAATGAGTGACTTGGTGATAAATGTAGAGAAAACTAAACAAATGAGAAAAAGAGGATATTAACCCTGGACAGAGAGGGGGGGTATGACATTGTATATAATGTACATCATGATATACTACTTGGCTCAGCTGTGAATAATTTTTATTTAGTCATAATAATGTCAAAACTGACCATTGAAAAACCAAATTTGTGATATAACTCTAGAGGGGAGAGAGGAGAGAGAGGGGAGGGGAGGGGAAGACCATAGGGGTAGGAATAGTCATGGAGAACAAAATCCTTGCTTCCATGAAAGGCTGTCACTAGATAAATGTGCTATCTAGCTAGCAATCTGGAGAAACACCAGCTAAAAGATTGGAAAGTGGTTGCCTCTGGTGAGCCAGCATTGGGATGCTGAAGAGTAAGCCAGGGCATTACCATTTCTCATTATAACTCTTGTATAATTATTTGATTTTTAACATTATGTAATTATGCTTTGTAATAAAGAAATCAAATGCAGAACATGATATAGTAAAATGGTACCAAAAAAGGAAACATCATAATATACTACTTGTTACATAATGCTCTACCTCGCCAAGCTTTGGTTTCTTTATATGCAAATGAAGAGAATAATAAATAAATCACAAGGATTCCATGAGGGAATGCCTATCCAGGGATTTGCTCAGGTGGCACTCAGTGAGCCTTCAGTCAGTGGAATGATTATCATTATTGTCATTGCTATGATTGAAGGTCCCTGCCAGCACTAAAGATTCCAGAATGTCAGATGAGTCATGGCCCCGTGTGCTGGAAGTGCAGTGATGAACAATATTATTACCAGCCATGAATGAGCTTCTAGCCCAGAAGTCATATGGATAAGTGACAACCGTTATAATGTGAATTGACAATAACGATGATGATTGAAGTGCTATGATATCACATAGACACATCTCAGCCATGGAGAGTCAGAAGAGGCTTCAGAGTAAGAGCCTGAGATATGAATAGAAATTGACCCATAGAAGGGGAAGAACATTCCAAGCCTCAAGAAGAGCATTTGTAGGCATGGGGAACATGAGTCCTTCAGCATGGCTAGACCTTAAAGACAGGAAGCTCAGTTTGGATAGCAATCGGGCACTGTAGGATATGTGCAGGCGTTTGGCTTTATCTCATGAGCAGCGGGACTCATTTGAATTTATTCAGTGGGGTGCAATGTGATCAGATGTGTCTTCTCACACAGAGACTGAAGGGGCTAGACCAGGGGTCCTCAAACTTTTTAAACAGGGGGCCAGTTCACTGTCCCTCAGACCGTTGGAGGGCCGGACTATAGTTTAAAAAAAAACAACTATGAACAAATTCCTATGCACACTGCACATATCTTATTTTGAAGTAAAAAAACAAAAAGGCAAAAACACCCGGCGGGCCGGATAAATGTCCTCAGCGGGCCGCATGTGGCCCGCGGGCCGTAGTTTGAGGACGCCTGGGCTAGACAGAAGGCAAGGAGCTCCATTAAGGCCGCATAGTCCGTGGAGGAGAGTAGACAGAGTTGAACGAAACTTAAAAGAGGTCTAGATGAGACTGTTTTGTTTTTGTTTTTATTGTTCCAGTCAAACTTTATTGAGGTCCCAGGGTCATGAGATTCAGGCAGGAGGCGGCCCTGCAGGCAAATGGAATCACTGGAACTGAGGCCAAGGCCATGTCAGGAGGAGCCCACTTTGGGATGTGGGTGAGGATTGATGATGAGACACCCAGGAGGAGCGGGGGTTGGGGGGTGGCCATGGCAAGTCCTCCCTGCCCCACTGGGCCTGGGGTGAAGCTAGATAGACGTTCTGCTCTCTTTTAGGTTCAGTGGAGGTATTCCTACTGAAAAAGGCAGGAGAGGAGCCTGAGAGCTTTGCTCAGAACGACCTAGTGGCAGCTTCCTTTGAAGACGTGAGGAACCAAACCACAGTGACAGGCTGTTCGACAACCAGGCGTACCATTCGCCTGCCCTGGCACTAGCACTGGTGGACTACGTTCTCTTCAAGCTGCTTTCTGGTGCCAAGGCTTCAATGATGGTATTCAGCCACCCCCAACTCCGTCAACCATGGAGACCTCCGAGAATAGCCTGTATGAGCATGTGCAACTTCTCTCTCCAGTTAAAGCTTTCCCACCTGCAATGCTCCTCCCTTCACCACCTATTTCTCCCTTTGTTTTAATTACAAATTGTTATTTTGGAAGGTGGTTGCTGAGTGCAGATCTACTTAAACTGCTACCTCTCTCCTCGTGTGCTGTCTTTTCCAGGGGCCCTAAAGGACTTACCAACTTGCTTTTCACTGTAGCTTTCCTGTCTAGCTCTTTTTCCATCTTGGCAATCAGAGAGATCCATCCAGGCCAGGCACATCCAGTTCGTCAGTGGAGTTTACGTGGCCACTTTCCAGCTCTCGGCTCTACATCTCCTTCCTCACCCCATCTGCTGCCGCCGGTGAGGGATGTGTGGTGCTGGGACTCTTTCCCTGCACGTCACAGGGGACTTGCTTTGGGGAACCTGCAAAGAAGCAGAACCAGGCCGGAATTCTAGGCTGGCAGCTCAGCCCCTGATTGGTGACTCAGGGTGTGAAAGCAACTTCATTGTTGACCTCCATAAAAGATAATTCCAGAAACAGCTCCCTAGGGCACTGAGGGGTGCAAGTATTTGTGACAGAATTATGCAGCCTGATGGCTCCCTGGTCATTTGTGTAGAATAGACCAGTCCTCCTTTGTTCTGCCTATGTTCTTTGTAAACACCTATGAGCCCTCGATTTCCAGAGGTAGAGTCTCCTGTCTCTGTACTGCTGGGTGAAGGGAGTTGCCTGAGCTGTATTACTAACAACTCGTGTTTTTTTTTTATTAAGGAAGTAATATTTATTGAATGTCTACAGTATGCCAAGTGCTGTACATAGTGTGTCACATTTAATCCTCACAACTTGAAAAAATAGATGTGGTTATCCCCCCTTTTTTTATTGCTTAAAGTATTACAAATAGTAGTACATATGTCTCCTTTTTCTCCCCCACTGACCTTCCCCCAGCCTCCCCTACCCCCCTGGCACATGCCCTCACCCCCCTGCCCCAGTGTCTTGCGTCCATTGGTTATGCTTATATGCATGCATACAAGTCCTTCGGTTGATCCTAACAACTCATTTTTAAAATTGAGATTGTCATGTTCTTTCTCATGTGCTTAGGATTGACTCTTGGTGAACTTTTCAGCTTCTTCCCCCCACCCTTCCCTAAGGTGGTGTTTTTATACTGCAGTGAAGAAGCTTTTACGCACCAGGAAAACATCCTGGCTGTTCTCTTGCTGCTCGTGCTCTCTGGGTGGGCTATCATCCCCTTTATCTACCTGACCAGCTTCTGCTGTGACAGTGTGGGTAGCGCTTGTGTTAAGCTCATCATAACGCTCAGGGAGTGAGCATTGGACCGGTTATTCTTGTCTCAGTCACAAGTGAAAAAGGTGAGGACCATCCTATCTACACATGACACAGAGCTTTGATACTTCCTCCAGCAGCCACACATGCTGTGTCTGCCAGAGCCCTAGGCCAGGCTCTTCTCAGCGGCTGTAGTCTGAAGAGCCCCAAACTGGCCATGTCCCAAACACACATCTGCAGGAGAATAGATGAACACAGTGGTTATACTCATCCAAGGGACTGTGCTCAGCAATAAAGAGGGAACAGCTGCTTACCACATGGGGCAGTGTGGATGAAGATCACAACACGGTGTTGAGCAGAAGACAGCACACCCTGTGATCTGGGTGATCATCAGAAAGTCGGTTGCCTCAGAGTTGACTAAATAGAGACCTTAGGGAGCTTCCTGGTGTTATTCCAAAAATAAAAGGCCAAAGTGAGGGGCAACAGGCATTTATTTGAGATAAAAGAATAGCTATTAGGAAGCACTGATTCAGGCAGAAGCCCAAATAGTATTTCAATTATGAGACAAAGGCGATGGTTATTTATGGGAAAGGGAAGGGAACAATTACATTAATAGAAGGAAGGCATTTCTTTCATTTTTTAAAAATTATTTATTAATTTTTGAGAGAAAGAGAGAGAAACATCAATTTGCTGTTCCACTCGTTTATGCATTCACTGGTTGCTTCTTATATGTGCCCGGACCAGGGGTTGAACGTGGCATATCAGGACAACGCTCCAACCAACTGGGCTACTCAGCCCGGGCTAAGAAGGCATTTCTATTGGTGCAGATAAGCTAACTGAGTGATGTTAATTCTAAATAATATTTTCGGTTTTTAGTTTGATAGTCATCAGCCCAGGAGTCATAATATCTGCTTTTTGTTATCCTTGCAAATAGTTATTTGGGACACAGTGTTGCTTGAGGCTCAGTCCAAAGATTATTTTGTCCTGTTTTAACATTCCAAAGGCTTGAGGCATAAGACATGCAAGGCAGTTCCTCTGAGATAGCAGTTCTAATTCCATTTAAAGGGGCTCCATGAATTTGGGCTCCATGTTTTTTTTTGTGTGTGTGTGGTTTTTTTTTTACACTAGAGTGATGGTAATGTTCTGTGTCTTTGTTACTGGATGGGTCTGGGCCTGGAGCGGGTCTGCCTTGGGCCTGCCTGCAGTGAGTGGGTTCTTGACTGTGTGTAGGAAAGATATCACAACGTGACTCCGGTGATTTTGAAAGCATGTTTATTAAAGCTGGGGACAATGAAACAAAGGAAGGGCTTAAGGTAGAAGAAGCCACAAAAGAGAGAAAGTCATGGAAAAAGGGGGCCTTGGAGACAAGTTCAGGGGGTTAGCCCAGGATGAGCTGCTGCTGCCCATTGCTCCCCTGGTTGCTAGTCTCATGAGGACCCTTAGAAAAGAACAGAGATACAAGGTGTGGGTGTGTGTGCTCTATCGAGAGTTTGAAGTGGCTCCTTTGTCTTGAGGCTTTTTATCTTTTTTTGGCTGGTGGGAATCCTAGGGGAGGTCCCAAAGGAGGGTTTTAATAGTATATTTCTTAGTTTTTCAGGTGTGTCCTTCAATATGTTGATTCATCAAAATGTGCATATAGCCCTGATGGGTGTGGCTCAATGGTTGGAGCATTGGCCCACATACCGAAGGGTCACAGGTTGGATTCCCAGTCAAGGGCACATACCTGGGCTTCGGGTTTACTCCTCACCCACAAGTCGGGGCACATGTGGGAGGCAACCAGTGGATGTGTTTCTCAAGACACACAGATGTTTCTCTCTCACAATCTCTCTCTCCCCTCTCCTCAGCCCCCTCCCTTCCTTCCTTCCACTCTCTCTGAAAAGCAATGGAAAAAGTATCCTCAGGTGAGGATTAACCAAAAAAACAAAAAAACACCACATGTGTGGATAGAGGGGTCAGGGGTTATTTTCTGGTTAGTTTTATTTTTAAAGACTGTCATAAAGAGCCTCATTGAAGAGGGACCCGGCCTGAGGCCATTCTGTTCCAGGACAGTCTGGAACGTGTAAACCATTTCTTCCTAAGTGTCCTTGGTTAGGGAAGATAAAACCCTTTGACTCATTAGCTGCCTGTAAATTGCTAAAATTGTTTGGCCTTGTTTAATTATTTTGTCTCAGTTTCCCTTATTCCAGTTCTCAAGGAATTTCCCTAGCTTCTTACTATCCTGCCACATCTTTTTTTTTTTTTTTAATCTTCACCCGAAGATATTTTTCCATTGATTTTTGGAGAGAGTGGAAGAGAGAGGGAAAGACAGAAATATTGTTGTGAAAGAAAGACATCGATTGGTTGACCAGGGCCCAGGCCGGGGAGAAGCCTGCAATCGAGGTACGTGCCCTGGACTGGAATCAAACCCAGGACCCTTCGGTCCACAGGCCTATGTTCTATGCACAGAGCCAAACCGGCTAAGGCTATCCTGCCACATCTTGACTGAAGTGTTGGTTTCACGGGTGTAAATATTTGTCAAAATTCATCTAATTGTCCACTCATGATCATGTATTTCACTGAAATAAATTATTCCTCAGTTTCAAAAAAGGTAATCAGTAAATAAATAAGCCAAGTTTGGGAGAATGCTGCTTGGTGAGTGTTTAAAAAGAAACTGAAGCCTGGTAGGTGTGGCTCAGTGGTTAAGCTTCAACCTGTGAACCAGAGGTCACGGTTCAATGCCCAGTCAGGGTACATGCCCCGGTTGCCTGCTCAATCTCCAGTAGGAGGGCGTGCAGGAGGCAGCTGATCAATGATTCTCTCTCATCATTGATGTTCCCCCTCTCCCTTCCTCTCTGAAATCAATAGTCAATTTTAAAAAGACATAAAAAACAAAACTGAAGAGGGGGCCATCATTCACACCACATACCTCAAAGTGAACATTTTCTTGTTTCTGTTGCCAAATCTCTCTGGTTCAGAGTTGGATAAACACATTTTATCTCTGTAATGCTCTTTTTTGTTTACTTTTATGCTAGTCACCTCCTTTAAATTGATGTTTGGGTTTTGTTGGGTTTTATTTACTTAAAAATATGTGAACAGCTTCCTCTGCTTTTTTCTTGTGAGTCATTATATCTCTTAAAGGGTTTTATATGTATGTATTCTTATCTATTTTGAATTTATCTTAGTAGTCTAACTCCCAGAGTTTTGTGGTGCCCTTTCTAGTTCTCATACAAACCACCTGTGGAATTTTAGAGGCGGAATGATTTTCATCTGAGAGGATCAGAAAAGCCATAGCATTTTGAATTTGTAATTGAAATAGGACAGAAGGCAATCTGCTGGCAGATGAAAGGGGATTAACAAAGTCATGTTCTAGGGCAGTGGTCAGCAAACTGTGGCTTGCGAGCCACGTGCGGCTCTTTGGCCCCTTGAGTGTGGCTCTTCCACAAAATACCAAGTGCGGGCGCGCACGTACAGTGAGATTGAAACTTCGTGGCCCATGCGCAGAAGTCGGTTTTCAGCTCTCAAAAGAAATTTCAATCGTTGTACTGTTGATATTTGGCTCTGTTGACTAATGAGTTTGCCGACCACTGTTCTAGGGAAACCCTAACCCAGTGGTTCTCAACTGTAGTGAGCATTCGAGATTCACTGATCAGAAGTAAAACACATATCCCAGGTGATTCTGACACAGGTGGTCCAGGGAATCACTGAGAAATGCTGTCCTGTTCTCTGGGAAGAACCTAAGGATTTCTCCCTTTCTCCTCTTCTCTGTCACCCAACCTCACACCTGAGGGACAGGCACAGCACTTTCAAGGAAACTTAGGGGCCCTGATGGGGACAGAGCTTTATAAGAAAACTAGAGACCCAGTGCACAAAATTTGTGCACTGGTAGGGTTCCTAATGGCTGCCGGCCAGGGACTCCCTCTCTTCCCCCGGCCAGCCCCATCCCCTGGTCAAACTCCCAGAGGAACTACTGGTCGAGGGGACAATTTGCATACTATGCTTTTATTATGTAGGATTACCAAGGTAGTGGGCACTTGACTCTGGACATTCTCTCTGGATCCCTCGGCCTTTCTGGGATCCATTTCTTTTTAGATTGCTTCGTGCTATTTCTTCTCTTCCCTCCTATGCTGCAGTAACAAGGACCAAGGCCCTTCTGCTGAGCAGGAGGCACCTTTCAACTTAAAAACTCGGTGGAAAGTGGGTGAGTCTTACAGGAGGGATGTTGAGATAGGCAAGAAGCTGCACCTCTGGTCTGGGGAAAAGCATGGCGATGCCTTCGTGGGCTCATCCCTACTTCCTGAGAAAGGAAACTAGTAGAGGCTGAACCTTGGCCTCTGTCCACATGCCTGTCAGACCTCATTAGCATGCTGCTCACTATGGCAGTAGACATAGAATCAAGAAAGCTAGCCTTAGCCAGTTTGGCTCAGTGGATAGAGCACCGGCCTGCAGACCAAAGGGTCTGGGGTTAGATTCCTGTCAAGGGCACGTATCTTGATTGCAGGCTCCTCCCTGGCCCAGCCCTAGTCGGGCACGTGCAGGAAGCAACCAATCAATGTGTTTCTCTCACACAGATATTTCTGTCTTTCCCTCTCTCTAAAAATCAATGGGAAATTGTCCTCGGGTAAGGATTAAAAAAAAAAAAAAGACATGAAAGCTAAATCTGAGCTCTGAGCTCTCTTCTTCCTGAGACCCTACTAAAATGATAGCAAAGGAAATAAAAATGTACGAATTTGCAATAAAGAAGCATCTAAGAGAGCCACAGACACCACGACCAGGACCGCTGCCGCCTCTGCCACCGCCACCACGAGTGTCAGCAGCTGGACTGTGCCTTGGACTTAATAGGTACCCGCCCCCACAGCAAATCAAGAAAAACCTCAGCGACCTGATCGACCTGGTCCCAGTCTATGTGAAGATCTCCTGTCTTCTGTTCACCAGCCACTGAAAATCGCCAGAGACAAGGTGGTGGGAAAGGATTACCGTTCATGTGACTATAACAGAGACAGGGACTCCTATAGGTCACCATGGACTATGGCCCTCCCTTGGAAGAAGGGGCCATGCCTTCTGCTCCGCTGAGGAAGCTGGAGGTGGAAGCCAACAATGCCTTTGACCAGTATGGAGACCTGGTATTTTGAAGGCGGCGTCTCATCTGTCTACCTCTGGGATCTGGATCATGGCTTTGCTGGAGTGGTCCGCATAAAGAAGGCTGGAGACGGCTCAAAGAAGATCAAAGGCTCCTGGGATTCCATCCACGTAGTGGAAGTGCAGGAGAGATCCAGCGGTCGCAGCGCCCATTACAAGCTGACCTCCTCAGCGATGCTGTGGCTGCAAACCAACAAATCGGGCTCTGGCACCATGAAGCTCAGAGGCAGCCTCACCAGGCAGATGGAGAAGATGACACTGTGAGCGACTCTTCGCCACACGTAGCCAATACGGGGCGCCTGGGAGAGGACGTGGAAAACAAAATCAGAAGTACGCTGAATGAGATCTAATTTGAAAAAACAAAGACATTGTCAATGGGCTGAGGTCTTTGCAGACAAATCAAAACAAGAAGCTCTTAAGAATGACCTAGTGGAGGCTTTTCTTTTTTTTTTTTTTTTTTAATATACTTTTATTGATTTCAGAGAGGAAGGGAGAGAGAGAGAGAAGAGAGAAACATCAATGATAAGAGAGAATCATTGATCAGCTGCCTCCTGTATGCCCCCACACTGGGGATTGAGCCCACAACCCAGGCATGTGCCCTGACTGGACTAGAACTGTGACCTCCTGGTTCAACCACTGAGCCACACCCGCCAGTCCCTGGTGGAGGCTTTGAAGAGAAAGCAACAGTGTTGAAACCTCTGCTTCACGCCAACCAGACATGCCATACACTCATTAGATTCTTTCTTAGAAAACTCGTTTTCTGCTCCCTTCCCATGTCCCTTCCCTCCCCTACAGGTCACACAACAACTTGCGTCATCGCCCTGCACAGCATCATCACACCCTAAGAATAAAGCCGCTAAGCACCCTTCTCCGTCTCCAAGGCCTGCCTACCATCATGTTTGAGAGACTGTGTGTTTTGTTTGCCCAGTCCCCCACGCTGCCCCCCCCCCCCATTTATAGGCATAAAATACACTGTCTGCCTCCCCTTCCTTCCTACCTTTTTGTTACACTGGTATAAAAAGCGTAAAACAAAAAGATTTTATGAAATAACTGTGGTGTGTGAAAGATAGAAGAAAAACCGGAAATCTGATTCCACATGCTTGGCGTTGGGGTGGGGGCAGGGGACAGCTCTGGGAGAAAGCAGAGGTGGCCCTCAGCACTGTCCCACACCAACTGGCCCCTGTCCCGTGGAGACCGTGTTGTGGTGCTGGAGTGGGGGAGCCTGCTCCCCTTCTGCTCCATTGGCCAGGTGCTTTTCTGTCAGTTTTTATGGGATGCAAAAAGAGTTTTTGTTTTATTTTGTTTTTTGGTAAAGCTTTAAAAAAATCTACATCTTATGCTTGACCTTCCATACTTTTTTTTAAAAAAGGGAAAAGAGAACAAATAAATAAATAAAAAGAAACTGGGACACAGTAAAGAAGAAGAAGAAGGAGAAGGAGGAGGAGGAGGAGGAGGAGGGGGGGGAAGGGGGAGGGGGAGGGAGAGGGGGAGGGGGAGAAGCATCCTAATGCATTTAGAGGGGGAATGGCTGAGCAAGGATCTAATTTAGTGCTACCGACTCCTGGAGAGGCTTGGAACCTCAGAGAAAGGAAGTGAAGGCGGGACTGAAAGTCTAGTCGGCGCCATTTCCACTGTCCCTGTTCCCACTTCCCCACCCAGAAGCAGAGAATATAAGACAGTTACAAGGGTAGTCAGAGACCCCTCTTGATGCACTGAACCTGTTCCCAAAAGACACCTACACATTCGGATTGGTCTCCTGCCTGGTGGCCTTAAAATGTACCTGCCCCTCCCCACCCCCAAACCAATCACACAAAGCTAGCAATTAGCCCCCTGGTGCCTCATTTGTTTCTGTGAATAGACAGACAGCCAAGCGTCTCCAAACATTTGAGGACAGCAGCCACAGGAGAAACCAACCAAAACAAAACACAGGAGTAGGGAAATGCAGGAAACAAAACAAAAATCTTAGAAAAGACTAAATCTATTAAACAACAGAATTCTATGGAAAAAACAACAACTTTGAGAACAAGAAAGAGGAGATTGCCAAAATAAAACTTAGCCGAAGGGATGGAATATAAAGTCAATTCCCAGGAAGCAGAGCACAAAGAGGAGAAATAGAGAAGGTGAGAGAAAAGGCAGGGGAGAAGAGTGAGTCCAGGAAATACTACTTTATTCAATTGATAAGCATTCCAGAAAGAGAAAACAGAGGACATTACCAACAAAACAAAACAAAATTTCCCAGAGTTGAGAAAAACCTCAAGATTGAAGGGATCCATCAAATGTCCAACACTTTATGCAAAAAGACCCTCAGGGTTAAACCCAGACGTTTCCCAGAAGACGAGCCCTGTATTTAATTTAATTGTTAATCAAGTGCAAAGGTAGAATAAAGAGAATTTCAGGTGGGCAAACAGAACTTTTACCCACCACTTCATTTTTTTTTTTTTTTGAAAATTAATCAGCAGAGTGAAGGAGTAAAGCAAGAAAGAAGACACAAGATCCAGAAAAGGATGCATCCAACACAGGAGTGCAGCAAAGAAAAGTCACTTTCAGATGGAGAGCTGGATACTGATGGTTTGTGACCTCTCTTCAGTCTTTTATTATTTTTTTTAATATATATTTTTATTGATTTCAGAGAGGAAGGGAGAGGGAGAGAGAATCATTGATTGGCTGCCTCCTGCACACCCCAAACTGGGGATCAAGCCCACAACATGGGCATATGCCCTGATGAGGAATTGAATCCTGACCTGGTTCATAGGTCGACATTCAACCACTGAGCCACGCCGGCTGCGCAAGTTAATGTTTTCTCTTCCCCTCACAGATCTAGGCTACACAACAGACTCAGAGTTCTCGGATCACACATTCTTACTGCTTCCAGGCCACTGCCTGGGGATGGCTTTCTCTAACTTATATTACAACTTTGAACTACAGGTTCTGCAATGCCAAGAACCTGAACCAGACTGGGTGCAATCAATGTTGTTAGTATTGCAAATATAATTTGTTAATTACATTTTTATTGACATATAATGCACATAAAATTCACACTTTTAAAGTATACAATTCAGTGGTATGTTTACAAGGTTGTGCAACTATTACCACTAGCGAATTCCAGCACATTTTTATGGCCCCAAAAAGAAGCCACTCTCAATTCCCTTCTCTCCCTATCCCTGGCAACCAATAATCACTTTTGGTCTCTATAGATTTGCCTGTTCTGGACATTTCATAAAAGTGTACTCTCACAAGATATGGTCCTTTATGTCTGGCTTCTTTCACATAGAATAATATTTTCAAGGTTCAACCATGCTGTAGCATGTGCCAGTCCTTCATTCCTTTTTGTGGCTGAATAATATTCCATTGTGTAGATATATCACAACTTGTTTATCTGCTCATCAGTTGATGGACATTGGGCTTGTTTTTACATTTTGCCTATTGTGAATAATGCTGCTATGAACATGCATGTGCAAGTTTTTGTGTGAACATGTTTTCAAATCTCTTGGGTATACACTCAAGAGAGGACTTGCTGGGTAATGTTGTAATTCTGTGTTTAGCTTTTTGAAAAACCACCAAACTGTTTTCCATAGTAGCTACATCATTTTACATTTTACCAGTGATGTATGAGGATTCCAATTTGTCCACATCCTCTCCAACACCTTTAAAATTTTTTTAAATTATCGTAAAATATACATATACTATAAAGTTTCCCATTTTACCATTTTTTAATTTTTAAAAATATATTTTTATTTATTTCAGAGAGGAGGAAAGAGGGAGAGAGAAATAGAAACATCAATGATGAGAGAGAATCATTGATGGGCTGCCTCCTGCATGCCCCACACTGGGGATGGAGTCCAAAACCCAGGCATGTGCCCTGACTGGGAATTGAACCATGTCCTCCTGGTTCATGGATTGACGCTCTGAGCCATGCTGGCTGGCCCATTTTTACCATTCTTAAGTGCACAACTCAGTAGTATTAAGTACATTCACATTGTTGTGCAAACATCACCACCATCCATCTCCAGAACCTTTTTTTCTTTTTCAATCAATATTTCTTTTTTTAAAATTGTTTTTGTCAGTATTAGGGATGTCTCTCATTTCCCCCTTTTAGAACCCTCCACCCAATCCCAGCCCCACCCCAGGCCTTCCACACACTATTATCTGTGTCCATGTCTGGAATTTTTTTCATCTTGTAAAATTGAAACCCTGTATCCATGAAACACTAACTCCCTATTTCTCCAGCTCCTGGCAACTGCCATTCCACTTTCTGTCTATGTGAATTTGACTACTTTAGCTACATCATATGAAATGTTATAATTCCTTTCTCATTTCCTTTTGTGTATATCCTATAACTATTTTCTTTGTGGTTTCCATGGGGATTGTATATAATTAACATCCTAAAGTTATAACATTCTAATTTGAATTTATACCAGCTTAATTTCAATAACATACAAAACCTGCTTCTATACAGCCCCATGCCTACCCTTTCAATTATTGATGTCACAATACGTCTTTATGTATTGGGTTTCCAGAAACATAGACTAATAATTTTTTACACATTAGTTTCTTAAATTATGTAGAAAACAAAAAGTGGAGTTACAAACCAAAGTTATAATGATACAACTTTTATAGTTGTCCATGTATTTACCTTTATCAGAAATCTTTACTATTTTGATCTATATGTCCTGATATGGTCAATGTTCATTATATATATATTAGAGGCCCGGTGCATGAGATTCGTACACTGGAGTGGGGGAGGTCCCTCAGCCCCGCCTGCACCCTCTCACAGTCTGAGACTCCTTGGGGGATGTCTGCCTGCTGGCTTAGGCACGATCGGGCCTAAGCCGGCAGGCAGACATCCCTCTCACAGTCTGGGGCTCTCGCAGTCCAGAACTCCTTGCTCCTTACCGCCCACCTGCAGCAGAGGCGGAGAGGCTCCCACCACTGCTGCTGCGCTTGCCAGCAGTGAGCCCGGCTTCTGGTTGAGTGGCGCTCCCCCTGTGGGAATGCACTGACCACCAGGGGACAGCTTCCATGTTGAGTGTCTGCCCCCTGGTGGTCAGTGCGTGTCATAGTGACCAGTCATTCCGCCGTTCGGTCAATTTGCATATTAGGCTTTTATTATATAAAATTTTTTTCTTGTTATATCAGCTCTAATTTTTTAAATATATTTTTATTGATTTCAGAGAGGAAGCAAGAGGGAGAGAGAGATAGAAACATCAATGATGAGAGGGAATCATTGATCATCTACCTCCTGTGTGTCCCCTACTGAGGATCAAGCCCACAACCCGGGCATGTGCCCTTGACTAGAACTGAACCTGGGACCCTTCGGTTCATAGGCCAACACTATCCAGTGAGCCATACTGGCTAGGGCCTTTATATATATATGTGTGTGTGTGTTGTTTTTTTTAAATATTTTTATTTATTTTGGAGAGAGAGGAAGGGAGAGGGAGAGAGAAACATTGATCAGCTGCCTCCTGCATGCTCCCTACTGGGAATCGAACCAGCAACCTTTCAGTGTACAGGTTGATGTCCAACCAACTGAGCCACAGTGGCCGGGGCTGTATATTATTAAACGAAGCAAGCAAGTTGGTGAAGACAATGAATAGTATTGTCCCACTTGTTGTTTTTTTTAATTTATCTAAAAAGTATGGAAGGTTTATACACAAAACTGTACCAATAGTTTTGGGGAATGAGCAAGTTCCTTTACTTTCTACTTCATACATCTCTTTTTTTCCCGTGAGTATGTATTTATTGTATAATTTTTAAATACATATATTTAAGCCCTAGCCGGTTTGGCTCAATGGATAGAGCATTGGCCTGCAGACTGAAGGGTCCCATGTTCGATTCTGGTCAAGGGCACATGCCCTGGTTGTGGGCTCGGTCCCCAGTGGGGGGGGTGCAGGAGGCAGCCAATCAATGATTCTCTCACATCATTGATGTATCCATCTCTCCCTCTCTGAAATCAATAAAAATATATTAAATATATATATATTTAAAAGAAAAATATTAAAGCGGGTCAGATTTAAAAAAGGAAAATAGAGGCTCCTGAGTGTTTTTACATGTGTGGCCAGTTGAAGTTGCAGGGTGATGAATGACTGATAGAAGAACCAAACATTTTTTTTTTTTTCATTTCAAAGAACTGTCATAGACATGGAGAAGTCTTTTACTTTACTGCATTATTTTATAAGACATTAGTTACAGCCAGGAAAACAAAATATTATTCATGTTTGCCATCTGCTAGGATGATGTAATAGCACTGATAACAAGTATGCTTCTTTTAAATGATAGGTACCTACTATGTAAAAATGTACCTACTGTATGTAAAAGGTGAGTAAAAGCTTGGAAAAATCACCCAAGTTGGATAAGATCTGTTCATGCTATTTTAGTGAGGGGTATACAACTCAAAAGGAAGGGAGTCTCTAGGGATGGGGAAGTATCTGACAGCACTTGCCATCTCGGGACCGGTGTACATCATCCTGCTTTTCCTCACTGACACCAGTGTCTTCTGGCAACTGAAAGCCAGATTTTCTGGCTTCTACTGGAAGCGAAATTGGTGAGTGGGTCAGAGTGTAATTCATTAAAGACATGGCTTCATAGCGTCCTCCCTGTGGTCTGTAATGGCCTCGACTATCCACATCCGAGGGAGCCTAGAGACCATTTAATCCACCCTCAGGGCAGCGAGGTGATAGCCTCTATCTGTGACAACTGGGAACCTGGTGGAAGGAGGAGGAAGAGGGCTGGCTTGGCCCCTGTGACCCTGGTCAGCTGAGTAGAAACAAGACCCTGTGCTTCCTGAAACCTGTCACCTTTCTGGAACACCTGTTCCCAGGGGCCAGGTAGGAAAAAGGTCTGTTCTGTCAGCTCCTGGTCTGCATCTCTTCCAGAGGCAAAGCCTCCCCTCCCCCAAGGAAACTCGGCAGAAAATGGGATTTGTGATACCTCGACATCCCCGAACCTCAAGTCTTAACGATTTTCCTCAAAAGCCAGCGCCACGTTACATTTCCATGTCCACCACATCGTGGTCATGTCAATGTGTGTTCAGTCTTGAATATTTGTAGTTGCCATTGAGAAAGGTGTGTTTATGAGAACCAAGATCAGCCGGGGCCCCTTCAGGGCCTTCCCAGGGAAAACCCGGTTCCTCTGGTTCTCTCGATCCTACCTCCTAACCTCGAAAAAGCAGTTATACCCTCCATCCTTGTCTCAGGAAAGCAGGTAGTGTTACAAAGCATAGCGTCGGTGCCTGGAAATCAAGATGTGGAAGAGGAGGCGAAAAGAATCGAGACTAATTTGGAAAAGTTGTGTGAGGAAAATCACTGGTTCTTAAAGAAGTAATGAAGGTAAAGTCAGATGCAGCTTAAAAAGCAAAGAGCAGTGCTGAAACCGATCATTGTCTCACTAATAGAAAGATGTGGACAGAAAACCTGGAAGGCTGGTCAACAACCTTAATTGCTCTAATCACTCACTGTTTAGTTGAAACATTGTTAGCGAAGCAGCCTCCACCTGTTTGTCTTATGTAAATTTCTGTTATTGGAGTTTCCTGCCTAAGGGCTATGGGTGTATCCCATCCTACCTAATAATCCTCCTACCTAATAATAGACAAATATGCAAATTGACCATACCTTCGCTATGCCCATGATTGGCCAGGAGGCGCGGGAGGGTGGGACTCGGGGTGGCCGGGGTAGCTGATTGGGCCGGCGGGACGCTGAGCTGCGTTGCCAGCAGCAGCACGAGCTCAGCGTCTGCGCCATGGTTGTGCTGCAGCACAGAAGGGGCCTCTGGGGCAGCGAGCTGACATCCCGCCGCGCAGACCATCAAAAGCGGGGGAGCTGGGTGCCTGTCCGCTCAGGCAGCAGGCCTTTCAGAAGCCGCCGCCATGCCGGAGGCTTCTGAAAGGCCTGGTGCACCAGCGATCGAAAGGAAAGCGTGGGAGCTGGGTGCCTGTCCACTCAGGCACCAGGCCTTTCAGAAGCCTCCGCCACGCCTGGTGCACCAGCGGACAGGCACCCAGCTCCCCGTGATCGAAAGCGAAAGCGTGTAGGGGACCCTACACGTGCATGATTCAATCATGCACTGGGCCTCTAGTAGTCTCAATAAAAGGGATAGCAAGGCCAGAGCGGTGTGTAGTTCTCCCACTAGAGGTGGGCTCCCGCCTGGCCCCCAATATTCCCAAATACTTTTCTAGTCTTTTTCCATTTGTGTGCGGCCTTCTCCAGAACCCAAACCGTGAACCTGAACCCTGAACCACGTGGGACGTAAAAGGGGTTCCCACAGAGCAGTACTCATGTGGGCCTTTGCTTAAGGACACAGCCTCAGAGTGCTGCAGGCTCGGCCTGCTGGCTGGGAAATTCGGTAAAAGACTCAAGTGGGTTTCAGTGGAGACAGACTCAGAGGGAGATTCATCTGTGCACCCAAAGACAGAGGTTAGTGCCTCAGCCCTCTTATCTCTTTTGGGGTCCCCTGTAAGCCAGGAGGGCCTGGGATGAGAGGGGCACCAGAGCCATGAACCCCAAGGAGCAAGGGAGCCTTGGAAGTTGGGCACGACTGTATCAGTCGCTCCTGGATCCTGAAGACAGCTTGTGGAGGAGGGAAGGTGGGGGAAAGGTTCGGAAAGCTCACAGCAGCCTGGTTAGTCTCCCTGAAAGCCCTGGCCAGAACCTTGTTGAGAGACCTTCAAGCATCCAGGAACTTTGTGACATTTTCCTTAAGTCTGTTAGTCGTAGTCTTTGTTTCTCTATAATTACCAGTGGCTAAAACAAAACAAAAAAGTTTAGGCAACATCAAAGGAGTTTTGTTTGATTCAAGGACAGAAGGAAAGAGGCCTGTCCCAGAACCATGTGTGAGGAGCTCAGGTGGCTTTGGACTGCTGACCTCAGGCCGCCTCAGTGTGATCTTCTGTCTTGGGGATCTCAGGTCTATGACCGGGGAAGAGCCTGTCACCTCTGGGGAGGACTTTGTCAAGGGCCTCAGCATCAGCTCTCACTTGGGGAAGCTAGCTTGTTGAGCTGGGACGAGGGAGGCACCACGCTGGGGATGGGGTGGCTGTGTTGAGAAGAGGGGCGCACTGAAATGCACAGGGCTGGGGGAAATTCCACGTGTCAGGTTTATCTGTGACTCCCATCCTAGACCTCATCTCGGAGTCCAGATCATGTATTTGACCTGCTTACTCAACTTTGCCTCTTGAATGTCTGTCTCACAGGCACTTGAAACTCAATGGACCCCCAAAGCCATCGGCTGTCCACACACGCCCAACCTCCCTCTCTCCTCCCCCCATACTTCCTGGGGGAGTGAGTGGCAAACTTCTATGGCTACGCAGGATGTCGAGTGAGCAGCGGCAGTTCATGGGTGCTCCCTCCCTGTAGCCTGGAGTCTGCTCTCCTGAGCCCCTTCCCACTGCACTCACCTTGGTTGAGGCTATTCCTGATTTTCAGTCCTGCCTTCTTTGCTTTTCTGCAGCATTTCATAATGTGGGCCCTTCCCTCTGTCCAACTCCAGCCTTCCTTGATTTATTCTATGGTGTCCCCTGTCCTCTGCCTCGTCTCTGTCACTAACACTTCTTTTCAGGCTCCTGTGGTGGATCTTCATCTAGCCCATTAAATTTTGTTGCGCCTCAGGATTGAAACATCATCCCTCTGTCCTTCTCATTCTATACACACTGTCCCCACCTGATCTCATTCATTTCTCTGAATCCCATTATCTTCTGTTTATTGATGTCTCCTAAGTAGCCACATCCCCAGTCCTGTGCTTCAGACGTGCATATATACATGCCTATTAGGCAGCCTCACTCAGACATCTTCTAGTTATTTTTTAAATTTTAATATTTTTATTTTTTAAATATATTTTTATTGATTTCAGAGAGGAAGGGAGAAGGACAGAGAGTTAGAAATATCAATGATGAGAGAGAATCATTGATTGGCTGCCTCCTGCATGCCCCACACTGAGGATCAAGCCCCCAACTCAGGCATGTGCCCTGACCAGCAATCGAACTGGAACCTCCTGGTTCATAGGTCAATGCTCAACCACTGAGCCACAATAGCAGGGCTAATGGAATGTTTTTTAAAAGAATGAAGTACAGATAATGCTACATACAACATGGACCTCAAAAACATTAAGTGAAAGAAGCAAGTCACAAAGGCCACATATTATGTGATTCTGTTTATGTGAAATGTCCAGAATAGGCAATCTATACAGACAGTTAGTAGATTAGTGGTTGCCAGGGTCTGGGGCATTGGAGGAAATGAGGAGTGGCTGCTAATGGCTACAGGGTTTCTTTTTTTGGGGGTGATGAAATGTCCTAAAATTGATTGTGATGATGGATCCACCACTCTGAATATGCTAAAAACATTCATCAGTGGGTGAATGTGGTGAATGTGTGAACTGTCTGTTATGTGAATTATGGATCAATAAAGCTGTTACAAATAGAAAGGAACGAACAAACAATGGAATGAAACAAAAAATATGGGTCAAGGCCACATGGTCCTGGGCAGATCCTCAGTCTAGCCTAATTGTCATCAGCCATCCATCCACATACATTTACTGAAGCTCACATAGAAGAAAGTATGAACTTATTCCATAAACTTGGGTGAAAGGCAATGTGACATTTCTTTGTATTATTTAAAATCAAATGACATCTGCTGCAAGGCCCTCATCCTGCCCAGCTAGCAAGAAATCAGATTTCAGTTTTCCTGGAACTTACCTGCACGTTACCTCTTGGCATTTTGTAAAGGTTCATAGTTGGAAATACGGAATTTAAATCATGTTAAACCTGCTCCTGTTTCTCTATCTCCTCCTAGAAGTCGCACTTGAATTAATGTCATTAGAAAACCCTAACAAACCTGTGTCCTTGCTCTCTCTCTTTGTGAGCCTTCTGCTCACCACCCTTTATCTGTACAAGTATTTTTAAGCATTCTTTCACATCTTCTAAAATACAGTTCTATCAGTATCTGCTGTTATTCTAAAAATCAGCAGTGACTTCTGAGAGTCCTCATGCATTTCTGTCTGAGTCACTCACTGCCTCAGAATTATTTAGCTCGTCTGCGAAGCTGTCATTGGTCCATGGTGCCACTGTGTGCGAACAGGGCTCCTTGGCCATCCCAGATGAGCCTCCGTGGCAACAGGTTTACGCCAAACTCAGCTGTGTAAGAAAAGCCACATTTCTTTATTTTCTTTAAATCAAATTATATTCTCAAGACTTCTATCCCAAAATTCGCCCTCACTGGTTTGGCTTAATGGATAGAGCATCGGCCTGCAGACTGAGAGGTCCCAGGTTCGATTCTGGTCAAGGGCATGTACCTTGGTTGCGGGCATATCCCCAGTAGGGGGTGTGCAGGAGGCAGCTGGTCGATCTTTCTCTCTCATCGATGTTTCTAACTCTATCCTTCTCCCTTCCTCTCTGTAAAAAATCAATAAAATATATTTTTTAAAAATGACTTCTATCCCAAAATTGGTTCAAGAAATAGAAAACCTGTCTATATAGACCAAAACCAGAGATAAAATTAAAATAATGGCCAAAGGCCCTGGCCGGATGGCTCAGTAGGTTGTAGCATTGTCCTACACACCAAAAAGGTTGCAGGTTCAATTCCTAGTTGGGGGAGGCAATCAATCAATGTTTTTCTCTCTCTTTCTCTATGCTCCGCCCCCCCTCCACACCGCCTTTTCTTTCCTCTCTTTCTAAAATCAATTTTTAAAAAACCAGTGAGGATTTTAAAAATAATAATAATTTAAAATAAAATAATGGTCCAAGACCTACCCCTTCTTTAAAAAGTCTAGCCTAAGCCGAAACCGGTTTGGCTCAGTGGATAGAGCGTCAGCCTGCGGACTGAAAGGTCCCGGGTTTAATTCCGGTCAAGGGCATGTACCTTGGTTGCGGGCACATCCCCAGTAGGGGGTGTGCAGGAGGCGGCTGATTGATGTTTCTCTCTCATCGATGTTTCTAGCTCTCTATCCCTTTCCCTTCCTCTCTGTAAAAAATCAATAAAATATATTAAAAAAAAAAAAAAAAAAAGTCTAGCCTGAGCCCTAGCTGGTTTGGCTCAGTGGATAGAGTGTTGGCCTGCGGACTGAAGGATCCCAGATTCGATTCTGGTCGAGGGCACATGACCAGGTTGCAGGCTCGATCCCTGGTGTGGGGCATGCAGGAGGCAGCCGATCAATGATTCTCTCTCATCACTGATGTTTCTATCTCTCTCTCTCCCTCTCTGAAATCAATAAAAAACTATATTTAAAAAAAATCTAAGCTGAAAGGGATTAATGGGCAAGTCTACCAACAACCACTAAACAGATCATTTCCTTCTTGAAGGAACCTTTAGAATCATGGGAGAGAAGATGGGGTTCTACCAACTCATAAATGATGATAAAACCAGATAAGGATACAAAATGAACCATAGGCCCTGGCCGGTTTTGCTCAGTGGATAGAGCGTTGGCCTGCAGACTGAAGCGTCCCGGGTTCAATTCTGGTCAAGGGCACATCCCTCAGTTGTAGGCTCGATCTGCGGCTCTGGTTGGGGCACGTACTGGAGGCAACCAATCGATGTATCTCTCTCACATCAATGTCTTTTCTGTCTGTCTCTCCCCCTCCCTTCCACTCTCTCTAAAAATCGATGGGAAAATATCCCTGGGTGAGGATTAACAAAACAAAAAACAAAATAAATGAACCATTGGCCAGTTTCATATAGAAACATAAATATCCTAAATAAATATTAACAATACAAATTTAGTAATATATTGAAAGAATATAAATTATGATCAAGTCAGGCTTATCCCTGAAATGTAAATAAAGTACAATAGTAGAAAAATCCTGCCTGGCCTGTGTGGCTCAATGGTTGAGCATCGACTCATGAACTAAGAGATCAATGGATGTTTCTATCTCTCTATCCCTCTCCCTTCCTCTCTCTCTAAAAATCAATAAAAACATATTTTTAAAAATAGTAGAAAAACCCAACAATATCAATCACGACCTTAATAGATGAAAGGAGAAAAATATTTCTCAATAGATGCTGAAAAGACATTTAAAAAAAACACAATACCCACTCATGATTTTAAAAAAAATTAGCAAACTATAAATAGAAGAAATATTGGGTTAAAATCACTTGATAAAGGCAATCTACCAGAAATTTTTGTATTTAATAGTGAAATATTTGAAGCATCTTCATTCAAGTCATCTTTTTTCTCAGCAGTCTCCCCACCCCACCCAGAACTCAGAACTATCCAGCTGGTTAAAGTGAGAAGATGGGGAAAGAAAATTTAGTTATCTTTCAAGAATGGTATTCTATTTTCATCAGCTACTCCAGAGGAATGTTTGAACACAGGCACAAACCAGGGTGGTTCGCTGCAAGTTCATAATGGCAAAAAAACTGGAAATAACTCAAATGTGCCTGAATTGTTTATAAACAGCTAAGTAGTATAGAAGCCTTCCCTGGATGACTAAGTAGCAGTTAAACGGAGTCAGAGTAGGTCTGTGTTTATTGACCGAGGAAGATCTTTAAGACGTAATGTTGAGCTAGAAAAGCAAGTTACAGACTGGAAGGTACGGGATGATACTGTCTGGCAACAATAACACAAAACAGTCCTCTGCAGGGAGCACACCAGGCCTGGGGCAGGGGCCAACAGGGGAGTCCAGTAGCCTTTGTATAAATATTTGACAAAAAAAATCTATTCATGTCTAACAAAAAATACTTTTAAAGGGGGAAAAATAAAGTGTATATTGACTGGACACTTGAAAAGTGACAAGAAGCCGAAACCGGTTTGGCTCAGTGGATAGAGCGTTGGCCTGCGGACTGAAAGGTCCCAGGTTCGATTCCGGTCAAGGGCATGTACATTGGTTGCGGGCACATCCCTGGTAGGGGGTGTGCAGAAGGCAGCTGGTCGATGTTTCTCTCTCATCGATGTTTCTAGCTCTCTATCCCTTTCCTTTCCTCTCTGTAAAAAATCAATAAAATATATTTTTTTAAAAAAAGTGACAAGAAGTAGGCGCTGAGGTTTCACGCCAGGTGGGCAGGAGGAAGGGTGCCCAGTAAGTGCTCCAGCCCCATGTGCACCTGAGTACAGACACCAACAGTGAGCACTGCATCCCAGGCTCCCTGACATCACTGTTGTCCCACTAACCCCCGAGGCACATGTCTGCTCACGTGGTAAATGTGGGTATGCAGAGGGCAGAGGCAGGAGCCTGGGCTGGGGCAAGGCCAGGGCAGGTGTCCAGTTGGCAGCTTTCCATCTGATGTGCCTTCCCCTTGTGACCTCAGGCATGAAAGTGGGTTGGCTACTGCCCCCAGTTTGATGTCCTGCTGGACCACGTGACAGGCCGGGAGACGCTGGTGATGTACCGAGGGCTCTGGGGCATCCCCGAGCGCACACCAGTGCCTGGGTAGACCCAATTATTGACGACTTACTCACGAACACAAACTCAGACCAGCTGGTGAGGACCTACAGGTAAGATTTGGAGCTCCCTCGGCCCTACCACCTCCAATAATAAGATTTGTTCTGGCTCTTCTCACCGCTGGGGTATAGGGCAAGGCCCAGGAGCCCTCGGCTTGGGGTAGCTGTGCAGTCCACGTCACTTTGTGGATTTGCAGGGAGGTGGCCTTCCTGTACGAATGGATCAGTGACCTTCACCGCCCTGAGGCACTGCTTCCTCTGGGCCGGGGCCGTAATGTGGCTGAGGTCAGTAGCAGCACTACAGATGTTATCGTCCAGACAGGATGAGGACAGACCATTCTTCCTGCCTCTAAACAAAGTTCTGATTTTGCTTGCAGTTCTGGTAGGCTTGCATTTCAAGCACACATTACCTTATCCCCCTGTGTCTGAGGCATCTGAGCTGTTGCTATTCTGGTGAAAAGCCTAGAGGTATTCCTCAATTTTCTGTTGCCACTGACATGAACTCAACTCCCATTAGCTTAAACAAAGTCAGGCCACACATCTCCGGAGTCCCAGAACCCCCCTAGAGCTGTGCACAGCAACCCCTGAGCATTTGCAGCAGCACCCCACTCTCTGGATTGGGAAGTCAGAGACGCCCACGGGTCAGGGATGTTGTCTTTGGTTCTTCCCCCTCTCTCTCTTGGCTTCAGTTTCAAGCAGGTTTTTGTGTTTCCTGGTGTCTTTTAAAGATTAAATTCTTTAACTTTGCAAAATCTAGAACAGCGCCTAGCATGTTGTAAGTGCTATGTGTTCATTTTTAGAAATTCAATAAAATGGCCCTCTGGCCCTGGAGCAGGAGGAGGAGAGGAAGCACACAGGAGGAGGCCCAGTGCCTGGAGGCGGACCCCTTGGCTGCACTGTGGCCAAGGAGGAGCTGAAGAGGCAGGCGGTGGGTCAGATAAGAAGCCAGGATCAACCCTCCTACAAAGGCGTGTCTGTGGTTCCCTGTCTTTGGACTCGTAAGAATTGGAGGCAAAGAAATGAGGACTTGGAGAAGTCTGGAGCCAGCTTGCTCCCTGCAGGCTCAAGATCAACCATCCCACATAGAAAAAAAAAAGAAAAGAAAAGAAAAAAAAAAAGAAGCCAGGAGCAGCTGGCTGCTTAGACCACCACCAAGATCCCCCTCCTGGAAGAGACACTTAGACTAAGTAGGAGGAGGTGGAGGAGAGGCAGCGCAGGGCCAAAGAAGCCCAGGAGGACCTGGTGAAGATCAAGGAGGAGTTGCACCTGGTTGATGACAACCCTCCCGCCGCCCCCCACCCCCCACCCCCACACACACACACTTCAGTGTAGGAGTTGGTGGGCTGTCAGGTCCAAGAGAATCTGTAGGAGGAGGGCACGAAGTGCATGGGCTGCAGTGCTGAGCTGTCCGGTGAGGGCATCCTGGATGACTGCAAGGAGAAGCAGATCACGAGGCCAAGGAGGAGGAATGCGTGGAGGAGTGTGTGCAGCAGCAGCTTATGACCATGGCCAGTGAACTGTCCCGGGACAGAGACAAGAACAAGAGGACCCACAGCATCATCCACAATGAGAACATGAGGCAAGGCTGGGACAAGTAAACACCAAGCTGTGAATTATGAGATCAAGGCCATGTGAAGGCCAGGGCTGGGGAGGGCGGAGCCTCTGGCTTGGGTTCTCGGACGGTCACAGGCAAATTCTAAAATTTGTATTTCTCTTAAAATAGACCCCCTCCTCATACTCCAGTTCCTTTAAAAAGAGAATAGTTATGTCAGTGGGAATATTCTGGTCTGGGACCAGTGGAAGTGTCCCTGGTTTATTTTTCCCATTTGTATCATAATGCCAAACAGACCTGATGATGGTGACGATGATGATGATGATGATGATGATGATGATGATGATGACTGAATCACTTTCTCTCTTATGCTTGGAACAGGGCTGACTGAACTAAGCAAAGATACCTGTAAGTTCAAATAACAAACTCCATGCTGGACTGTGTGTTATGACATTCAATATAATTAGAGAAAACCACATTATGGCTTCTGTTATGTGCCATACTTTTTTTCTGTATTTGAAAATAGCTCAAATTGATTGATTGGTACTTGATTTCTATGAAGGATGCATCTTTGTGTATTTGTGTTTTTTGAGGGATGAAAATTATTTTGAAAACCGTATCTAAAGCACTCTTTTACACAGACTTGCACAGTGATTCCTCCCAGAGTTGACAAAATCCTGTGATCATTCAGGATAAACACACAGAAGGACAATCCACTCTTAGATAAACTTTTCTTGTGGGTTTTTTTTTAACAGTTAGAGGGCTACATTGTTGGACTTATGCACAGAATTAATAATCAGCTATAGAATATAGTATTTATATATAAGCCATAATATGGGTTTGTAACACTGGTTTTAAAAAGGGAAAGTTTTGTTTTGTATATTTTACTACCTTTTACATAGTAATAATTACACATTTAAGATAAATAAATAAACTGGCCCTTTGCCCTTATCCCCAGCACCCATTGAGATCATCAAAGAAGGCTCATTGACCATGTACTTACCTGTACTGACCCGTGTCAGGGGAATTGTTTATATTCAGTGTGGACAGCCAAGTTACAATGCCTCCTGAGGGAGAGTGGGGGGCCATGTTACTAAAAGCCCCACCAGGGGTTGTGAGCACTTTCTGGACAGAGAAGAAAAAGGGGGGAGGGTTGGACTACTGGAGGTTGACAACTGCCATTCACCCAAACCTTCCTCCTCTCTGCTCCTAGCAGTGGCAGCAAGCAGAAGCTGAGTATTGGCATTGCCCTGCTGGGAGAGACCATGATCATCTTTCTGGATGAGCCATCCATTGGCATGGACCCTGTGGCCCAGTGCCTGCTCTGGCGCACTGTGGCGAGGGTCCATAAGGCCCGCAAGGCCATCGTCATCACCTCCCATAGGCAGAGCTCAGGGCTCTGTGGGTCGATGGATGAGCTGGGATGGGGGCCATGGGAGGAAGAGGCTGGGAGGGACTGGGTAGGGAGAGACCTGACATCAGATGGAACAGAATCTGTGAGGAGAATCCCCAGGCTCTAGCATGTGGGCCACACTCTGAGCATGGGAATCAGGAACAGCCTGATCTGGGTGTTGACATCCAGCGTTTGACACAGAGGGTAGATGTCAGCATACCCATCCCTCCCCCACGGAGTGCTCATAAGGTGAGAGTGCTCTAGGGGCAGCTGAAAGAAGGATGTCAGGTCCCCACCCCCTCTCCCCAGCATGGAGGACTGTGAGGCCTTGTGCACCCAGCTGGCATCAAGTGCCTGGGCAGCCCGCAGCACCTCAAGAGCAAGTTTGGCAGTGGCTACTCCCTGTGGGCCAAAGTCAGGAGCAACAGGCAGCAGGAGGCGCTTCAAGGCATTTGTGGACCTGACCTTTGCAGGTGTGTGACACTACACAGACGGCATCTGTGCCTCACCCCTGCCAAGTCCCGCATTCCTGGTCCCCTAGGCTGAAGACTGAAATTCTGTGGGCCCAGGCCACCCTCCTGTGGCCCTCCAGCCCAGCCCTCATGGGGACACGGTCTCTCCTTTGTGCAGGCAGTGTCCTGGAAGATGAGCACCAAGGGATGGCCTGTTATCACCTGCCTGGCAATGATCTCAGCTGGGTGAAGGTGAGCATATACCTGGGCATTGGAGGGAGCGCAGCTCTGATGTCACCCGCCTTCTGGTGTTTTCTCTTTCGGGTGGAAACCGCGTTCAGTGCTGCTGCAGTTCCTCTCTGATGTCTCCATGGCAACGTTCCTATGGATTTCATAGAACATTAGATGTCTGCGCTGGAAGGGACCTTGGAGATCAGCTCCTCCTCATTTCACAGAGAGGGTAGCAGGCCCAGAAAATGCCACATACCCAGCATCACACAGCAAGCCAGGGGCTAGCCGGGACCTCTGCTTCCTGGCACCATTCCCAACCAGGGACCCTTTCCCTGAGATTGCAGACAGCTGAATTCTGTAGGACTGACTTGCTGGGAGTGCTCTGGGGGCAGCTGAAAGGATGGGCCTTTTGGGGGCCTTATCACAACTCCAAGGATCCTCCCTCTTTCCACCCTCTGCTGTCTCCTCTCCCCTCCCCTGTGCCTACCATCCACAGTAGGTATTTGGCACTCTGGAGCAAGCCAAGAAGTACATGCTAGATGACTACTCAGTCAGCCAGGTCTCCCTGGAGGGCATCTTCCTGTGCTTCACCTGCCCTGGGCTCCCCACCCAAGGGGAAAACCAGGGCAAGCAGAGCCAGCAGGCCCCTCATCACCACCACCTCCCTCCCCACTTCCCTCACAGTCTGTCCTGCTGTAATAAAAATTCCCGCCCTGGTAGGTGTGGCTCAGTTGGTTGTCGTCCAAAAGGTCGTCTCTTCTATTCCAGGTCAGGGTACATACCCAGGTTGCGGTTTGATCCCTGGTCAGGGTGCAGACGAGAGGCAACCAATTGATGTTTCTATCTCACATCAATGTTTTGTGGTGTGTGTGTGTGTTTGTCTCTCTCTCTCTTTTTCCCTTTCCCTTCCTCTCAAAAAAAAAAAAAAATCAATAAAAACATTAAAAAAAAACTAACAAACTTCCCAGTGCCAGGTTAGCCCAGGTGTGCATAGCCTGCCTAGGTTGCAAGGGTTGCACAGGCAGCTGGTGGTCCCAGTGAGCTCAGCTCGGGCGGAAGGCTATGGTGGCTCTCTGCCAGACTGAGGCCATTTGCCTTGAAGGCCTAGTGGAGAATCCAGGTGTATGTCAATGGAAAACCATCCCCTGAGTCCCAGCCGGTGGCCTGCAGCCTCACTGAGACCTGTCTGTGGAAGCAGCCTCAGAGAAACACCTGCCGTGTCCTCTCAAGGGGCAGCAGCTGAGGGTGACCATGGCTGTAAAGACGTCATAGTTCTGAAGGCAGGAGAAGAGACAGATTGATGAGTGTGCAGCCTAAGTCACCAATTTTCAGCATGTACATATCTGGATTTGCTTTCTGCCCCAGCTGCTGCAAATGTTAGGGTAGGCCTACCTGTGACCCCACACCAACCCCTGAAGTGGTCGTGATCATTATACCACTGCCCAGATGAGTGAGCTGAGATTTAGACTTCAGTAACTTTCCATGGTCAGCAGGTATAGAGCCAACATTTGACTCAGGCAGAGAGAGGTTCTCAAAGTGGCATTCCTGACCACAGCATTAGCAGCATCCAGAAACTTGTTAGAAATGCAGGCTCAAGGGCCCCGTCCCAGACCTGTTGGGTCAGAAATTTTGGGATGAGGCCCAGCAATCTGCATTAAAATGAGCCCCATGTTAACAAGTGTTTCTGATGCAGCTCAGGTGTGAGAACCACTGAACGCAAGGCCTGTGTGCTCCAGCCCACTGCCCTGTCTAGCCTGAGTGTGGACGGATGTGTCTTTGCACCTCTGTCATGAGGATGCTCCATCAAGCAACCTTTCTCTCTCCAGTAGGGTCACTCTGGCCCCCTCTAAAAAGCCCCCTCAGCAGGTTGTTCGCTCCCTCCCTTCTCAGCCTTCTCTGGGAAAGTGCTATCTCCTGTCCTTGCCCCACACATCCTACCTCCCATCACTACTTACCCAAAATTACAGCATGATCACACTCCTTGCTATCACACCCACTGGTTTCTGCCTTATTTTTCCATGTAACTTCTCTAGGGCATTTCACAATGTCCCCTGCAGCCTTCTGATGAAAACCCTTCCTGTGGCCTCTCTCCACTTCCTCTGGTTCTCTGCGTCCTCTGAAGACTCCTCTTTCTTTCTCTCTGCATCGTGGGATCTGTGAGTTCCCAGTCTACTTCAGTTTCCTTACTCTGCCCTCTACACCCTGCCACCCTTGAATTCCTTTCTCATCCATCCCCAGTCCTTCAATTGCCATCTTATTCCAAGCAGGAACTTCCCTGAGCTCCTCACAGTTTGACATTCCCAATGAGTTCTCTCACCCTCCTGAAGCCCAATGGGAAATGTGCTCTTCTCACACCTTTCTGGAACTGTCTCTCGCCCCACCGGGTCCTAGGGGCTCTTACTGCTAGGGCAGCGGGTGGGGGCTAGGGAAGGTATGGCTACAGCATAGCCAAGAAGAGGACACCTGTTTCCTGAAAAATAAGAAAACTTTACTTCTGAATGAAGGAGAGCGATAAGGTCATAAAGAACAAGACAGAGGACATCTGAGGAACTTTGAGTGAACAGGGATGATGTTTTGGACTCAGTGACTTAGTATTACAGGGGAGTTAGAGCGGTGAATGACAACTGACTCCATCATCGGTGGGTCCAGTTTATTAGTGCCTTGCTGGTGCTTCCAAAATCTAACACTGAAAGAACTACCTCTGCCTGGGGAAAACCGGTAACAAAGTAACAATGCAGGGGAGGAGGGCGACAAAGTAACAAATTGGGAAAGGGTAACAGTGGAAAAAAAGGTATGAGGAAGAATGAGAAATCTGGGGCATCTGGGGAGCAGGCCCCAAGCATGTTCAGCTCTATCCATTCTACTTCCCGTGCATATCACCCCACCCTCTCCGCCACCACCAAATTCCAGGGCCTCAGCCCCTTGTCATTTTGGGACCACTGAGACTTTCAAATCCTTTGTTGTGATCATCCATCTCCTCACTTCTCCATCTCCTGCTCCAGACTGGCATGCAGCCGGGACACCATAAGGTTCAGGGAGCATGAGGAATGGGGGAACAGAGGGGACCGGACAGCTAATTGAGGCTGTGGGAGGAGGGGTCTGAGCCATGACTCAGATTCCTTCGCTTCTCCAGGCCAGGAGATTGCATTTCTTTCCTTGTTCGAATGTCTCATGGAAGAGGTGGAATGTGAGTTGATTCGTGAAAGCAGGCCATGTAGGCACTGCCGGATAACCTCCGAATGAACAGAATGCCCAGCAGTGGCTGGCAATAGCAAGTAAAGCAAGCAACTGTGCACTTCCCTGTTAGGAAGGGCTCCCAGGGTGGCAGTAGGCGATACTGGAGACAGAGTTGGGGAGATACCTGGTCAAAGTGAGAGGGTTAGTGCTTGTCCTGGGACAGGTACAGACTAAGGGTCCAGGGTGAGCCTTGTTACTGGGGAAGAAGGGGCCAAACGTGCTTGCTGAGTGGATGATTTCGAGCCCAGAACTCCAATTCCACTTTCTGCCATTACAATCTATGCAATTCGTGGCTTGGTCCCCAACGTGAGGTCTCCCCGCCTGACGCACGGACGGGAAATAGGCGTACGGCCTAGGGGTAGGTGAGGGTCGGAGGTCAGGGGCCACCTGGACGCAATGTCCGGGTGCTGGCTCTTCTGCGTCCACACAGGTAGACAACCCCGTCCGGGGCCCAGCTGCGCCGCAAGACCCCGCGCCCGCAGGGTCCACAGACCTTCACTGACAACCTACTGCGCACTGTGGGTTCCGGTGGCCGGGAACTCTGATGCCCAGTCAGCAGCGAGGGCCAAGCACCGATCAGCCCGGAACCACGCGGGCCAACTCGGACTGAAGAAGCCCCAGCCCGCCGAGTCCGAACCGCGCTCCTCCCAGACCCCCGCCAGGACGAGGGAGCCGGAGGCTTCACGGGCTCCGCCAATCAACGGCCGGCGTTCGAATTCGCGTCCTGGCGCGGCCAATCGAGGGCGCCCGGAGCCGGCGAGCGGGGCGTGGCCGAGGGCGGAGCCCTGTAGACCTGCGGCGCGCGCCCCCCCAGACGGGCCAATGGAAGCGCTGGGTGCGTTTGAAAACTAGAGCGGGCGGCGGGGCGGGTCTGCGCGTGCGTGGGGCGGGGCGCGCTGGGCTGGCCGGCGGCTGGTGCTGCTTAGACTGAGGCGACTGAGGCGACGGAGGTTGCGGGCGCAGGTGGCGATGGGGAGCGGCAGTGGTGAGTGCGGGGCGCAGCGTGCGGGCGGCGGCGGCGGCGGCGGCGGGCGGGCGGCCCGAGACTGCGCAGGCGGATCGAGCCCTTTGGCCTGGGGTCCCGGCGGCACTTGCCCGGCGCGCAGTTTAAATGCCAGACGCGCCCAGGTCCGCGTGAAAGCCCCGCGCGGGTCCCAGCACCTGTAGAGGACTGTGAGCGCTGCCGCGGTTCCGGTAGTTGTCGCCGTGGCGGTTAAGCGTTCCCGTGCCTGTCCTGCATCAAGGGACTGAGGACAGTGTGGTAAAAATCCACGTAATCTGTGGGAACTGGTCACCCCGAGTGTAGGTCGGGCTTTCGCGGCACGGTAACTGCTGATGGGAAGACCCAGGTTAAGAGCGGGGCGGGGGGCGCAGTGCTGTCTGGGAAACCAGGTAAATTGTAGGTGAGGGGTCCTGCCCGGGAGTTTCTAAGTCCTCTACTTAGAATGAGGAAGGAGCTGCTGGAGTTGGAATGACCCTCCCCCCCCCCGACCCCCATGGAGAGAGAGGACACTGGGCAGAGGGGGGACCAAGCTGTCCTGCAATTTCAGCCTTTGATTCCCTGTGGAACTGACCCTCTTAGTTTGGACTCGAAAACCGGGTTGTTCCCAAGTCCACGGATCCTTATTGAACATTATGCATTTTAGTCAGGTATGCAAATGGAGCAAAGAGATCAGCAAGAGTTCCAGGGGGGCTTCATTGAGAGACCTCATCCCATTGGCTGCTTGTTTCCCCTTCCTGGTTATCATCTGGGCTCTGGATCAGAAAGTTTCCCAACAGCCAAGTTACATGATTTTCTGCTATTCACCATCGATACTTACTGAATATTTGAATAAATGATGATGTCTTCTGTTATCCTTATAATACTACTCCTTTATTCTTTGTTGGGGACTAGAAATATGGCTGATTCCTTTCGTGGGACAGGGGACAATAACTGTTAAATCATCTTCAGATATAACTTCATATCAGCATAGCTCCTTTCCAACACATCACTGAGACCATTCTGATTCTTTTTCTTAAGTGATCCACTGTAGGTGTGCCAAGTGTTTCTGTTATCCTACAAAGCGGAGAATAAGAAGAAGACCCAGAAACTTAACCATCTTGAGTCTCCCAGAAGATGTGCTCTTTCATATCCTGAAATGGCTTTCTGTTGGGGACATCCTTGCCGTTCGATCTGTAAGTTGCCAGATGAAAATAGCGCCAGCCCTAGCATTGTTGGTCATTCCATCAAGGTTTCATATTCTTAAATGTCAGAACAGAACTTTGGCTTCAAAAGAGAACAGAGAAACAAGGATGATAATTGTTAATAAATTGCTTGAGTTTGTTCTGATCATAGAAAAGCTAAAAGTAGTACATTCACTGTAATGTTTAACAGAGAAGCCACTTTTTTTTTTTTTTTAATATATTTTATTGAATTTTTACAGAGAGGAAAGGAGAGGGACAGAGAGCCAGAGACATTGATGAGAGAGAAACATCGACCAGCCGCCTCCCGCACACCCCCCACCGGGGATGTGCCCGCAACCAATGCACATGCCCTTGACCGGAATCGAACCCGGGACCCTTCAGTCCGCAGACCGACGCTCTATCCACTGAGCCAAACCGGTTTCGGCAGAGAAGCCACTTTTTTTATGGCAGTAAAATTTGTATCTCTTAAGACATAAGACATTATATCTGAAATTAACACTGTATCTCAATTTTACATGAAAAATAAATTTAAAAAATTTTTTTGAGAAAAATTAAGATATCATTAAAAAGAATAAAAGTATATCCTTGAGAACAAATTCCATGTAATATTCAGTACTGAAAGGGACTCAGAGTTATTTTACAGACATTGGAACTACAGCCTCATTTTGAACGACTTAACCCAAGGCATACAGTAAATTCGTGGGAAAACAAGAACCCACTTTTCCAGCTCCCAAAGCCGCCTCCATTTGGGTCATAATATCCATGGGTGCTGAGTTTCCAATGGCGATGGGGACGTTAGCGCTTAAATTGCTAACCAGTGATCAGGGCTCCCGCCCAGAGCAGAGGCTCCAGGTCCTACCTGAGGCTGTTGTCAGTCTTTTCCAAGAGTCCCTGTTGACCTCTAGGCTCCATTCATGCTCCCACTGCAAGACTCCAGGCAGAACAATACAAAACGGATTTTTGGCCCTTCCTGGTTTGGCTCAGTGGATAGAACCTTGGCCTGCGGACTGAAGGGACCCAGGAGGGTTTGATTCTGGGGAAGGGCACATGCCTAGGTTGTGAGCTCGATCCCCGGTAGGGGGCGTGCAAGAGGCAGCTGATCAATGATTCTCATCATTGATGTTTCTATCTTTCTCTCCTCCCTTCCTCTCTGAAATCGATAAAAATTTTAAAACAACAACAAAAACCAGATTTTTGTCCTAGATTTAGATTTGGTTCCTCTGTTCCTTGTAGCTATATATCGTACAGAGGTGTCATCCCCTCTTTCTCAGACTAGATCAGTGGTTCTCAACCTTTCTAATGCTGCGACCCTTTAATACAGTTCCTCATGTTGTGGTGACCCCCAACCACAAAATTATTTTCATAACTGTAATTTTGCTACTGTTAATCGTAATGTAAATATCTGTGTATTCCGATGGTCTTAGGCGACCCTGCTAGCAGTTCTCAACCTGTGGGTCGCGACCTAAGACCATCGGAAAACACAGATATTACGATTCATTAACAGTAGCAAAATTACAGTTATGAAGTAGCAACGAAAATAATTTTGTGGTTGGGGGTCACCACAACATGAGGAACTGTATTAAAGGGTCGCGGCATTGGGAAGGTTGAGAACCACTGGTCTAGATGCTTATTCCCCCTTCCATGACCACTGTCTCCACCTTTAGAGCCACAGAGAAACTTATTTCTGGGCTCTTTTTTCTATTCAACGTCACTGTTACTTTAAGACACAGAGTGGGGCCTTTACTGCATGGGTAGGGAAGGGTCCAGGAGGCCCTACATTCTGTCTTCAAGAGCTCCAGAGGCATGGCTTCTGGGACGGTCCCTTAATTCCCACCTACCCTGCTTCCGTTGCTCTGCAGGTGCACTCCCACCTGAAGTACCTGGTGGACAACCATGCCAGCGTGTGGGCATGTGCCAGCTTTCAAGAGCTATGGCCTTCTCCAAGGAACCTGAAGCTCTTTGAAAGGTATCTCTGCACCCTGGGAATAGCTTGGTTTTCTCCCATCTTGGGGCCTCCCTGATATTTCAGCGTGTGTCCCAAGGCCTGACCTGGGAATGATTTTCTTCCTGTAGCCTCTGCCAATTCCTTATCCCCCCAAGGAAGCAACTAAGGGCAGTCAGCCTCACCCACTGAGTCACATGACTTCCAGCACAGTCATCAGTCATCCTTACCACCAGCACAGGCCTAGCTCTCATTAGTCACAGTGGTGCTTCTGAAGAGTCCCTCTTGGGCTGTGACCCATCCCTTGTGACTCAAACCCAGGTCGCCTGTGTGTGTAAACTTTATTCAGCTCTTTTCTTTTGGTCAAAACCATATGATTTAAATCTTAATGCATTTCATTCACTGGCTGATCCCGTCCCCCTGCTAGAGATGGGACCCAGAGGCAGGGCCAAAGTGGGTGGGAGCCCTAAGGCCTGTGAATCCTAGTGTGACAATGACTAAACACACCGTCCAAGTGTGCCAATAGTTTCAGGCAGGCCACCTGAGATGTAACCCACAAACAATACAATTTACCCTTTTTAAAGGTGCAACTTGGTGATTTTTAATATAGTCACAGTTATGCAACCATCAACACTGTCTAACTTTGTAACATTCTCATTACCCCAAAGTGAGACCCTGTACCCATTAGCAGTCATTTCCTATTTTACCTGCAATCCCCCAAACCCTAGAAAACTGCTAATCTGTTTCCTCTCTCTGGATATGCCCATTATGAAGATTTCATATAAGGAATCATACAGCATGTGGCTTCTTTCACTTAGCATGTTTTTAAGGTTCAAACATGTAGCATGTCATGGATAGATGATATATAACTGCATTACCTAAAAAAAGTTGCTATGCAGAAAATAAGTACTCTAGCTTCAATTGCTGTGATGGAACATAACCTTGATGGAATATAATTCTGTGGTATTTTATGTTCTTAACGTTGTAGGGCTGCTGAAAAGGGAAATTTCGAAGCTGCTGTGAAGCTAGGCATTGCCTACCTCTACAATGAAGGCTGTAAGTCCTTGCAGGGCTGGAGCTGGCGTTGCCCCTCTTGGTTTTGATGTTTTAGAACAAGCATAAGCTCTTCTCAGTGTTTGTAATTTAGTTGCTCTTACTATATCTGGAGGTCTGCCTTACTGTCTTCTCCAAGGAGCTTGTGCCCAGAGGTGCCCTACTGAGGGGCCCATTGATGAAGTTTGATTTTTGTACATTGGAAGACTCAACTCTCATTTTAATAAATCTTTTCATTTTAGTCAGCAAAGAATGACTGAGCAGAGCCTTAGAATGAGGGCTACTCAGGCAGCAGCCTTTCCCTGGCTGCCTGCCCTCTGTCCAGTTAACACCAAAACCTGTGTGTAGACTGTCTCCTTGCCTCAGCCACAGTTTCTCTGTGGAACTCTGGGGCAGTGGTCAAAGTGTGCCTAATTCTGTAGGATATCAAGAACACAGGTAACCAAGGCTCTAAGCTGGAGGCAAGTACAAGCAGGTCAAAGCCAACATGGTGACTGAATTTCTTTACCCCCAAAGGTCAGGTGCTCTTTGAAAGAATCTTATGTGGCCTTCTGCCAATTCCTGCCTGTTTGCTTAGCACACTAAGGACTAGCCTAGGGTCCATCCTGTCGGTTCCCAAAACACATAAAGATTTGAGTATAACAGCTGTTTTTCTGCTTCTAAAAGATCTGGCATCTTATTGAGAAATAGCCCCTGCACGTGGTCAGTTGACAAGACTGTTGTGACTAATAGAAACAATGAGCATTCCTCCAGGCTGCGAAAAGCTGCAGTCCTGCCCCAAACCTCCCATCAGATAGCAGTTCCCAGACGTAATTCGCATACCATACAACTCACCCATCCAAAGTATACAACCTAGTGATTTTTAGTATATTCACAGAGTTGTGCAGCCATCACCACTGTCTAATTTTGGAAATTCTCATTACCCCCAAAATAAACTTGTTAGCAGGGGGGTTGCCAGCAGTACCCAACAGGAGGGAGGGTGGGCATATAACACCTTCACAGAGAACCTTCACAACCTTCAAAATCCAGGCTGTTGGGAAGACCCTGGCAGAGGTACATGATTCACAAAGTAGGGGGAGAAAGGGAAAGAGCCCCCATTCTGGAGGGATTTTATCTCCTAAAACACCAGCAGCTCTGCACTGCAGTGGACTTGGGGTTTTAGACGTTCACAAAAGATCATGGAGAACTTTCACATTTGTCCTTGAGACATCCCTGCGTTATGTTCTATCCGCCTCTACAGTGTCTGTGTCTGATGAGGCCCGTGCAGAAGTGAATGGCCTGAAAGCCGCTCACTACTTTAGTCTCGCTGAGCGACTGAATGTCAGTGCTGCGCCTTTCATCTGGCTCTTCATCCGCCCTCCGTGGTCAGTGACTGGAAGCTGCTGCAAAGCCGTGGTTCATGAGAGCCTCAGAGCAGAGTGCCAGCTACAAAGAGTGAGTCCTGGCCAGGGGCGCATGTAAGGTGGGCAGCGCTGGGCAGTTCAAGCCCCACAGAATCCCGGGAGGCGAGAAACCTTGAGGAGAGATGCTATGGACCATACAAAGTCAGAGACCTGAGGGCAGTGGAGGCACAAAATCAATAGTATGGATGTGGGAGCGTCTGGAAATGCCCAAGCAGGAGAGGAGGCCTCAGAGCCAGGGTTCAGGGGAATCTGATGAGCTGGACTGCAGCCACACTGACAGCTGGAAAGGCAAGACAGAGGTTCCATGAAGCAGGCAGTCCTCTGCAAACCCCACAGACTGGGAGGGGCAGCCCGAATGTTCTCTCCTCTGGTGGTCATACTTCTTTCTCCTCCTTTTCCTAGGCTCACAGAGCGTCCATACTGCACTGCTTGGGGAGAGTACTGAATCTTTTTGAGGTGAGTTGAGTTATCCATCCCACTTGGATTCTGAGTTTTATGTGTGCCTGGCCTGGGTGAGCATACAGAATACAGCAGCTTCACATTTCCATGCTGCTCACCTTTCTGCCAGCCACAGACACCAAGGATGAGGAAGTAAGTGAAAGGCAGCAAAAGGGGCTGTCCAGGGTTCAAAGCCAGAGTCCTGACTGTGAGAGGCTGCATGGAGCTAGGCAGAGTGGGTGTGCTTATTTGTTTCATGGTTCTATTATTGGTGAGCCTCTCCACTCCTCACCCAGACCTCTCCACATTTGAGAAAGCTTTTAACAAGCTTTGTTATTAAGGAACTCCCTCTGCAGCAAAGTCAGGGAAGGTGATGGCTTCTGGTGACAGGTGTGCGTTGACAGTAACAGGGAGGTACACTGAGCATGAGGGAGAAGGTGGAGGAGCCCCAAGATAGCCTCCAACATCACCATCTGGGGGGTTCAGTGTGGAGGGCTTACCCTCCAGTAGGCCTAGGGCCAAACCAAACACAAACCTGGTCAAGGAGAAAACAGAACCTGTGAGGGCAGAACTTGTGAATTCAGTTTCCCCATTGATTGTCAAATGTATGTCTTTAGAGAAATCATTTCTACTCCGATTATTATTAAAAAGCAATGCATGGGAACACTTAGAGATATGGAGAAAGATGGAGATGGTTACTAGAATGGTTTAGCAGAAAGAGGATAAGAAAAGAATAAACTGCTTGGACTTATTCCAGGATGAAGAGAAAAAGAAGCAGGCTCGTGATCTGTTTGAAGAGTCTGCCAATCAGGGATGTTTGACCAGCTCGTACCTCCTCTGGGAAAGTGACAAAATGACAGATGTGAGTGGACCAGGGTCTGGGGAGAGGAGGAATTATGTTGGCCAAAGGCACAGTCTCCAAATTGGCCCTTGGACGAGGTTGTCAGCACAGGAAGGATCCTCATCTAGTAGGCCCCTGGGAACCGCTGCTTAGTGGGCTACTCAGCACTGTCCCAAAATGACCACCGTCATTTGGAGAATAAAAGGCCTGGAAGAAAGTGCAACCAGAGACCCTCTGGGGGTGTTGGGGGAACTTTTAAAGATCCCGTAGGTCAGTTCTGAGTTTTTCCAGAGACACAACCATGTAAAGTCATGGTGACTTTCTTCCATTGACAGATGTCTGATCCCGGACGATGCCTCCACAACTTCCGGAAACTCAGGGACTATGCTGCCAAAGGCTGCTGGGAAGCCCAGGTGAGGAGGGAGCTGGCCTTTACCTCCTGGACTCTCACTCAGGAGGCAATAAAACTGGAGTTGTGTCTTAAAGGAGTTTAGCTCTGGCGTGTGTGGGAGGAGAGCCTGGAACTGCTGCCTTCTTCTCTGTCCATTACCACCCTATTGTCTCAAAGTCCATTGCCTCTAAGCCAGTCTCTTAATTTCTAAGTGCCTTGGGACTGCATTTGCTGTCAAAATTCATACTGGTCTAAAGTTGTCTTGCAGGTAAAGCTTACCTCAGCAACAGATCTTGAAGCTCCTTAGAGCAGGTGGGCATATGGAGTGCTGTCTCATTCTCATTATTTGACCTGCTCACCAGGTTGTCCAGTGTCAGAACCAGAACCCTTAGGGATTTATAGTTGGTGTTCTTTAAGCGCTCTCCCCTTGTAGCTGTAAAGTCGAGATTTCAAGACAAAGCCAGCGGGTAGAAGCTCAACCAATCAAGTGGATGGTTGAGAGTCACCTACCCTCAAAAGCTAGGAAAGAAATCACAAAGCGGTAGGTGGCTCAGCCTGACATGTCACAGAGCACTGTAATGTTTATGTCCAAAAAGGCAGTCAGCAAATTTATAAGACATGACAATCACAATGTGGTTCTACTTGAAGCTCAAACTCATCAATAAGAATAATAAGGTCCTGATAGAGTCCACAGGGCCTCAGTGCCCTCTGAGAAAAGAGGAAACAGAGCAGCAGCATTCCCATCACTGCTGGCTGAAAGGGCAATGCATTTTAATCAGATCACAGCTGGTCACATTAGCAGATTATGTATATTTATGTGTGTGTTTTAATAGATAGCTAATGACTTCAGAAAATTTTTAACAATACAATTTTTAACAATAGCTGTTTTTGCTGGCAGAGATATAATAAAATAGTGTCCCTATTGGTGTGAACATTGAGTCCTGCCTTTCAGAAAGCACTTGCACATAAGTAGCAAAATGCTTAGCAGAGCCATTCCTGTGGACTGATCATGTGAGCAGACAGGTACAGGTACTAAAAAAGCTGCACAAAGATGTTCCAAAATAATAGTAAAACACATCAGAAATACCTGAAAAAGAAGAACAAATGAAACATGTTTACAGATATTTCATTTCCTAAGGAACCATGTTGTTATTGTTAGGTGAGCAAAGAATAGATTAGATGTGTATATACTTAAACACAAATGCATATACACACTGTTATCGGTGCATAGAAGAATCTGAAAGGAAATACATAGAAATGGTTGATAGTGCTGGTTGGGTCTTGTGCAAAGCTCAGTTAATCCTCACATCCATCTACCGAAGCAGGTGCTATATGCCACTTCATGAAAAGCGAAACTGAGGCATAGAACAGTCCCCTAATTTCCCAGCAGTCACATTCAGGCTCAGATTTTAAAGTCAAGTCATCTGAGCCCCCAGCCTGCTCTTTGCCACTTTGCTATGCAGCTTCCTTCTGGAGTATCTAGCTTTCACAGTTGGGAGTTAAATAGAAATATACTTTTTTTTTTTTTTTTAAGTTGCCAAACACTTATTGGTTGAACTGCTGTACCAGGTTAGAAAGGGGACTAACATTTCATTACATACCTTTTATCCTTTTTTAAATTCTTTATCATGTGATATATTACTTATTTCAAAAGGAATTATTAAAATCTTAGTCATACTGGTTCCAGAAGGCTTGAGGCATAAGGAGGGCAAATGTGAATACACGTCTTCTCTCTCAAAAGCTCTTCACATTTGGAAATGGTAAACCTCAAAAGTCACTGCTTTATGCTCATTCTGCATGTCTTTACTTCTCAGCTGTCTTTAGCCAAAGCCTGTGCAAATGGAAACCAGCTTGGACTAGAAGTGAAAGCATCCAATGAGATAGTCTGCCAGCTCTTTCAGGCTTCCCACGCTGCTAATAAGCAGGAGGTCTTTTCCGTGCAGAAGGGACTCAACGACACGATGAGGTGAGGAGTTCAAGCCAGAGCTTCTGATTGGAAGGCAGAGTGACCACTGGTCTCTGGTGCAAAGGGAGCTATCCATTCTGTTTCACCTGAGCCACCTATCACAGAGCACTCTGTATTATCAACCCCACTAAGATCACCCCATTTGTGTGTGTGTGTGTGTGTGTTTTCTAAGTTATCCAGGGCTTTTAAGAGAAAATATTTGTCCTAAAAGTGTTGCTCTCTCCAATTTTCCTTTTTAAGCCTCAGAACAAGTTAAACCATTTTAAACATCTTTCTGAAGCCCCCAAACCACCTTTTCTTTATAAGCTATCATTATAATCATCAACTTGGTATGTGAAACTCCATGGCTGTCTGAGCCAGCCTGAACCAGGAGCTATGCCCTCTGGGGCAGCTGCAATGTGCCCAGTGTCCTGAAACCCCAGCAGTACCCACCTCTTCCTGCAGGTCCATTTTCCTCCAAGGTTTAGAGATAAGGCACTTCTTACATCCAATTACAGAACATGTTAGTAAAATGGAAAATGTGAATAATTTTGTAAGCTTATGTAAGAGATTTCTAATACATTTGGATTTATAATGGGCAGGCTCTGGGTATACTCTAGTAGGCAATGCCCAGCACATAGTAAATTCTCAGTAAACATTTATTTTTAGAAGGATCTAGCGTTTCCTGGAGAGGCTCAATGTCTAACACACATGGTGAGGGATGCATCATCCTTAGATCCCACATTAAATGTCACAGAGCTTTTGTGCTTTGTGCCTGTGGTGGTGGTGGCAACCCCTTCCCCCCTTCTCTCAGCTCTTCCCTTTTTCTGTTGGAAGAAATATGCTGATAACACCTTGTGCCCCTCTCAGTCTGCCCTTCTTTTTCTTTTTCTTTTTTTTTTTGGACTTGCTATTTTGGGGGCAGCAGGGTGTAATAAATTTCACTTTTTTTTCCTTGTTAAGAACTAAAATAATTTTATTGAGATAATAACATTTCAGCCCTTGAGTTTAGCATCTTTCCATTTTCCTCTGTGCCTAGCAACTGCCAACTTTTTCTCTTTTTTTACTGAGGTATAATTGACATGTAACATTATATTAGTTTCAGATTTAACCATTTTAAAGTATATACTTTGGTTATTCTGTTTTTATAAGCCAGATTAAGCTTGTTAATCTGTTTGTGTAGGGGAACTTCCTCTTCTGTTCCAATAGTGGCTGGTTTAGGCAGTTGTTTCCGTAGTATAGTGGTTATCACGCTCGCCTCACAATAGTGGCTGGTTTAAACCTCAAACACCTGATACGCATGCTGTCTTCCTCCTTCTGGGAGAAACTGGAGGCTTGTCTTCCTCCTTCATCCTTTCCTCCTTCCATTCCACCTCCATTGCTTCCCTCCTCCTTCCATTCCACCACTTTGACCCCATCTTTCCCTCCTTCCCTCCGCATTTAAGAGATGCTTCTGTCCTGGCTGACACCAGGATCCCATCTACCCTGTCTGTGCAGAATCACGATTTTCCTCTTCTATTCTCTGCGCCCCTCTCTTTGTTCAGAAAGGCATTTCCTGTACTCTGGTATCCTTCCCATTGCACGCAGCATTCCTTTGTGATGTCTGTGTCCCTGACCCAGGCTGTAGTCCTCTCGAGGAAGGACCCCATGTGTGTGGGCTCTGTGCTCCATCAGGGTTGATGGGTGACTAAGAAAGTCCAGTTCACGGGCTCAGTGCATTCTGCTTTAGTTGTGTTCTTGGCTCTTTGCTCCATTGCAGAAGGTTTTGGTAAATGACCCCATAGGTGAGTTGCAGGAGGGCCAAAGCTCTCGCGCCTTTGAGTGTCTTTTCTCTGGTCCTGGGGTCTCTGATCTGTCTCACCTCTACCGTGTCCCTTACCTGTCAGTATCAGGTCTTTCCAGTGCCTGGGGGACCCTGTGGGGGAGGCAGAGACACAGATATATGAGCCCACCTACCTCCCAGAAACAATGTCAGGAGATGTGGGGCCTCCCTAACCCCCTTGAATATAGCATCTCAGCCTGGGATGGTTCCTGGGTAAACCAATAGTGCAGATGACCAGCTCTCTCACTTGAGACAGATGGACCATCTGGATTGGGAGATAGGACACTCATGAATGCTCGCTGTAGTGTTCAGGGGTGGTGCTCTTCCCAAAGGTACATTCTAATCGACTGGCTGGTAGAAGTTGCCACCATGAAGGACTTCACAAGCCTATGCCTTCACCTGACTGTGGAGTGTGTGGATCGATACCTACGGAGGAGGCTGGTGCCCCGGTACAGGCTCCAGCTGCTGGGCATTGCCTGCATGGTCATCTGCACTCGGTGAGAAGCTCCCCACAGCTATGCCCCAGTTCATGGGCTGGCTTTTCAGTGAAATAAAGCTCCAGTGCCTCATTTGGTTAGATGGGGGTTTGAGTTTTAGGGAGTGCCCAAGCCACGTAGTCCTTCCCACAGGGACAGCTGAGCTGGGTGTGTGGGCAGCCACTCATCCCAGCACATGGTCTCAGGACCCAGAGTGTGGCCTTACTTGGTGAGGGTGACTCAACAAGGAGGGAAAGTCATAGTCCTCCACCCAAGATCATGAAAGATTGCTTGTTGGCAATCAAGTTCCCAAGAATGTGTTTCTCAATCTTATTTATTACCTAAATCTGCTGTCTTGAACAAATACCTGTCCACTCAGTTTTGCCTTTGGAAGTAATATAAACAGTGATTCCCACCATACATTTTGTATTTTCTAGTTTTCCTAAACCAGATGGTCTGCCATTTCCCCTGGGCAGTGCTTTCCTGACCAACCGTCCTTGTCTGCAAGGCTTGGGGGAAATAAGGAACAGGCTCATTGCACACAGTGGTGTGAATTACAGGAAGATTGATTTCTTTTGCACAATAACCCAGAGGCATAAGATCCAGGCTCATCATGTTATTGGGATGGACTTTCTGTTTCATGGAGGTCACAGAGGAACCCTAGTTTCTGTCTTATTCTCTGCCACCACCATTCCATGACCCCTAAAGTCACCATGTCCACCTTTGCAGCAAGCTCAGTCACATGGCCACATGTAACTAGAAAGCATGGTCATATGACCATAGGTGGAGGGAGCATGATGGACTCAGGGTCAGCAAGCCGACTGCACACTGTTTGGGCCCCTCAGTATTTCAGGTCTCCTCACCAGAGAGCACTGAATAGACAGGGCCCCTGCCTCCTGTATTTAGGTGGCATACTTGCCCACAGAAACCAAGTTATTGGATCACAAACTGACAAGCGGTGAGATGCTAATTTCTTTAAAATTTTTAGAGGCTGAGATAACCCCACCTCTGCTCTCAAAGCAGCACTTGCCATGACTCCAAGCACAGGGCTCTCATCAGCTACACTTGCATCTCCACCTTTCAGCACCTGTGGTCCCCATGCCTCAGCAAGCGTGGGAGCTGCAGAGTCTTAGAACAAAGCGATCACAGGCCTGGCCCCAGTCCACCCTCACGAGGGGAGGCACCCTCGGCAGGCCACTGGACCAGTGTGTTCACTGATAGTTGGCTCTCTTGGAGAATAGAGAACAGGGTGACCACCTGCCTAATGGACAATCAAATTTCCAGTGGCCAGACTCTGTGCTATGTACAAACCTTCAAACAACCTCTAGCTCAGTTCTGTTGGCTCACGTACCTCCTAGATTTAAGCCATTTATACTCACTGTAGAATCTGGCACAAAGCAGGGCAGATCCCCCTTACTCACCAAGAGGATTGACCAGTCATGTCATTCATGAGTGCCTTTGGCAGAAACATCTGTGTGCCTGGTGGTCCAGCCACTCACAGTGGTCTGTGGCACTAATCCCTCCTCCTTTCCAGCCCCTTATGACAGGGTTATGTGACTTCTTCAGTTCCCATCTGTAGCCACACGCACCCAGGTCTATTCTTTGACCCCCCCCCCACTCCCACCCCCAGCCTCTTTTACTGAAGCCTAAAGTGATTGCCTCACTGAGGGAATTGAGCTCAATTCTCAGACCCCATCTCATATTCCAGGTTCATCAACAAAGAGATCTTGACAATCCGGGAAGCCGTGTGGCTCACAGACAATACGTACAAGTATGAGGACCTGGTGAGGATGATGGGAGAGATCATTTCTGCACTGGAAGGGAAGATTCGAGTAAGTGGCCTTTTTTTTTTTCTTTGTAAATCCAAGTGGAGGTCACATGAGGGAGTGGCAGGATCTGAGGGCAACCTCATAGCATTGAACTCTCCTGCTCTGAGAAGTCCTGGACCCAGAGGTCATATCACCACATGCCCTGGCAACCATCTTGAACATCAGTCATGCCAGACTCTGTGCTGGGCCAGCCCCCCTGTTGAGTGGGTAGATGAGCTCTCTGTGTGCTGAGACCCCACCTCACGTCTGCCTTCCGATTCTGACTAGGTCCCTACTGTGGTCGATTACAAGGACATCTTGCTGACGCTGATCCCTATGCCACCAAGAACCCAGCACCTGTGCAGCTTCCTCTGCGAGCTCTCCCTACTGCACACCAGCCTGGCCGCCTACTCCCCAGCACGCCTGGCTGCAGCCGCCCTGCTGCTAGCAAGGTTGACACATGGGCAAAGTAAGGATCCTGCTCTTCAGGCCAGCCGCTCAGCACAGGCTGAGCCAGGGGCCTGGGCAATTCCTGGAGTCAGAAGATGATGCTCAGATATAAGTGGGGCGAGGGGAGAAAAAGAAGCAGGCCCACTTCTCCTGGAGAAGAAAACACCAGAATGGACTAAAAGCCATTCTCTGGGAGTGAGGTTAGGGATGGTTCTAGCTTAAGTACAGGGGTGGACAAAAGTAGGTTTACAATTATAGTACACCAAACACAGTATTTATTCTTGTATTATTATTTATTTATTTTTAAAATATGTTATTGATTTCAGAGAGAGGAAGGGAGAGGGAGAGAGGGATAGAAACATCAGTGATGAGAATCATTGATTGGCTGCCTCTTGCACGCCCTGATACTGGGGATTGAGCCTGCAACCTGAGCATGTGCCCTGACCAGGAATCGAACCTTGACCACACCAGCCAGGCTTGTATTATTACTTACTAATTATATTACTAGAGGCCCTATGCACGAAATTCATGCAAGAGTAGGCCTTTGCAGCCCTGGCTGCCTCAGGCCTCGCAGCCGCAGCTTCGTCCAGAAGGACGTCCGGACAGTCGTTCCGCTGTTCAGCCATTCGGTTGATTTGCATATTACGCTTTTATTATTATAGATTTTCCATATGAACAACTTAAGCCTACTTTTGCCCACCCCTGTATTTCCCACACTGTTGACAGTGACCAGGCATGCTTTGTATGTGGGGTCTGTACAATCCTGAGCTCCAGGAAATCCCACAACAGAACCATCTGGGTTGTATGGGTGAGTGGGTGTCAGAACAGCCCCACCATTCCTGCTTTTCTTCCCAGCACAGCCCTGGAGCACTCAGCTGTGGGACCTCACCGGGTTCTCCTGTGAAGACCTCATACCCTGTGTCTTGAGTCTTCACCAAAAGTGGTGAGTCTTTAAAAGGAAATGGATTCTCCCACCCTACTTCTGCCACAGAGGCTGGGTCCTCAAGTATAGAGAAAAGGAGGGGGCTCTCATGAGAGGACCATCAATCCACACAGACCTTTCCTGCAGTAAGTTGTGAGTATCAGAGTTGACATTTAAACATTCCAAAGCCATATTGCATATTTCACTCGATGTGCGTGCAATAGTAGCTCCTCCCAATCCAAGCCAAATTCCATGGACAACAGAACTTAATAGAAAAAATAAGACTCTCCCTAATTAGTAGGAATTTCAGTGTAAGACACATGATCTAGCTCATGTGCTGGCAAACTATGGCCCCCAGGCACATACCCAGCTGAAGCCCATCCCGGCTCAGCTTATAGCCCCTCCTCCCACTCAGCCCACTCACTCTGGTCCCCACTCCCTCCCTACCACATGCATATCTACTAAAGCACCCCAGTGACCTCCTTCCTCCACCAAGCCATGCTGCCTCAGTGTTCTCTTCCCCACACACCAGGGTCTGGGTAATTCCAGCTTTCTGCTTATCATATGTCCCTGGAAGATGTATCCACTTCCAGGATTCAGAACACATCTAAACCTGGAGCCCAGACCCGCCTTGACACTTATTCCAAGCCAGAACCCCTCTCTTCTGTGGCCGGCCATTCCTCCTCATAGATTACAATTGGTGCTCTGCAGACTAGGCCCTGGTCATCCTAGCAGAGACCTCAAGCCAGCCTGTTTCTGTTTCTCTGTTCCTGCATCCCAGGAGTGCTGAAGGCCAATGCATTTTCTTTGTACATTTTGGGATCTGATCCTCTCGGTCTCCACTGCCTGTCCATGATCACTCCCCTAGCCACCTCCCAAATCACTGCAGTAGAGGCCTCTGAGCATGTTGCTTCTGCTTACACCTTCTGGGATGAGATAAGAAAATTACAGCATGATTCCAGACCCCTATAACCAGTCTCTGCTCTGGCCTATCAACTGCTTCTCACTCCCTGCTGTGCTTCCACCTTGGGTGGAACCTGTCAGTGTTTCCCGGGCGTTGACATGGGCTTCAGCCACCCTGTTTTCTCCTGCGGTGCCCAGATCTTTCTTTCTTTTTTTAAAAGTATATTTTTATTGATTTCAGAGAGGAAGGGAGAGGAATAGAGAGATAGAAACAGCAATGATGAGAGAAAAAAATTCATTGATAGGCTGCCTTCTGCATGCCCCTTTCTGGGAATCAGCCTGCAACCCAGGCATGTGCCCTTGACCGGAATCGAACCCGGGACCCTTCAGTCCACAGGCTGATGCTCTATCCACTGAGCCAAACCAGATAGGGCCAGTGCCCAGATCCTGAAGCTGATGGACTGGGGGTGCAGGTGACAGTCAGCTTGTGTCTGACCCCACAGTTGCTCACACTAGGAGTGCAAATAGTTGTTACCTGGCTACCAAAAGTTATTGTTAGGCTGTCTCCCTGTCCTCCAGGGTTTTTTTCTTCCAAACCAGGTAAATCGGAACCATTTATTTAACAAACTGAACTTTTTCTAAGTGTACAATTCAACAGGCTTTTAGTATATTCAGAATTGTGCGGCCATCACCACAGTCAATTTCAGAATATTTCACCACCCTCAAAAGAAAAACTCTGGACTTCCAATCAAGATGGCAGTGTAGGTAAATGCAGTACATGCCTCCTCCCACAACCACATCAAAATTACAACTAAACTACAGGACAACCATCATTGAGAATGGTCTGAAATCTGGCTGAATGGAAGTCCTAAAACTAGGGAATTAAAGAAGAAGCCACATAAAGACTGGTAGTGCGGTGCTGATGCAGAGCAGGCTGGTCCCACATGTGGTGGATAAAAATTGGGAGGGCTATCTTGGCTGCAGAGGTCACCCCTGAGGAGCAAAGAGGCCCAGCCCCATACCAACACCACCTCCCCACCCCCGCCCAGGATTCCAGTGTGGGGAAGAGAAGTCCCCATAACTTCTGACTAAAAACCAGCAGGGATTGAGGCTGAGGGAGTCGAGAGCTGCTGGAGTCCCAGGCAATTCCTCTTAAAGGGCCCACACAGAGACTTAACTCAGTCATTTTCCATCTGAGCTCTAGCACTGGGCAGTAGCTTAAAAGGCACCAGAGACTTACAGGCTTACAGGGAGGAACTAAATTGTCCAACATCAGGGCAATAGCGGGGGGGGGGGGGGGGGGGGGGGGGGGAACAGCTTTCTCCCAGATAGAAGTGCTGGCAGAAGCCATTGTTCTTTGATGAAACCTCCCCCAACAGAGCTAGTAGGTGAGTGCCATATCTAAAACTCCATGAACCTGGCTCACACTGTTTGCCCCGCCCTGGTGATTTCCTGAGGCCCCATCCCACCCAACTTTCAGGCCCACCCAAGCTGTTGCCAGGGGTTTTTCCATACAAAAGGCCTGTTTTGTATGCTTCACATTTTCCTAAAATTTCTCAAACAAGCAGCATCTGGCCTGAGCCATGCCCTGTACCTCTCGCTAAGTAGCCCCAGGCCCAGCACTAGCAGCAGCCAGTCTTGGTTCACAGCTTGGCCTCCCCTGGCCACTTCTAAGCCCCACATACATAGCCTAGACAGAAGTGCAGATCGCTTTGTAACCCATGCCAAGTGGCCCCAGGCAAAATACAGGCAGTGGCTGACCTTGGCCTGTACCTCATGGAATGCCCCAGAGCCAGCACACTCAGTGGACAACGTCAGACCAAGTTGAAGCATCATCACCCAACCACCTCCACAAGCAGTACACTCAAGGGGCAGACTTAGTGGGCACCAGAACTCAGCTGAAGTAAGTCCTGCTCTGTGGGGTGGACCCCTGTACAGCTGCTCCTCCATGGAGATTGGTGGTCATAGCCAGTCCTTGCAGCTGATTGGCCTAGGGGTAAATCCCTCCCATTGATGTGCCAACAGCAGTTAAGGCTCAACTATAAGAGGATGGTGTACACAGCCCACACAGGAGGCACACCTCAAGTGCCCAGCTTGGGTGATTGGGTAGGCTGTGCCACTAGACCGTATAGAACACCTACTAAATTAGTCACTCTACCAAGGCTGGGAGATGTAGCAGCTCTACCTAGTACATAAAAACAAACACAGGGAGGCTGCCAAAATGAGACAAAGAAACATGCCCCAAATGAAAGAACAGAACAAAACTCCAGAAAAAGAACTAAATGGGGATAAGCAATCTAGACGCAGAGTTCAAAACACTGGTTATAAGGATACTCGATGAACTTTGTGAGAACCTCAATAGCATAAAAATGGACCAGTCAGATATGAAGAATACACTAACTCATTGGTCGGCAAACTCATTAGTCAACAGAGTGGAAAACCACGGCTCGCGAGCCGCAGTTTGCCGACCACTGCACTAACTGAAATGAATAATTTATAGGGAATCAACAGTACAGTAGATGAAGCTAAGAACCAAATCAGCAATTTGGAATAAAAGGAAGCAAAAATACACCTAATCAGAACAGCAAAAAGAGAAAGGAATCCAAAACACAAGGATGGTGTAAGGAGTCTCTGGGACAACTTCAAGCTCACTAACATTTGCATCATGGGGTTTCAGGAGAACAGGCTGGTCTCATATGTGGTGGATAAAAATTAGGAGAGCTATCTCAGCTGCAGAGGTCAAGAAATTGAAAACCTATTTGAAAAAATAATGACAGAATACTTCCCTAACCTGCTGAAGGAAATATAAGTCCAGGAAGTGCAGAGAGTCCTAAATAAGATGAACCCAAAGAGGCCCACAACAAGGCACATCATAATTAAAATGCAAAAGGTAAAAAGGCAGAGAGAATCTTAAAAGCAAGGGAAAAGCAGTTACCTTCAAGGGAGCTCAATAGAAACTCTGAATGCCCGAAAGGGATTGGCAAGAAATATTCAAAGTGATGAAAAGTAAGGACCTACAACCAAGATTATCCAGCAAAGCCATCATTTAAAATCAAAGGGCAGACAAAAAGCTAAAGGATTTCATTACCATCAAATCAGTAAATGTTAAAGGGTCTTCTTTAAGAAGAAGAAGAAAAAAAAACAAGATAAAAAATATGAACAATAAAATGGCAATAAATAACATCTATCAACAATTGAATCTAAAAAACAAAATAACAGAAATAGACTCACAGATACAGAGAACATTTTGCCATTTGCCAGATGGAAGGTTGAGGGGATGGGTGAAAAAGGTGAAGGGATTAAGAAGTATAAATTGTTAATACATAATAGTCATGGGATATAAAGTATAACATAGGGAACATAGTAAACTATTAACTATGTATGGTGTCGGGTGGGTGCAAGATTTACCTGGATGATCATTTAGTTAATGTAATGTCTAATCACTAGAGTGTACACCTGAAACTAGTATAATAATGTATGTCAACTATAATTAAAAAATAAAAATGGTTTTAAAATGGGGGGGGACCTGTACTCCTTACATACATTACCCATATTTCCCCTCCCTTCCAGCCCTAGGCAAACATTCATCTGTCAGTCTCTATGGATTTACCTGTCCTGGACATTTCATAGAAACGGAATCATACAATATGTGACCTTTTGTGACCGACCTCTTCCACCCTCATATTTTCCACTGTAATATTCTACTGTGTGGATATTGTGTTTATAATTTGTGCACTGATGGATGTTTGGATTGTTTCCACCTTTTGGCTGTTATGAATCATGCTGCTATGAACATCCACGGACAAGTTTCTATGTGAACGTGTTCACATTTCTGTTGAGGATTCACCTGGGATTGGAATTGCTGGGTCATAGGTGACTCTAGGTTTAACTGTTAGGAACAGCTAGACTTTTCCACAGTGGCACCCTGTTTTACTTCCCGTCTCTGGGCTGTTTTTGAAAGTATGTTGTCCCCTCTCATTTCAGTGAGGGAGGCTAAAAATGGGAGTCTCTTGGGCTGGGTGTGCTGATAATGCCTGCCCCTGATCCCCACCTGCCCCCCACTGTCCCTCATGTGTCCCTCTGTTTGCAGCTTCCATGATGACGTCCCTAAGGACTACAGACAAGTCTCTCTGACCGCCGTGAAACAGCGATTTGAGGACAAGCGTTACCAAGAGATCAGCCAGGAAGAGGTGCCACCCCCCTACCCTGTCTCCTGGTCGGGGTGGGAACAAGCCCCTGCCTGCCCCTTGGGGCCTCTTCTCTCCCTCTGACCCCGGCTTCCTCTCAGGTGCTGAGCTACAGCCAGGTGTGCGCAGCTCTAGGAGTGAAACAAGAGAGCCCGGAACCCACGTCTTTCCTCAGCTCAGGGGACCTTCACACCTTCCTTAGCTCTCCTGCAAGGAAAACCAAGAGGTTAGTAAGCCCATTGTCTTAAAGGTGTGATGCGGTGTTGGCTCCTGTGTGCTTGGGCCTGGGTTCCCTCGTGACCCCTGCAACTGCCTAAGGGGCTTCATACACGGAGGGCTCCTAGGGCATAACGGAGAAGGAACAGATCCTATGAAATTGAAGCTGCGTTGAATTCAGGCCTCAGGCCCCTGCGCCTGAGCTGCACTCTGCAGTGCTGTCTTCCTTCCTCCAACAGGCTGTCTCTTGCTTTGACTGGTACCCTTTGAGGGAAAATGGGCTTGAGCATAGGTTGAGCCCAGCTCAGGCTCTGGCCCTACCATGCACCTGTCACATGTCACCCTCCCTGGGCCCTCAACTCCATGGTGTTACTGGCACTCCCTGAACTCCAGCTATAACCTAATGGGTGTCCTCAGCGTCTCCTGTGCACCCTCATCTCTGTCCTAATCTTCTGTCTCTCCTATCTCAAAAGTTCTGCTGTACCACCTGCAATAACTTCTCTTCCTCACCTCACTCACCTGAAGAACTCATATTGATCCTGCAAAGTCCAGATGAGCCAGTACTCTCACTGCACCTCTGGCCTTGCCTCTGGGACTCCAAGGGCAGGCACTGGGTGGCTGTGTTGTCTCTATCACAGCACACAGGGAAGGGCAGGCAGGTGCCAAGGACCTAATGCTGCTGCCTATGACTGAGTTCCTGGCCTCCACATCTTAGGAAGCGAGAGAACAGCCTCCAGGAGGACAGGGGCAGCTTCGTCACCACCCCCACCGCAGAGCTGTCCAGCCAGGAAGAGACGCTACTGGGCAGCTTCCTGGACTGGAACCTGGACTACTGCTCTGGCTACGAGGGCGACCAGGAGAGCGAGGGCGAGAAGGAGGGTGATGGTAAGTCCCGTGCCCACGAAGCCACCCAGAGGCTATGCCAAAGGGGGCAGCGAGAAAAAGGGCAGCTCTCATCGAGGGCCCCTGGCTTTACCTGCAAGAGAACATGTCCAGACACAGGTAGACATGTGAAAGAGCAGAGTCCCTAGGACACCACAGCAGCGGTTGGGGAGAAAGTATTTAAGCCAAATGTGTGTCCAGCTTCAGGCAGGCCTGTGTTAATGGAAGGGACTCAACGGGGCAGGGGAAAAGGAAGAAGTCCTGTCTGGAGTTTACAGTAAGATCTTTCTAGAACATTGTGTGAGATGTGTCCCCCACTGCCCTGTGCGGCTCTGTGGCTCTGTGCCCCACACTCCTCCAGGGTCCAGGGGAGGCTGCAGGGGGCTCTGTTCTCGTGTTTTCAGGCACTTGTCTGCATAGAAAACCCAATTCAAGCAGTTTCTGTCAATCTTCCAATTGCTTGCAAGCTTTTGTGTCCAGGGAATTAAGTAAATTATTAGATGACCAGTTTGTTGTTACTTCCTACTATCCCCCAACTCCTATTGAGTGCCCCAAGCTTGAAGGAGGCATTTCATCCTCCATTCTTTAACTCAAAGGACATCAGTAGAGGGGACTATCTAGTGAGGTCCAGCATATGTAGCCGAGAGAACTGGGTTAGAGTTGGACCCTAGGCGACCAGGGTCCCAACTTGGTAGGGGGTCACCCTGATGCTTAGTCTGTAGCCTGACCTCTCCTCTGACTTCTCCCATAGTGACGGCTCCCAGCGGTGTCCTTGATGTCACTGTGGTGTACCTCAATCCAGAAGAGCACTGCGGCCAGGAATCTAGCGATGAGGAGGCCTGCCTGGAGGATGAGGGATGCCAGGACCTGCACGCCATGGTGCCAAGCACCCAGACACCTCGGGCCCTAGGGCCCAAGCCCCCTCTCTGTGGCAGCAGGGAACTGGGCAAGGACATTACAACCTCAGGGTACTCCTCCGTCAGCAGCGTGAGTCCCACAAACTCCGTGAATGGCGGCCCTCCCCAATCTACCTCAGCACATTCCCCAGGCAGTGACTCGAACACACTGCATTGCCACCATCATGCCAGGAAGTCGTGTTTACAGTGTCGTCCCTCAAGTTCCCCAGAGAGCAGTGTTCCCCGGCAAGAGGTGAAAAGGAAAAACCTATCTGCCCCCAGCAAGGAGGAGCAGGACACGAACTTGGGCTTCCTGGAGCTGTGAATGTGTTAGTGTTCGCTGCAGTGAATGTTTGCAGAGAGTTGCTGCTGCACTAGAAGTGGGAGCACTGGAGAGGAATCATGTGTAGACCCCAGTGGCCTCAAATGGGGAAGAGAGAACTTAGGAAGGACACTGAGTGTCTTTCACCAGGGGAGTCCCATTCCAGCCTATCAGAATGTCTAAATCAGAACAAAACTCAGATCCTTCTCTTTGAAAAGTTTAACCTCAAAGCAACACTGTGTGAAGCCTATTTCTCTGTGCTCCCCTGTGTCTGTCCTGCTTTCTCTTTGGGAAGCTTAAGCCCATGGCCTGACAACCCCAGCCCCACTGAACCCCCATCACAGTAGTGACAACTTTCACAATTGAGAACACGTGGTCCAGGTAGCCTGACACAGCTTCTCCACTCCCTGCATCTATCTGGTTTTAGGTTCTAGGGGGAGCTGAGAGCTCTGAGTACAGGTCTGTCCCCGTGCCCACCTCACCCTGCCCAGGTCATCTACTCCCTCACAGGGCAGAGGGTCCCGTGGTGAGGGAGCCCTGCCCTTTTCATTGTCGGACTACATGTGATGACCAGACATGAAGGCCCTGACTTTTTTTTTTTTTTTTTCCTATATTTTATTGATTTTTTTACAGAGAGGAAGAGAGAGGGATAGAGAGTTAGAAACATCAATGAGAGAGAAACATCGATCAGCTGCCTCCTGCACACCCCCTACTGGAGATGTGCCCGCAACCAAGGTACATGCCCTTGACCAGAATTGAACCTGGGACCCTTCAGTCCGCATGCCGACGCTCTATCCACTGAGCCAAACTGGTCAGGGCAAGGCCCTGACTGTTTGCAGGACAGGGCCTTGATGTCTTGGTCATAGGCTCCCTCCTCCCAGAGTGATTTGTCTATGTCCCCAACAGATAGTCTCCATATGAACATCTCTTGCTGTACTGAATTTCTGGGCCATTTCTTTTTAAATAGAAGGTATTAAATTTTTAAAAACAAAGGATTCTTAACATTATTTAGACGCAGCTAAATATAATCTGACTCAAAACCCCTTAAAGCTATCCTGATACTGTTTATGCAAAAAGAATTTTCCTAAAGAGGTTAGCCAGGGGGAAAAAAAAAACAACACAAAAAAAACCATCATTTGTAACATCTGAAGTGTGGCCCAGATGCAGAAGAGCAAGATTCAGAACTGTCCCTGCCTACCGGGCCAGGATGGGTCTGCTGCGGGTTTCTGAGAATAACTAGCCGAGAGACTTGGGGCAGCAGCCAAAACACCTGAGAGATCTGCCCAAGAGCAGTGGCCCTGACCTCTCCGCAGATGAGTTGACCACTGACACACTCGCCGTGCTGTGATAACTTTTGTTTCCTCTCAAAATGTCAGAAAGAACCACTTGGCTAGGAGTGTCCCCCAATGCTCTTGAACCAGAATTACAATGCTTGTGTGTGTGTGTGTGTGTGTGTGTGTGTGTGTGTGTCTTTTCTACTGTAAGAGAATTCTGCAACTGTGTGCCCCTGGGCATGTGTGAGCCTGTTTCCTCACCTGTAAGATGGGGCAATAATATCTACCTCACAAGCCTGTTGTGAGGATTAAATGTGATGAGAATAGTGGAAGCTGAGTGATGTGCATATCTGTACTGCCTTCTTGTCACTTCCTACTGTCACCCAAGTCACATTGGGGCACTTGTCCATGTCCCCTTATCAAAATCCCAACTCTGGGTGGACCCAGTTCTTTGCCTTCTCCCAGCCTGCACGTGTACGGGGAAAACTACTCCTGTGGAGCCTAACACTCCATGACCACAGTGTGGAGTCTCCCTGCATCTTTCAAAGTTCTAATGATCACCTCAGTGCCCTGGGACTGGTGTGGGGTCTCCCAAGTGCTGATGGGAAGCGTTTTCCCCTCCCCTCCTACCTCACAGAGAATCTCATTTTTGGTAGAATGGCATCAGCCTCCCCACAGACCACAGCAGATGGAGGGGCCACGCTAACAGCAGCCCCAGGGCCGCCTGGGTCCCAAACCCTTTGTGCCTGGCCCCCTCTACTCCCCTCTTGTCTCTCTCCCCTATGCTGCACCACCTCTCTATTAGTGACTATACAATGGACAGCTCTCCATCTTTAAACATGCTCCCCCTTCCCCAAGATTTGTGGTCCTAAGCCAAGATTTTTGTTTATTCTTTTCTCCAATTACATTGGGTCTTGCCGCCTGCATCACTGCTCCCACCCAGGGTGTTCCCTTAGTCCAGTGATGGCGAACCTATGACACGCGTGTCAGCACTGACACGCGTAGCCATTTCTGATGACACGCGGCCGCATGCCGAGGATGAAACATTTGCTGCTCCTGAGGATGAAACATTTGCGAAATAATGTTTTTTTCCTCAAAGTGACACACTACCCGAGTTATGCTCACTTTTTTGGCGAAGTTTGACACACCAAGCTCTAAAGGTTGCCCATCACTGCCTTAGTCACTGAAGACCCCATCCCCCATCCCTTGGACAGCGTCCTAGTGCAGTCTCCTACTGCTTCTTTGACACCGGGCTCTGCTGTCACCACCTCTCTGGGCTCCAGCTCTCCTTCCAACATCTACTCCTCACCTGTCCCTGTCCATGCACACCTGCCTCACCTTGAACCATCTTGCCTCATCTCTACCCACGTGCCTACCTGATGTCTCCCCTGAATGTCATCACCTCACCTGTAGGTCCAAAAGTGAACACTCCCTTCTTCCTCACCCCCGCTCCCAACACACAGTTCATCATCTCTAGCGACTGTTGCCAGTCAATAGCGATTGGGCCCATCCCGGCGTCGGCAAGACAGGTCGGCCCCGCTTCAGAGTGCCTTCAATAAGAACAAAGAGAAGCCAACTGTGAAGCGATCACATTTGCTACCATCTACCCAGTTACCCACACCAGAAGCCTGCGCGGCACGGGAGGCCCGCTCCTCGAAGCCTTGGGGCCTGGCTCCGGGGGTAGGGGGAGGAGGAAGGTCCTGAGCTCTGGCCTCCGGATTGGATAGTCTGCCGGAAAGGGGCGGTCTTATAGCCCGGAAGGGGTGGGACTTTCCGCCGGCGGCAAATCCTGAAGACTGACTACGGTCTCCATGCTACCGCTCGGTTGCTCACGCCGGTGAGGCCGGCGCTGGGGCTAGGGCGGGAGCGGGGGCGAGCACGGCCCGATGGAGGCCGGCCCGGGTGCTGAGCTACCGGCATATCCTCCCCAGGCTGGTGGCCGAGCTGCGGGACGCCCTGGACACCTGTGCCGAGCGGCAGCGGCAGCTGGAGCAGAGCCTGCGAGTCTCCCGGAGGCTGCTGCGGACCTGGTACGCGGGTCCCGGGACCCCCGACTAGGCCTTCCCCGGGCCCTCAGAACCCCTCTCAGAGACCCGGCCAGGAGGCCGGGCCCAGCGCCCACTTCCGAGGTGCCGGTTGTCGGTGTCTTTCCCCCTCCCCCCTTTCCCTGAAGCTCTGAGGACGCTGGGGTTTTACTTCCTGTGTCTTCGCAGGGAACCAGCTGAGACCCCGACTCCGGAGCCAACCCCAGGTCCAGAAACTAATGAAGAGGCCCCGTCTCCAGGTAAACCTCAGCCACCCCCCTCCAGGTGCTGCCCCTGGCCTGTCTTCTGGCATGCCGTGGTAAGAAGGACAGTGGTGACAGACTACTATATTGGCTTCCGCAGCATGCACACCCAGCCCCCAAGACCTCCAGGAGCTGGAGCTTCTAACCCAGGCACTGGAGAAGGCTGTACGCGTGCGAAAAGGCATATCTAAGGCTGGAGAAAGAGACAAGGCCTCCAGCGTGAAGTCTGGGTCCATTGCCACTTCTGCTACCACAGCCGCTGCCCCACACCGGGCTTCTCAAACAAAACTCCCCAGGGGCACCCGCCAGGCCACTAGGCCTGCCAAGGGCCTCCCTAAGCCTAGGCTTCTGTCAGCGGGGGATCAGACCTGTATAGGGAGAGGGCCCCTAGCTGCCAAGCCTGGACCAGGCCTCAGGGACCAACAAATAGCTCCATCGGCTGCTCCTCAGGCCCCAGAAGCTTTCACACTCAAGGAGAAGGGGTAGGTTTCTCAGAACCTCACTGGAGGAACTGCTCTCTACCTGACCAGACCCTAGCCGGCAGCTGGAGTCTGGAATTTGGGGTGACAGGGAGGGCAGGGCATTGAGGTGCATGTGGGTTCTGGAGTACCACCCATGAGGCCCATGCCCTGAAGCAGGCAGAATGGAACAGCTGGTTGTGAATTGTCTGGGTTTGATGTGCTAGGGCCTGTCCCACTCTCCTCCCTGGCTGTCCAGTGCCCTTTTATCTACCCAGCCCAGGGGCTCAGATGGTCTCTGCTTGTGGTACCCTCTCCTCTCTCTGACAGGGCAGACCTGGACTGGGTTGGCTCCCATGGTCACTCTGGAAGCCCTGTTTCGGCGGGGCGGGGGGGGCGGGGATTGGCCTCACCCCTATCTGGGCTCTGAGCCGGGAATGGAGTCTGCAGTCCCAGAATGAGGCAAGGCTCCTTTGAACACTGGCTTTCCTGACAGGACGCTGCTGCAGCTGCCCATGGCCTTCAGGAAGGCGGCTTCTCAGAACTCCCGGTGAGGCTGAGTCTTGCAACTGGGTGGGAGTGGAGGGGAGAGCAGGGAAGCCAAGACTTTTCCAGCAGATCCCTTTGCTTTCTTTGCTAGGAGAGAACACTATATATTAAGAGTCTGCCCAGCTCCAATTGCCGTAGTCACCTTAGACTCAGTAGGCTTTGAGGCCCCCAGCTCAGCTGCGTGGTTATAAGCTGCAAGACTTCGAGCAAAACACTTGGTGTCTTTTAATCCCAATTTGTCTTGCATGTGCAGGTGATGATAGTAGTACTAGCTTTGTAGAGATGTTAACCGAGGTGGTTCCTTTCAGGTTATGCTCTGTGCCTGGTATATAGTGAACACCCACAGTTCTTACCAGTCATCCTAGTTACCAGTCACGGCCAGCCCCTCTCCCCTTCTTCCTCAAATTCTCTCCTAGTATTTCTCAGAATGGGTCAGCTCTCTGGACAGTGTCCTCTTAGTTCACCTGAGACATCCCAAGGCCTCTCCTAGCACTCAGCAGAGCCAGACACCCTAGGCTGAGGCCCCTACTCTGGCCCTTGCCTACTTCCTGAGATCCAGTCCAGCTAGCCAGAATAATGATCTCTCTCTGGGGTGCCCATGTGTGCCTCCAGCCTGTGGGCCCAGCTCAGCTCTACACAGACCAGCGACTCCATGGATGCCACTACGTCCTCTAAAACCCAGTTCCTCCAGAAAATGCAGGTGACTATCCTTGCTGGATTGGGTGCGGGGGGGGGGGGGGGGGGGCGGTGCGGGTAGGGGAAGAGTGGTTCTACACTTGGTGAATTTGAGGAGCAACTCCAGGAAGGCCCAGAGCCACGCCCAGACCCCATCTTTAGGGGAGGTGAGCGGTGGCGCTGAACAGGGGAGTTTCCCTGACCTGTGTCCAGTCAGGCTGGCCTAGCTCCAGGCTCAGTGCTGCAGAGGTGGAGGCAGAGGTGGGGCGCCTACAGAAGGCTTGCTTGCTGCTAAGACTGAGAATGGAGGAAGAGCTCACAAGAGGTCAGTGGGCTCTGATACAGGTTTTTGGGTGGGGTTGGGGGTGGGGATGCTGCAGGACCAGCATGGACCCAGCCTGCCCTCCCTGACTCTTTCGTAGACCCCACGGACTGGATGCAGGAGTACCGTTGCCTGCTCACCTTGGAGGGGCTACAGGCCATTGTGGGGCAGTGCCTCCACAGGTTGCAGGAACTGCAGGCAGGTGAGACCCTGTTTCCATCTGTGCTGAAGTCTGGTAGGGGAGGTCAAGGTTCTCTAGCCACAGGACCACCCAAGAGTAGAGGCAGGCAGGCCCTTCCCCAAGTCACTCCATTGCATTCTGAGTTCTCCCCAGTTGTCCTGTGGGACCAGTCGGGACAGCTCCTCCACCCCCACTCCTTCTCCCAACTCACAGAGCCCTACCTTGAAGTAGTTTATGTATTTGTCCAATTATTGGAAAAGTAGCATGTGAGAATCAGAGGTACTGGTAGATGACTGGCCTGGCCTTGTAGGAGATGATTATGAACAATAGGGCTTCGTCTCAGAGGCAAATGGAGACTTTGCAACTTTGCTCCCCCATAGCGGAGAGTGGCAAAGAGGTGCCTGGCTGTCACCCCATGAGGCCACATTCCCCTGCCCTCACGGAAGTGGTGGAACAGCAGCTGGGGCCGTGGCCTGAGGAGAGACTCCCCATGGCCTCATTGCCTTGTGGAGGAGGAGCAGATCCCATCTGGAGCCCCCAGCTGCTTCTCTACTCCAGCACCCAGGAGCTGCAGACCCTGGCAGCCCTCAGGCTTCGGGTGGACATGCTGGACCAGCAAATCCACCTGGAAAAGGTACTTCCAGAGTGAGGATTAGGGAGTGGGTGACTGGGTGCCAGGGGAGCCTGAGTCATGGGGAGGATTCCAGATCTGAAGCCTTGTGAGGCTCAACAACCTATCTGTGCTCTTGATGAGAGCCTCTGCGCCTGTGCATTTGCCAGCACCGGGGCAGCAGGAGAGAGAATGGAGCTTTTGGAGGAGGGAGGGGCTGGAGCATGGTGCCTCAAAGCTTGCCCTGGAATTACTCTATCCCCTGGGCCCTCCTGTGGGGGCCCTGGACTGTTGTCTGGGACAAGGCCTCCCTGCAACCTTGACCCTCATCTCCCCCCAGGTCCTGATGGCAGAACTTCTCCCGTTGGTGAGCATGCAGGAGCCACTGGGACCGCCCCAGCTGGCACTATGCCGGGCTGTGCACAGCCTTCTCTGTGAGGGAGGCCAGCGCTTCCTCACCATCCTGCGAGATGAACCTGCTGACTGAACCCTTCCTGTGACCAGGCAAGCTGGTTCTGGGTCTGTTGGGGAGAGCACCCCTTCTCTGGTCAGCGTTAAATGAACAGGAATTGAGGGGATTTACCGGTGCAGTGGCCTGGCTCGAGATGCCTGTACTCCCCTGGGAAACCAGGTTTCCAAGGGGAAGGAATGGGCCTCTGGCTCTTCCTGAGGAACTAGGTCCCTTCTCATAGCTGCTAAGCCTGGTCAGGGCTCAGCTGGGCCCCCACAGGCTTGGGGGGAACAGAGGCCAGTGGGGATTTTTCTTAGCTACCTCTGTTTTCTCTCACTTTAGACTTAAAAATGTGTGACATTAAAAGTACTTTAGAAATTATATAACAAGGTGCGATTTGCTGCGTATTTGTTTTTGTTTGCCAAGAATATATCAAGTATACCTACTAAGAACACTCATATCCCTTCTGTACTATGGGAAGGGGGTAAGGCCACTCAGGATGGGCTGCATTGGGGACTCACCTCATGCATTGGCCTTAGCACAGGTGCCTAGATCTGTACTGGCTCATTGGAAGACACAAAAGCCACAGGCCTCTATCAGAGTAGGCAGGCACTATGTGCCCACAGCCATCAACCCTGGTACCCGTGCCCACCACCTCCTGGGCCATTGCTGTAGTCGGTGTGGGCCCCCCACACAGCCACCACCAGGAAACAAGCCCTTTACCCAACACCCCTCACCTGTTCCTCTTCTGGGGCTCCTGCCTTCCCTATTGAAGGAATCATTGCTTTGGAAGGCAAGAAAGTAGAGGTCAAGGTCACGGCCTCTAGTTTTAAATCAGTCAGATTTGGGTTTATACTGTGACTTGTTTGCTACTCTAGGATTTCCAGCAAGATTCTTAAGGATTCTGAGCCTCATTTCCCAGTGTTGTCCACACTATCATACTGGGGGTAGTGGTTATTAGCTCTGGGGCAAGGGTGAAGATGTGAGATGCTTCACCAAGCTGGGCCCTGGTGAGGTGTGGGAGGCTGTGGCATTCTTTAAATGAACTTTTACTGCACCTACAAGGACCAAGCACAATGCTCAGAGCTGGGGCACTGGCCCTTAGTGTGGACAGTGACTTTGAGACGGGGGGTAATACCAGCCTCTGTCCTGGGCACCCGTGCCCAGGAGGCAGGTAACTGAGCCAGGTGAAGTATGGCAGATGTGAGGGATGAACTTGGTGATGTTGAACCAGCCTCAGGGTGGCTCCAGGTAAACCGCAGGAGGCCCTACCTGTAAAAGGCCTGTCATCAAGCAGGCTAGGTACTTTGGACATAGAGTCATGAACCTTGAGGGCTGCTGGGGACCTGATGACAAAGTAGGAAAGGAAAAACCAGGGGCCTAATTGCAATGAGGGGCCTCCAGGGAATAGAACAGCTCCATCCACTGCCCAGGACAGGAACCATGGGGAAGGGGAAACAGAGACAGGAGCCTGAGGGACAGCTGGCCACTCGTTACTGCTTCCAGAGCTGCCCATGTGCTTGGATCTTGAGGAACCCTTAATCCTCAGGGTGGATTCCACCACCACCCTCTCACTGGCCACCCCACAATCATCTCTTTTTTTTTTTTAATCCTCCCCTGGGGATATTTTTTCTATTGATTTTTAGAGAGAGTGGAAGAGAGGGAAAGACAGAAATGTGAGAGTAACATATCAATTGGTTGCCTCCTGCACATGCCCCAGGGAGGAGCCTGCAACCGAGGTATGTGCCCTTGACCAGAATCAGGACCCTTCGGTCCGCAGGCTGACGCCCTATCCACTGAGCCAAACTGGCTAGGGCTTAGAATCAGTTTCTATAGCAGGTGGTTTCCACCAGAATTGTTTTATCCACTGGTTACTTATGTACCTTCCATACTGGACCTTTGCCCCACGAGGGCAGGCGCTTCCACCTTAATCCCTAGTCAGGCCCAAATGGGTGCCCAAAGACCCACCTGTCCGGCCAGTCCTGAGCACTGTTGGTGTCCTGCCAACAACTGGGCATTCTTGGGCAGGGAGGTGCCATGGATAGTATGAGGGGGGAAGCCTGGGTAGGCCCCAACACAAGGCACCCAGAGTGGGGGAAGTAGGAGGGAAGGAGACCTGTCCTCTACTGCCTACCCCACCAAGTCAGGAGGCAGTAGGGAATTCTCTGCATTCCCTGCCAATCTGCTCTGACTTGGCCGGCTGGAATGGGGAACTGCGCTGGTGTTCACATCCACCTGAGTGTGGGCAGCATGAATGCACCGAACTCCCAGCCCAAGGAGCCTGCTGATTTCCACCCACCACCCCAGGCCCGACCCTGCTGGCGTTGCATTTGGGCACTAGCATCATGGACTGGGGCATCATCGCCTCGCTGGGTCCTATCGTCCTACTGTTTGGTGCTGTGGCCATGCTGACAGGCTCCACTGCGATACCATGGCCATCACCTTCTCTCAGCGAGGACCCTGTCTGGACCTGACCCAGGGCGAATTGCTGGCTACATTAGGTGCGGACAGCAGGGCTTGGGCTCCTGGCTGCAGCCTTCCTATGCTGGCTTGCTTGGTTGGTGACAGCGGCTGAAGGGCGGGAGCTGGGAACGCCCTGAGCCCACGCAAGAGGCTTGGTCCCCAGTGAGGTCTGGATGAGCCAGGAGCCTCCTCTCCAGACCTCGCCCAGGCCGGGTAGATGTGCCACATGTGGGTCGCAGAAGCCCCCTCCCCAAACCATTCCTTTCTCAAACCTTGCATGGCCGGACTAGGGGTTACTGAGCCATTTTCCTTCCCATCCCCCATGGGCTCTCCCCATGGCGCCCCACCCTCCGCAACACAGCGTTTTGCTGGGCTCGAAAAGCTGATCACAACAGAGTGGGCCTGGCTTGAGCACAGAGCAGGTGAGCGCGGCACTGGGACCCTGCCTGGCGGGTGTGCATGGTGCAGGGCAGCAGTGGCTGCGGACTCTGCGTGGCCACCCTTTTCAGGGCAAGGAACAGCTTGCTCTGCTCCTGTTCCCAGCTGTCTGTTTTCCCGGTTGGGTTGGAAGCTCCTCACTCCTTGAGGCATAATAGGTGCTTAATAAATACATGTTTGTGTGATATGTGAACAAAAGGTGGCTGGAAAGCATCTTGCGGAAATAGCAAGTCCTGGGCTAGGCTGGGGGTCAGTTGGCCTTTTATTTTGGTTGTGTGTGTGCGTGTGCACGTGTGTGTATGTGTGTGTGTGTGTGTGCGGTTTTTTGTTTTTTGGGGGTCTTTTTGGTGATCATCCTCATCCAGCCATTGTTTTTTTGTTTGTTTGGGGTTTTTTTTAGAGAGAGAATGGAAGGGAGGGGTAGAGACACAGAGAGAGTAACATTGGTGTGATCGATTGGTTACCTCCTGCACACACCCCAACAGAGGCTGGGGATTGAGCCTACAACAGAGGTACGATGGATGTGCCCTTGACCAGAATCAAGCCCAGGAATCCAAGTCCGCAGGCCGACTCTATCCACTGAGCAAAACCGGCTAGGGCCAGTCTGCCTTTTAAAGGAAAGACCCCAGCCCCCTGAGGCCTCAGACTCAGGCCCACTGTCCCTTCCCCAGATAGATTCCCTACATCCCCCAAAACCAGCAGCTGTCACCCTGGGGGGGTGGGGAGTGGCAGAGCCTCTTCTAAGGTGCCAGAAGGGGACAGGGCCATTGAGGAGATAGGTGTGAGAGAGTTAGAGACTGGGGACAAGTGGCCGAGTCCACAGGGAGCAATGAGTCTGGGCCGGGGGCTGGGGGAAAGGCCCCCTAATTCCCATCACACCATCTACCAGGGCTGCCCCATGGTGGGGAGCAGAAAAGAATGTGTGCAGGCGGCCATTCCAGGGAAGAGGCTCAGCTGACTGCAGCCTCCTCCCTAGGGAGCTGGTGGTACAACAGGTCCAGGGCTGAACCCCATGAATATACAGCAGTCTGAGCCCCAGCGCCTCCTTCCACCCACATCAGAAACCACCAGGTGTTCTGCAGATCCCATCGAGGAGGCTGGGCTGGAGACAAAGCCTCCAAGGCTGACAAATAGGGGAGAGGCTGTTCCCCCTGATCTCTGCTTCCTCCCTCCTGGCAGGAGTCCTGAATCCAGACATCCACGTTTTCCCTGGAAGCTTATTTCAGGCCCTGTGGAACTCCTGCATTGGGCCTGGGCATTTCTCCCCACTGTGGCCATTGCATCACCTCCTTTCTTCTAACGGTCCCCAAAGGATCTTTGAAGCACCCAGTCTCTCACCAAGCTCTTCCCATCCCAGGGAGCAACCAGAGGGCCTTGAAGAGCGTGGTTTGGGAAGGTGCTGTTTCTGAACTGGAGCAGAATGTGCCTGCACCCTGTCAACTCTCTCATTCGTGCAGAGCTCTTTGTTGAAAGGGGCCCACTCTTTGTTGTGAAGTTGTGGGCAGGGTCCCATAGCACCTGCTCTGTGAGGCCTTCCTGCTGCTGCCAGAGGTGAAGGGAGAGACCAGCAGCCCCTGGGACTCTTCTGTGTGAGTCCTTCCGAAGTCTCCCATCATCTTATTAGTCCCTACACATACACATCGCTGCATTGTGCGAGTCAGGCCTGGAAAAGGGCCTGTCTTCTGCTTCTTCAAGCCCTCCTGCTCTCTCCTCTTCTCCAGTTTCCCCTGTGAGGCTCCAGTGTCCTCCTGCCCTCTTCTAAACAGCACAAGGATTCTGCTTCTCTCCATCCTCTTCCTGTGGGTCCTTGCAGCATCTCAGGCACAGCATAGGATGGCAGTTTCACTAACACAGACACACTCACGTGGCATCCTACACTGGCTGGAGGGCTTGGCCTGGACTCAGCCTCCTATCTGAAACTTCAGGCCTCAGAGCTGTCCCAAATAGGATGTGTTCCTGTGTGGCCTTCCCTTTCCCCATGGGGTCAGCCCCTCCTGGGATGCTTGGTCCTCCTCCAACAAGGACCTCAAGGTGGTTGGGAAGGGGTCTCTCTGTTCAGAGCAATTCCTGGCTCCTCTTGGCTGGGGCCACTCTCAGCTGCAGCTGCCCCATCCCTAGCTGGTGTCCAGGCTACCCAGCTGGGCTTCTGCCTCAGTTTCCTGCCCAAATCTGCTGGTATATAGGTCAGGCTCAGGGGTACTGCCATCTGTGACCAGGCCCTCCCCATGGATCAAACTCCACTTCCTACCTCTCCATAGGTGACCAAGCCCCTGAACCCCAAGGAGAACTGGCACCTAATTGGCTGTACCTCCCCCCTCCTCCCCCCACAGCTTCCACTTCCTCCCTGCCAGCTCCAAGGACTGGGCCCATCATGGTGTTGCAACTAGACACTCAAGAGAACCAGGGACAAGAGTTTGGACTGATCTGGGTGGAGGACGCTAGCCTCTCCCTTAGATAAGCTCAGGCCAGTCCCAGGGATCAGGGATACAGTCCTTCCTGAACATAAGGCAGGAGGGACTCAAGTCTGTTGAGCGTTGGTCTCATCAAATTCCCCATCCCCACCCCAGCTTAGCAATGTTAAATAACAGGCATGTGGCCGAAGAGGAAACTGAGGCGGGACCAAGTTAAGGAATCTGAACCACACAGCTGGAAATTAGAGCAGCTTTGGTTCAAAATAAGACCTACTCCCAATTCTGGGTTCTTTCTACTAGAGCAAACCGCTGCCTTGGGGACACCCCACACTCACCAATATGACTTGGCTTCTCGTGCCCTGAGCATGTCCTGCATGGACATCAGGGAGCATCCCAGACCCAGACTTCAGACCCAGGGCCCAGCCTGCCTGATGGGCTTGAGGGAGGAGCCTGCCAGACCCCCGCCCAGCATGTGACACAGCCCCAGGAGCAGTCAAAACCTGGCTGCGGACCAGCGACCCTGCTGGGTGGTCCCCCACGGGCTGCGTGGCTGAGTTTTCCCCTCCAGACCCCTCCCGACTGCGAATTCCTGGCTCCCCGGCCCCTCCCCCGATGGCCCAGCCAGTGTCTGAATCTGCTTCTGATTCCCGCTATGCCGACCAGGCCCCTTCTCCTCCCCTCCCTCCTTCTCGGCCCCAGCAGCCCCGCCCCTGGCTGGGCCCAGGCTTGAGCCTGCTGCGCCCCCCACCCCCACCTGGCACAGCTCCGCGGCCCTCGCTGCAGCCGGCAGGAGGCGGCGGCCCTGGCGCCCCAGGGCCCGCCCGCCCTCAGCCATTCCCGGAGGCCCGGAGACCTGCCCCACCCGGCCCTCCGTGGGTGAGTGTGAGCAGCGGGCAGCGGGAGGGGCCTCCGAGGACGGAGGAGCCGGGAGCTGGGGCGAAGGCTGTCATCGCTCCAGGCCGTGCAGGAGGACCCGCCAACATCCTTGCTGCTGCGCTAGGCCGGGGCGTGCCCGCGGCTGCACCCTCATCTGGGCCCCGGCTGGGGCCGCCCGCGGCCTGCGGTTGCTCGACTTTGCGGGCGAGCCGGCAGAGCCTCAGACCCGGGGGTTCTACCCCCACGAGGACAGCGGCGTGGGGCCACGGCCAGCTGGCTGACCCACGGAGGCTCCGGCCATGCCCATCTGGCCCTGGGGACTGCTGGTGACTGCGGGCACGCTCTTGGCCGCGCTGAGCCCAGGGCCGCCAGCGCCCGCGGACCCCTGTCATGAGGAGGGGGGCGCCCCCCGAGTCTGCGTGCCTGGCTTGGTGAATGCGGCCTTGGGCCGCGAGGTGCTGGCGTCCAGCACGTGCGGGCAGCCACCCACGCAGGCCTGCGATTCCTCCGACCCGCGGCGGGCACACCCCGCCGCCCTCCTGACCTTGGCAGGGGGCACCACAAGCCCTGTGTGCTGGCGTTCTGACTGGCTGACGCAGGCGCCCCTCAACGTGAGCCTCACAGTACCCCTGGGCAAAACTTTTGAGCTGGTGTTTGTGAGCTTGCGCTTCTGCTCCACGCCCCCCACCTCCGTGGCCCTGCTCAAGTCGCAGGACCATGGCCGCAGCTGGGTCCCGCTGGGCTTCTTCTCCTCCTGCTGTGGCCTGGACTATGGCCGCCTGCCTGCCCCTGCCAATGGTCCAGCTGGTCCCGGGCCTGAAGCTTTGTGCTTCCCTGAGCCCCAGACCCAGCCCGATGGTGGTGGCCTTCTGGCCTTCAGCGTGCAGGACAGCAGCCCGCCAGGCCTGGATCTGGACAGCAGCCCGGTGCTCCAAGACTGGGTGACCGCCACAGACATTCGAATAGTGCTCACAAGGCCTGCCATGCTGGGGGACACCAGAGACTCGGAGGCCGCGGTCCCTTACTCTTACTCAGCCACGGAGCTCCAGGTGGGCGGGCGCTGCAAGTGCAATGGGCATGCTTCAAGGTGCTTGCTGGACACCCAGGGACACCTGATCTGCGACTGCCGGCATGGCACCGAGGGCCCCGACTGTGGCCGCTGCAAGCCCTTCTACTGCGACAGGCCGTGGCAGCGGGCCACAGCCCGGGAAGCCCACGCTTGCCTTGGTGAGGCCTTGGAGGGTGGCCTGGGGATCTTGGATCCATCCAGCCTGCCCCTGACCCATCCCTCTCTGCAGCTTGCTCCTGCAATGGCCATGCCCGCCGCTGCCGCTTCAACATGGAGCTGTATCGGTTGTCCGGCCGCCGCAGCGGTGGTGTCTGCCTCAACTGTCGGCACAATACTGCCGGCCGCCACTGCCATTACTGCCGGGAGGGCTTCTATCGTGACCCAGGCCGTGCACCGAATGACCGCCGCGCTTGCAGGGGTGAGCCTGCATACCCTCACCCTCTGGTTTCACATAGTCCCAGATGGGTTTCTGACCATTTCACCTCTGTCCTCAGCCTGTGACTGTCACCCTGTTGGTGCTGCTGGCAAAACCTGCAACCAGACCACAGGGCAGTGTCCCTGCAAGGATGGTGTCACTGGCCTCACCTGCAATCGCTGCGCCCCTGGCTTCCAGCAGAGTCGTTCTCCAGTGGCACCCTGCGTTAGTGAGTGACCCTCCCCTGCTTGGGCCACCCCAGCTCCCTGCTGCTGCCTACATATCCCCTGAGAGTTCCAGGAACCCCAGGCCCCCCTCGAATACAGGCCATTCTTCCACCCTCTCTGCAGAGACCCCTGTCCCTGGACCCACTGAGGAGAGCAGCCCTGTGGAGTCTCAGGGTGAGTGGGCACATATCAGGTCCTAGACTGGCATGTCCATGAGAGGAGAGGTGCTATGGGTTCAAGGAGGGTAGGAGGAGAGGTTGGGGGAAGGAGGTGGGGGATCTGTGCCAGCCTGCCCACGACCTTGTCTCCCCTCCCCAGACTGCGATTTGCACTGCAAACCCACCCGGGGCAGCTACCGCATCAGCCTGAAAAAGTTCTGCAGGAAAGACTATGGTAGGCAGCCCTCAGGCCTCCTGCCCCCACCTTCTGACCTTGCCCTCCCCAGTTCCCTTTGGATACCCTGACCCTCGCTGGGCCCCATCCCTCATGTGCCCTACTGCCACTGGCCCTGCCCCGTCAGCCCCTTGGTGATCTCTCTGCTTCCTCCTCTGCGGTGTCCTCTCTGTGCCCTCCCTCTCCAGCGGTTGTCCTCTGTTTCCCTCCTCTGCCCTCCCTCCCTCCTTGCCACTGGCGCCGGGTTTTCCTCTGAGCAGCCTGCCCCTTCCCAGCCTAACCCCGCCCCCCTCTCGTCCTCTCCGCAGCGGTGCAGGTGGCGGTGGGTGCGCGCGGCGAGGCACGTGGCTTGTGGACGCGCTTCCCGGTGGCCGTGCTTGCCGTGTTCCGGAGCGGCGAGGAGCGCGCACGGCGCGGGAGCAGCGCACTGTGGGTGCCCGCACGGGATGCTGCCTGCGGCTGCCCACACCTGCTACCTGGTCGCCGCTACCTGCTGCTGGGTGGTGGGCCAGGGACCACGGTCGGGGACCCAGGGGGCCGAGGGCCTGGGCTCAGCGCCGCTCGCGGGAGCCTCGTGCTGCCCTGGCGCGACGCGTGGACGCGGCGCCTTCGGAGACTGCAGCGCCGCGAGCGGCGTGGGCGTTGCGGGGCGGCCTGAGCCCACGCGCCAGGCTGGGGCTGGGCGGGGCGCTACTCCCACATCAAGGCGCACGTTTGACCAGTGCATCTGTCTGTGGAGGAGTCTTTGCTCACAGAGCGCGCGTGGCCATCTGAGTCCCCACCCAACCCTGCCAGGCGCCTCCCTCTGCGCCTCGCGCCTGTGCCCAGAATGGGTGTGACCAACGCAGCGACTGAGAGGGATATGATAGCCCCAATGAGTTGCTTGGAACCTTCCTTTGGCAGCTGTTGTCTTAGATGATTCTTTGGACCTTGGATGCCCCACACTCGCGTTATCTGCCCCCTCCCAGGGGCACCATGATACCTACAGACGGCTGTGAGCCTTCTGGTGGGACCCAACACTTTGGGCCTCTGCTAACACCCCTAGGGCCGCCTCCTCGTGATGTCGTAGCCCATCAGAGAGCGCTCTTACCTTTCTAAAAGGCACTGTGTCTCCCCCAAAACGGTTACGAAGCCCCTTGTGAATCCAGGACCCACTATCGGTCGGAGAACAACACACCAAGGGCCGCTGTGACTCCACTCCCCAGGGGACCCCTATAATCCGCCAGAGAGCGCTATGGCTCACCGAGAGGCACTGTGGCCACCACCGATGTCCACAGACACACTTGGGGCTCAGCGACACTGGTTTCCCCGCCCCTGCCAGAACCCGCAGAGGGTGCTGTGACTCCTCCCCCGGCGAGGACGGTGGCCTCTGGTCCCCGTCTGTCCCCTGTGCCTGACCTTTCTCTACCGGTTGGGCCTCTGTGTCCCTGTCTCCACTGCGTCTGTGCCTCTGTTCGGCCTCTTTCTTGGCCTGCCTGTCCCTGTCTCTTGTCTCTGTCTCGCTGTCTCTCTCGGATTCCGCCTTTAGGACCCCTCCTGTAAAGTCCAGCTCCTAGGACCCCCTGCGTCCCTTCTCCCACTCGGAACCGGACGTCGTGCCCACCGTGTTCCTGGGTCTACGCGTAACCCGGCGGAGCGGCAACTCCCGCGAACAGCCCTCTGGTCTCCTGACGCCCCCAGCCCTGCTCTCCGCAGGGCCCGGTAGCCGGCCGCACACTCGACTTCGGCCAGGAGTCACCGCCCGCGAACCCCTGACGCTCGGCGCCGGGACCTGTCCTGGGCTGGCGCGGGCACCAGCCGCCCGGCCGAGGGGCGTCGGTGCGCATGCCCAGAGCCCGCTGGGCTGAGACCCGCGGCACCCGGGGTGGGCAGCCCTGGGCGCGTGCTCGGCGGGGGCGGGGCGGCGTGCGCGCATGCGTAGAGAAGCCCGCGCTCAGTTGCGCTGCGAGCCGAGAAGAAAGCGGTACGCTGCGCGGCACGGAGCGGCACGGCGGCAGAGGTGGGTACGCGGCGGGCCTGGCACGGGGCGTGACAGCCTGCCACGGATCCTCGGGGGCTGCGGAGCCAGGTCGCCGGCTGTCACCGCAGCGGGGCGTGCAGAGGGAGGGGGCGTGGGGGTCCGACTGTGGGGCCTTGGTCCGAGGTGGGGCGCGGGGGCTGGCTGTGGCACGGAGGTCTGGGGCCCGGGCCGTCCGCCTGTCACTGCCCATGGCCCCCGCGGACCTCGGCTTCGCGGGACACTCACCCGGGGGCAGGACCGGCGCCCCCTGCCAGCCGCCGGCGTCAGTCAGAAGGAATTGTCTCTGTGTCACCCCTTCCTTGGGCTGCTTTCCGTCTGTGGGGTAGGAAATCCTCCTCTGGACTCGAAATTGCAACAGAATCTCTGATAACGTTCTGCCATCGAAGACTTGCAACTACTCCCTTTCCTGCCCTCTACTTGCCTCAGGATGACATGCCCGCCCACCTGTCGCCTTGCGTCTGAGCCCTGTCTGGTGGGTGCCCCCTGGGCATGGCCACTGGGCCGAGCGACAGAAGCATTTCCACAGGGTCCCTGGGCGCTGTACTATCGCAGCCTTGAGGAACACAGCTGGAGGTCGGGGATGGGCTACATCCGGGCATGGTTTTCTCCACGCAGGGGCACTGGTGGCCTGGGCACAGGTTTTCATCTGTGACCTTAGATGGAAACAGATGTGCTGTGGGCCTCCTGGATTACCACTCTCTGGGCTGACATGAAAGGCCACAGGTTGATTAAGGACCCGGCAGCCGGGCTGTGCCGAGGCAGAGATTGACTATTAGATTAGTGGTGTGCGGGGAGGCACAGGCCTGTGGCTGACGTGGCTGTGGTTGGGATGCTGGTGTTGTGGTCTTTCCTAGTTTCTTATTCCAAGTCATTAGTTTGTCTTTCTGGGACCAATAGAAGCTCTCAAAGGTGGTTTTCCTTTTTTCATTGTATGTTTGCTTGGGACTCAGCAAGGACTTCCAGGCCATTACATTTAAAAAGGACCATCCCATTATTGGACAGATTTTTCCTCCACTTGAGGGTAAGGACTCCATCTTCACATACTGCCCCCATCACATAGTAGGCATCTGTAAATGTTTGCTTAATTGTCTTAAAGCCAAGGATGCAGGTTCTTTTCAAGAGATATAGACCGGGAGAAACAAAACCAGATAAGAAAAGATAAAGAAATTTCACAAATGTATTTCAGTATATAAAGGTTACAGCCAGTGGAATGACCCCCCAATATGCACTTCCTTTTATTCTGAAAGTTGGGTCCTCAGCTAATCTTCTCAGCTCTCAGATAAAGCCTTTAAGTGAAGTGCTTATCTGGTAGTGAGTGCCCTGTTTAGAAGCTTGTCTTTCTCTGTCAACAGGGCTGGAGACATATTGCGTTCATCTTTGCTCCCCTATTGCCTGGCATGGAATGGGGGCCGGTATCTCTTGAAATGAACCAAGATGCTAAATAAAACTATTGTGGTGGTTTTCATCTGATAGTAAGGGTGACCTTCCGGGGGATGTAGAAGTAATCTAGTAATCTAAGCAGGCTTTCTTTTTTTTTTAATTAAAAAAAAATATATATATATATACTTTTATTGATTTCAGAGAGGAAGGGAGAGGGAGAGAGAGAATCATTGACCCGACTGCCTCCTGTACGCCCCACACTGGGGATTAAGCTTCCACCCTGGGTATGTGCTCTGACCAGGAATCGAACTGTGACCTTCTGGTTCACAGGTCAACACTCAACCACTGAACCATGCCGCTGGGCTAAGCAGGCTTTTCATAACAATAATAAAATTCACCCCCTGGATCTGTAAGTTCACCGGCAGGTGGGTCTCACCAGCTCTTGCTGACCACACCTGCCAGGACAATCCAGAAGGCCAAGTGACCTTGGGCACGCATTGTTGCTCCTAATTCTCATTACAGTCTAAGCCAACCTCAGATGACATATTTAAGTGTTTGCTTTTAGATGGTTTCTGGTTTAAAGTACATAAAGACAATGAAGCAGGTTATAAAAAAGCACTTAACATTTACCCTGTTCAATGTTTTACCTGTTTGAGCATACCTTTTCTGTTATGACAACTTTGTACATAAAAGAAAGAAGCCCTTTTTAACTTGAAACAGCAATTTCAGTGGCTGTTTCAAGTGTCACTTTCCAAATGGAGATAATGTCCAGGAAACAAAGCCTCAGGCTTTTTACTAAGAATCAACTTCAATTCATTATTTGATGATTTTTAAAAATTCCACACCAGTTTATTAAAATCATCATTCACATGAGGAGGGCCTGTACCCTGTGTTCTGTGGCTGCGAAGTTGAGTGAGTCTCTGCCCTGAAGGAGCTTACAGTGGAGTCAGGAGAAGGGCCGGTGAAGTGCGGCACTGGGGGGCACTCCCATTGAGGAGGACAGAGTTTGCTTTGGGCGGAGAGTGGCATTCAGCTGGCCTTTGGTGGGGGCTCCTGGGAAATGCTTGAGCTAAATTTTGAAGGTTGAATAGGAATGGCAAGACCATCGGAGGGAAAGAGCCTCCTGGGCAGAGACTGTGTATGTGAAGTAAAGGGCATGACCTGTTGGGAGAAGGGCAGGGAGTAGCTCTGGTGGTTGGAGTAAAGAGAGGGAGAGGGAGATGAAAGAGCTAGACTGGCAGCAGATTGGGAGAGGCCCTGAGTACCAGGCCCGAGTGTGAACTTTACCCTGAGAATGGTAGGAAGTCACCAAGGGATCTTGGGTCTTGTGAGTGACCAGTCAGATTGTGTTCTCCACTGGTAACCTGGCAGTGATTGCTGGGATGGATTGGTGAAGGGTTGCACTGAGACCAGGGTGGTTAAAGGACCACGATGGCGCTGACCGGTTTGGCTCAGTGGATAGAGCGTCGGCCTGTGGACTGAAAGGTCCCAAGTTCGATTCTGGTCAAGGACATGTACCTTGGTTGCGGGCATATCCTCAGTAGAAGGTGTGCAGGAGGCAGCTGATCGATGTTTCTCTCTCATCAATGTTTCTAACTCTCTATTCCTCTCCCTTCCTCTCTGTAAAAAAATCAATAAAATATATTTTTTTTAAAAAAGGGGGGACCACCATGGCACATCTAGAGAGACATAAGGCCCAGTACCAATGAAGGGCTGTGGAGGATACAGAAAGGAGAGCAATGAAATGGGACAAAGGAGGGGAAATGGGGGACATCTGTAATACTCTCAACAATAAAAATAAATAATAATTTTTTTAAAAAAAAGGGAGAGCAAAACCATGAGGCAAGTGGCTGAAGGGATGGGGAAAGGGCCAGGGCGAAAGGAAGACTCAGGGAGCAGTCCAAGATTGAGTGACTAGCAGCTGGGCCCATGCCACGCACAGTGTGTAGGAAGGGGGCAGACTTGGGAGCAGGTGCTGACTTTCAGTTTGGAGATGCTGAGCTGAGGGTCAGTAAGGCTTCCCAGCAGTAGGTGGATCTATGTTGGTCCGGAGCCAAGGAGAGTGTACTGGGCTTGAGAGCATTTTGGGGACTCCTTTCTGTGTAACAGTAAAGCCAGGGAGTAGTGGAGTGGGCCTTTGCAGGAGAGTGTATGGAGTGAGAAAAAAAAAGACCGAACCCTGGAGGCACCTAATGTTTTATGTCTATAAAACACAGAGTAGATAAGCTAACAGAGTTTTCATTAATAACCCCTTGCCTTTTTGGATTGTGGGGGCAGATAAGTGGACTTTTTATTTCTGTGACAAAGGCCCAATTTGTTGGTTAGAGTAAATAGCAAGATGTAAAATGCTCAAGGTACAAAAATCACACAATTCCGGGGACTTTCCTGTCTCACATGCTTATTTGCCTTTTGGGACACTTCCAGGTTGTCACTCATCTCAAAGGACCACTTTCCACCCAGACTGAGGATTGGCCCTCTCAGAGCATTCTCACAATTCGATCTCTGAAAAAAGGTCTTCTCAGACCCAGAGATAGATCCAAGGTTGCAGAATTTTTAAAAATATATATTTTATTGATTTTTTACAGCGAGGAAGGGAGAGAGATAGAGAGTCAGAAACATCGATGTGAGAGAAACATCGATCAGCTGCCTCCTGCACAGATGTGCCCGCAACCAAGGTACATGCCCTTGACCGGAATCGAACCTGGGACCTTTCAGTCCGCAGGCCGACGCTCTATCCACTGAGCCAAACTGGTTTCGGCTAAGGTTGCAGAATTTTTGGGGTCCCCCCGCTGTCCTTTCAGGACCCCAGTTTCTGTGTGGTACCTCAGCATCAGCAGCAGGTGGGACTTTGGAAAGACTCTATTAAGGATAAAGAGGCCAAGTGTGTGGTGGCTCCTCCCAAGTCTTTCACCCATACTGAGGGGCAAGGAGAGAGGGCAAGGAAAGGCTGACATTTCTTTTCTTTAAAAGGTTGCCACACTTTTTTAAAAAAATTTATTGATTTCAGAGAGGAAGGGAGAGGGAGAGAAAGATAGAAACATCCGTGATGTAAGAGAATCATCTATCAGCTGCCTCCTGCATGCTTCATACTGGGGATTGAGCCCGCAACCCGGGCATGTGCCCTTGACCAGAATCAAACCCGGGACCCTTCAGTCCACAGGCCAGTGTTCAATCCACTGAGCCACACCAGCTAGGGCAAAGGCTGATACTTCTAAAGGAGCCCCTGTCTGCCCACAGGACTGGCCCAGCCCCTGGATAATTGCACAGGCCAGTAGCAGTTATTTTTGTCTCTGGTACCTGCTCACTTAGAAGATGTGAGATAAGATCTCTTTCTGTTCTGTATAGTTATGTCTGCGGGCCTGGTTGGGTACTGCACAAAGATATGCTGTCAGGGGTCACATGTCAGCAATCATGGTTTCTCCTTCCATCCCACTCAGGCATGCTCTCTTCTTTTACAGGTGATTGAGAACACACTACATATGGCTTAGCCTGTGTCTCATAATCTGAAACTGTGTGTCTGCTAACTGTTACACTTTTAATGGGTATACCACATACATTGAGGGTTGTTTACCAATGGGTGATTCTGTTACCAATAAAAGCCCCTCCCTGTATAGTGTTCTAAATGTAGGTCATTACCTGCTTCCCACCAAAAGCTCCCCTCACCTCTGTCCCTTCAGCCTTTCCTTGAATCATTTTGCCCTTGTTCCCTAATTCTCCTCTAATTCCTTTTCTGGCAAGGGTTGTTCTAGCCTTCATATCTTGGTAAACCTGTGGGCCTTGGAAGGACCTGGGAGTATACATTAACTCCTCCTGCCTCTGGCATGTTTCCTGTCTTCCTGGGCTGAACCGTCCCCGCCTCCTTGGACACAGGAGCACTTGGCTTCCTGACAGCACTGTGAACCCCAAAGGCCTCTGTCTCAGGTCCTTTGGCTTCTTGGAGTCCATGAGGCTAGTCTATAGAATTGTCTTAATCTGAGCCACAAATGGCACTCACCGGCCTGCCCCCTTAAAGAGCTGAAGGGCTTGCCAGCCCAAGTAGCTGAGGCCCTGTCCTATGCCCATGCTGTTTCTGCTGCTTCCTGGACCAAGGCCACCTCATCTTTCAGGATTCAGCCGAGATATCGCTGGCTCCCAGCCCATCTTTCCTCATGGACAGGGGGCCCAGACACCCTGTGCTTTCCTGTCATAGCACCTGTACCTGAGTTGGTATGGCCAGTACACCCATGTCCCCACAGCCAGAAGCTCATTGAGAGCTGGAACTGGGCCTCGCATCTTTGTATTCCAGTGCTCAGTACGCTGGCATTCAGGAAGTGTCTTGAATGCCTATTAAAATGATTAAACCTGCAAGATTCCCTCCTGGCCTGGCTTTATTGTCAGATCTAAAAATACTTGCAGAGAACCTGCTATGTGCCCGGCCTTCTGAGGCACACCTGTTGAAGGCACCCTGCTTGGAATTTTAACCAGTCAAAATTCTAATGCTACTGACAGCCGCGTTCTCTTTCTCTGATTATCGTTCTGTGCAGCTAGCTGGTTTACATCTTGTGCCTGGGGGGTGTTTTCCTAGACATGTTGGTGGGAGGACCTTTGAGCTCAGAAGACAAAGATCCTAAGTTAACAGAGCCCCATTCCAACCCCAGCCCCTGCCTGTAGGTGAGCCAGACCAGGCTTTCTGCTTGAGAAAGGGATGCAAGGAACTATTTTGAGTGGCTAATGAGGTTGGGACTCTTTCCTGCTTGGGGCCCCACATCACAGGCTCAGGTGCCACGGGTAAGACCTGCATTTGAACTTCTGACAGGTGGCAGGCAGATGGGCCAGCCAACTGGCCTGCGGTGCTGTGACTAATACCTAATGGTTAATGGTTACACCCTTTGTAGCTGGCACGTGCCCTCCATTGTGTGCTACTAGCAAAGGGCCCACTATCAAGTTCCCCGGTAACTGGCTGCCTGATAGTCACTGTGGAATGCCAGTTGCCATTAATATTTGAGAAATTCTTGTGCTCTGTTTCAGGGCTGAGGCAGAGCATGGCCTGCCTTCCCATCGTGTGAAGATGCCTGCTCGGAGGGTCACATGCCTAAACAAGTTGGTGAATGTTCCCAGTTGTTATTGTTTAGAATTAAATTTTCCTCTTGGGCCCAAGTGATTTGGGCTTTTTCTGAGTCTCCATTTGTTTCCTCTTTCCTGGGTACACGAGATATAGTGTGAAACACCTGGCTCAAAAATCACAGTATAGTAGAAGAGCTGGACTCATAGCAGGTCATCACAATGGGGTGCCAAGAGTTAAAACAGATTTGGATAAGGAGGGGGAGAGAGCAGCCAGGTTCCCCTCAGCCCTGCCTGGGAAGTTGGGAAGGGCTGGTGAAGGAGGGGGCATTTGGGCTGAGGCTTGAAGTAGATTGGACCTAGAGGAGAACAGGTGTGTCCTGACTTTCTTCCCGGCTGTGGACATGCCCTGTTCATGTGTCCCGGGGGCTGCAGTTGGTGCAGTTGCAGTGGCAAAGCTCCTGAACCTGCCGTGGGAGGGCAGGTAGGGCCAGGTCCTGAAGGGATGGCTGGGGAACCAGAACGTGATTTCAGGTAGAGAGTGGGGCAGAGCACAGTGGGAGTCAGAGCTGAGCATTTTGAAGTCACGTAGGGTATGTGAAGAATGGGAGATATTCAGGAAAGCAATTGGAAGTACAGGACTTGAGTTCACAAGAGGATTCTAGGTTGAGAAAAGGAAGGACTCCTGTAAAAGGGACATTTAAGAGACAGGCAGAGGAACAGGAACAGCTACAGCCAGAGAGGTGAGGAGACAGACATGAGGGAAGGGTTTCAGGAGGCCCAGGGAGCGGAGCCCTGAGAGCACTGGGGTCAGCTGTGTGTGCTTCGGGGAGATAAGGGACCAAAGGTGTCTGTTAAACGATCTGGCAGCTAGGCAGTGAAGGTGGAAGGGGTGGGGGACAGAGGTAGCCTTCTCTCACCAGAAGTTTGACAGGGAAGGAAAGGAGGAGAGGCACAGCTGGAGTGGAGTGTCAGGTTCTGTGAGTGGCTGTTTTGGGGTCTCTATAAGCAGCAAAGAGGAAGCATTAAAAATGCAGGAGAGTGGGGGTCCCCAGGAGGTGAGATCCAGGACCAAAAGTGGGGGTTCAGATCAAGAGCAGGGTCAGAGAGGAGAAGCAGCTCCTGCCTAGCACCCCATTCTCAGGAGAGAGGGAGGGTGAGGGTTGCGGGTGGATATGAAGCTGTAAGTTAGTGGGGGGAATAGGAGAGGGTGTCTCTGAGGCATGCCAAGAAGGGCTGCCAGGTCATGAGCCGGGCAGCGTGATGTTTCCCTCTACAGTTGGTGTTCGAGCCTGGAGAAGCACTCTATCAGTCTGGCTTCTCCTGAGGGTTTTTCCCACGGCTGAGAGAGGAGCACAGAAGGGGCTTGATGGGACAGGTGTAGGCTGAGCAGGCAAAGACATAAAGCCACAGGGGGCTGGTAGGTGAGGGAGATGGAGTCACGCGGGTGGGAAGAGGGCAATAAAGAGCTCTAGGAAAAGATTAGAAGAGAGTGGGATTGTGATATGCTACCTCTGGGTGGAGCAGTTTCTGGGGCTGACCGGGTTGTGGATAAAATGCTAGCAATATAAAGGCTTCTGAAGGTGAGGAGCTTCGCACCAGGGCTGCCTACTCAACCCTCAAGCCCTGTGATGGCAGCCAAGGAATGGAAGCCATGAGCTGGAATGAGAGGAGACTGGTCCTGGGGACATTCTGGAGAGAGAGGGGCAGAGTCCTGGGGAAATACTAGGGGAGGGGCCAGCAGGGTCCTGGGGAGGTCCTGAAGAGAGGGGGCAGGGACTGGGGAGAGCTGGCTGCTGTCTGAGCAGGAGGAGGAAGGGTGCATTCTGGGAGCGGATGAGGTAATGGGTTGTTTCCACAGACAAGTTCCAGAGAAAGATGGGAGGTGGGAGTGAGGTAGGTAAAAAAGGGCACCAAGGCAAGGGAATGTGGAGGATCAGTGACAGTGGTCACCGCAGTCAGTGACAGTGTCACCAGCAGCCATCGTGGAATTGGGAGTTATCCTACAGCTGGGGCCGAGGGTGGGGAGATGAGTGTCCCCCACCTGGGGTTCTAGACAAAGTCCTGAAGCTGTGTCTCTGGGGGCTACAGCAGATTCCTGGGTTGGGATTGGTCATTTCCCTGGCCTCTCCCCATGACTGGGTGGGAGAACTGGGCCTCTCGTGAGGAAATCAAACTTGACTCAGGCTTGAGAGGAAGGTTCCTGCATAATATAATAGGAGAGGGTCCATATCACCTGGAGTGCATTTTGCTCCAGGCCTGTCCCCACCCCTCTGGTTGTCCAAGGTGGATGGCTTCAGGAATATTTCCTGACTCCTTATCTCCCTCCACCTTCTCCTGCACAGAAACCTTTCCAGCTGTCCCCTGGTCCCTGCCCCCCTACTGTAATGCCCTGCAAGCTAAGTTACACTCAGCCATCCAGATGTGCATTCCCCTCCTACACACAGGTTATTTTCCCTTCCCTGTCTTGCTGCCACATTCCCCACCTGCCCCATCACTGGCACTCTGAGCATCTCCTTATCAGGCAGTGAACATGCCCTGTAATTGCTGTGTCTTTCCTATCCTCAGACCTCACACACCTGAGGGCTGGAGTGAGGTGCTGTCACCTTTGCATACCTGTCCCCTGATGCCAAGTTGGTGTCGAGGGACTCAGTCATTCTGCTCTGTCCTGGCTTGCTCTGCCTCCACAAGCTCCACCTCACTGGGGATTGATGGTCTCTAAGAGAGAGGGACTACCCTCTGGCCAGCATGGCTCAGTGGTTGAGCATTAACCTATGAACCAAGAGGTCACAGTTCGATTCCCGGTCAGGGTACATGCCCGGGTTGTGGGCTTGATCCCCAGTGGGGGGCATGCAAGAGGCAGCCGATAGATGATTCTCTCTTGTCATTGATGTTTCTTTCTATCTCTCTCTTCTTCTCCCTTCCTCTCTGAAATTATATATATACTAGTAGCCCGTTTGCACGAAGATTCGTGCAATAGACCTTCATTCACCTGGCTGCCTGCACCAGTTTTCTGCCGGCACCAGGGACCCAGGCCTTGGCTGTGGCCACCACCTTCTGCCTTCTTTCAGGGTCGGGGCTTGGCCCCGGGCGGTGGCCTTGGGCTCGGCTGCACCCAACATCTCTGCTAAGGATCGCAGGAGCCGACCCCCAGTGGTTTCCTGTGATCCGTGCAGGCTCCCCGCTGGTGCCCAAGGCCGGGAAAGCCTCGGGCTCTGCCACACCCCAACATCCCTGCAATGGTTTCCTGGTGGGCGTGGTTGTGGGCGTGGCTTGGTTGGTGGGCGTGGCTTGGGCGTAGCGAAGGTGCGGTCAATTTGCATATTTGTCTATTATAAGGTAAGATATGTGTGTGTGTATGTGTGTGTATATATATATATATATATATATATATCCTATATAATAAAGATGTAATATGCAAATGGTTGTTACGCCGTGAAGCATAACGACCGACCGCTTAACAACTGGATCATGGGTCAGCAGGAGGGTGGGGCAGTGAGCTACAAGCTGGTGGTGGAGAGCTACAGGAGGGGGCAGGGCAGGAAGCTATGGCGGGGGGGGGGGAGCTACAGGAGGGCGGAGCATCGGGCGGAGAGCTACTGGAGGGTGGCAGTGAGCTACTGGCAAGCTACTGGCGCATGGATTCGTGCGCAGTATGTGTGTGTGTGTGTGTGTGTGTGTGTGTGTGTGTGTGTTTAAAAAGATAGAGGGACTACCTAGAGAACAAATGTTCTGAATTCTGCTATGGGGAAACTGAGAGGGGTGTGCATTTTTCACATGGAACTCTTCAGGCCAGAACAGAGCACCTTATTGCCCCTCCTTTCTGTCCTTGCCCAGTCAGTCATCTGTCAGGCTGGAGCTGCAGCCTCCTTCCTCTTAGTTCTTTGTTTTCTGGTTCCACTCCTGGGAAACGGATATAAGATTACTCAGACTTGGAGAGGAAGAACTGAGGCACAGCAGCTGACACCCACAGAGCGTCCATCCTGTCTTGTGGTACAGTGACTAAGGCCCAAACAGGCCGAGCCCTGGGTCCTTCAACTGTGAGCTGTTCTGGCAGCCATGGTGGGGTGGTGATTAGGCCGGGGCTGGGCAGGGGGCAGTAGGGGTGTGTAGGAGTCCTGGGAGTGCCAACCTCACTCTGCACAAGGCTGCCTCTTGCCCAGTGGCACCACATTTGGCACTTTGGAAGAGTCCTGGTGTGTGTGTGGGGGCTGTCTTTGAGGTCAACTGGGTGAGAAGTTCAGGAGCCAGCGTGGGCCTATGGGCTGAGGGCTGGGTGTCTGGGCAGGACCTTGGCACAGCAGCCCCGGGTTATGCCTACAAACTAAGCTGCTCTGGCATCAATTTCAAAATGGAGTGCTACCTCTGCCCCACCAAAACCCTACCCCTGGGCCAAAATTCTCTGTTCAGCCCTTGGGTGCTGCCCCCCACCATTGGTCACTTTGTCTGGTAGAATCCAAACCCTGTTCAGTCTCTTGGGTCCACCCCATCTTCTCCATTTTCCCTGGCCAGGCTTGACTCAGCCTTCCTCATGCCTCCTCTTCTGGACTCTGCCCTCCTTCCTCCTGAGCCACCAGGGGGATTTTTCTAAAATGCATGTCACCTGTTGCTTAGCCTCTCCTCCAGCTCCTTAATGTGGAGGATGACATCCAGTCTTCTAGTGCAGTGGTCGGCAAACTCATTTGTCAACAGAGCCAAATATCAACAGTACAACGATTGAAATTTCTTTTGAGAGCCAAATTTTTTAAACTTCAACTTCTTCTAACGCCACTTCTTCAAAATAGACTCGCCCAGGCCGTGGTATTTTGTGGAAGAGCCACACTCAAGGGGCCAAAGAGCCGCATGTGGCTCGCGAGCCGTGGTTTGCCGACCACTGTTCTAGTGCGACTGGCACGAAAGACCACCAGCCCCCCTCTTATCCCATCTTCAGCCACCGCCTGCCTTAGGCTCCCCAACTTGCTGTGCCCTCTCTCATGCACCATTCTTTACCTTCGCATTGGATGGTATACTCCCCATCTTTATGGTACACTTGGGATATCATTGCTCCTTCTGCAGTGCTCACGTGGAGTCAGTGTCCTGCCTTGGTGGTCTTCCAGGGCCCTGCCTGGCCTCACAGCACTTCCTGCTTGGGCTGTGATCATTACTCTCTTGTCCCCAGTGTCCATCCCAGGACCCGGCACAGAAAAGGCAACTCAATATGTCTGTCAAATCAATAAAAATTTGGGACAAGGGGGGTCATGATGGGGTACTGGGCCCCCCAGGAAAGGTGGTGTGAATGGAAGGTGTAGTGCCCATGTTGGTTGGTGGTTAAGGTGGAATCGCCCAGGCTTAATGTAAGGGTCTCTGTCACATGAAAGTAAATTTGTTTTCAAATCCAATTGTTTGGGAAAATAATTTTCCCCACTTAAGAGGTGATAAACACAGAGGTCTTATGACTCATTAGACCTGGACAGCAGGTGGTATTGAGAAGCCAGCCCTGAGCTTGCTGAAGAGGGAGCATGAATGGGGCTGGCTGTCCTACATGGGAGAGGCGTCTTAGGCACTGTGGGTTTACTGTGAGTGTTCTGACAGATCAGGGATAGTTCTCTCTGTTTGGGGACCCCACAGGTACCTCTCTATATCCCAGTTTCCTCCTCTATAAGGTGGAGCAAATCCCCATGCCATGGGGTTGTCCTTAGAATTAGAAATAGAAATGCAAAGCTAAATCGCCTGACAACCAGCAGCTGTGGGAATTGTGTTTGGCAGCCCCTGAAGATAGGGTGGGAGAGGTCCTGATAAACCCCAACTGCTTGGTCCTGATGTCTCCCACCCCACTGTCCACAGTAAGGTCTTACCCTTCCTTCTGTAGCCACTTTTCCTCCCGCCCTGGTCCTGATCAGAAATCTTGGAGGGCTGCATGCATAGCAAGTAGGTTCAGGGCGGCCTGGCTGCTCCCACCCCAGATGGCCACTTAACTCCTTCTGTGGGCACAGGTTGGGAGTTCTCTGTTGGGGCTGTGGGCCTGCAGCCACTGAAGGGAGCCCCTAATACATTGGGTCTCATCAGAGTCTGATGTGAACTTGCCCTTGGCAGACCCAGGGCAGTGTACTTTGGACAGAGGGAGCACTGGTCATCATGACAGGATGGGGAGTTGGACAGAGGTGTCACCGACATAGCAAGATAATATTTTGGGGAAATAGAGGTCACTCATTTCCATGTATGTTTTTGTTTTTTTAAGAAATGTTTGCTTTCCATCAGGTAGCCGGAATTCTCAAAACAGACACAGTAATTGTGAGGGAAAGGGATGTGAGGGTCCCTGGAAGGGCCTTTCTGGGTGGGAAGCAGCAGCACAGCACAGAAGGGGAAGAAGGTCTGTCAGAGTAGCCACAGTGAGAGACTTGTGTGGGTCTGTGGGAGAACCTCAGTGGGGGCCTCCGGTGGCTGCTCCTCTCTCGTGGGAGGGGGTACTCCGGCCCCTCTGCAGGACTGATCAAGCATTGACCCACCAAAACCCTGACACTCCCCAGATACCTCAGAGCCAGTGCCAGGTCAGGGGACCCCAAGGAGCACTAACTGAGATGCCCTTGGGACATCTGAGCTGCCCTGGCATGTCAGGCTAGGCTGAGTGCTTTCTATAAACAGTCTCAGCCAATCCTGACAATTGGCTTTTAAACATATCCATTGAATCACATCCCTTCGCTGCTTCCCACTCTGAGTCCCTCTGTGCTTATAATAAAATTCAAACCTCTTCCTGTGCATGATCCATGCTGTGGGTATCTCTGCTGCTCATGTTCTTGCTCACTGTGCTCTGCCATACAGTGCCCTTATTGTCCCCAGAGCACACTAGGCTTGTTCCTGCCTCAGGGCCTTTGCACTTGCTCTTCTCATTGTCCAGAGTGACTTTTTCTCAGCTCTTCTGGCTGCTTCCTTCTCATCACTTAAGCTCAAATTGGAAGAGGTTTGCCCTAACGACCCTAGCTAAAGTAGCCACCACCCTGCAGACAGGCTATGTGGTTGGTGTCCCCATTATCTGAAATGATCATTGTCTGCAGTTCTTGGAGTCTAACAGGATGAGTTGAATTTTTCCTCTTTTCCCAGAAGTGCAGGCCAGGCTTAAAGCTGAGGATAAAAGACACAAAATACAGGTGACCTTTGAACAACATGGGGATTAAGGGGCCCTCTTGAAGAGAGGATCAGGGGACCCACGGTGCAGTTGAAAATTCACATATAACTTTTGACTCCCCAAAAAACTTTACTAATAGCCTACTGTTGACTAAAAGCCTTACCAATAACATAGCTGATTGACACATATTTTTGTATGTTATATATATTTATATACTGTATTCTTACAATTAAGTAAGCTAGAGAAAAGAAAATAGTATTAAGAAAATACATTTAGCTTTAGCTGGTTTGGCTCAGTGGATAGAGCGTCGGCTAGCAGACTGAAGGGTTGGTCCCAGGTTTGATTCCGGTCAAGGGCACATGCCTGGGTTGTGGGCTCGGTCCCCATTAGGGGGCAGCTGATTCGATAGATCTCTCTCATCATTGATGTTTCTATCTCTCCCTCTCCCTTCCACTCTGAAATCAATAAAAATATATTGATTTTTAAAAAATAAAAAATAAATTTGGGATCTTGCAATTTATTTAAAGAAAGAAAAAAACAAAGAAAATACATTTACAATACTGAAAAAAAAATCCTTGTATAAGTGCACCTGTGCAGTTGGAAGCTGTGTTGTTCAAGGGTCAGTGGTACTTCCCTACATTCCAGGCAGCTGGGACCAGCCCCCTCCCACTTCAGAGAACTAGCCCTCCCCCCACCCCCATTCCTGTGCAGTGAACTTGGAGGGTAGCCTTTAGGTGAGTGCAGTGTTTATGGTGAGAAACCATTCGCTCCCTTCCTCCTGCTCTGAGTCTGAGGGAACGTGCACCTGCTGGCAGGGCCCTGCTGGCTGCCTGCCCTGCACTGCCTGGGCAGGGGTGAGTGGAAATCAGAGAGAGTGGGATGTCACCCACACCCCAGCCAGTGAGCCCCAAGTAAGAGCTGAGCCCGTAGATGTTGCATGGGGAGGCAGATTGTGTTTTCAGCTCTGTTTTACAGACAGGCACCTGCCTTTCAGGAAAGAGCCATGGCTTGTTTGAGGTTCAGGCAAACAAGTGGCAGAGCTGGACTTTGAAGCCAGGCTTGTCTGACTTGAAATTGGATCATTTCCCACTTTTGCTCCTGCCTCCCTTCTCTCCCTTGACCTTTGTCAGGAGCTGGGGGACTATGGAGAACAGGTGAAGCCATGTTTTGTGTTGGGGAGCAGATGGTGTAGACAGTGTTGTATGATGGCTGCATGCTGCAGGTGGAATAACAGGGAGAGAGCATCACTTCAACCCTAAAACTTACGTAAGCTCCAGAGTGTGAGTATCTAACGGAATGGTTTTGTTTTTTATCTGTTTCCTACCTCCTGAGTTCCCCGTCTCAGTAGCCAGCCTTGAAAATCTAAATCAGCTGTGAATGTGTGTGTAAATATAAGAAAAGGCTTTGTAGGATATAATATGTGAGCAATGGTTGATTATCTTAGGTGGAAGAGGAAGTAAGAATGAAGGGAAAACGTAAACAGGATTTTACATTTTTACTCTGTAATTGTGTACTCTTTGACTTTTTTGTGATTATGCATTTGTGTAAAAAGGAACCTAAGGAAACCATCCTGGACCTGGTTTTATAGATGCCTAAGAAGGTCACTGCAAGCCTGTTTGTCCGGCCCCAGAAACAGCATGTTCTCTTTCTGGATGGAGGCTTGGGGAGGAGGCCTACGGGGGTCCTGGAAGCTCCTTCAGGGTCTCCTGCATGTGGTCTTTCCTCAGAGTCCCTCTGAATCCAGTGTGTCTCTGGGCAACTTGCTGCAACAAACAAAACTGTGGGTCCTGTCTGAAGGAACTTTGCAAGGTGCGATAATCACTTTTGGAGTTTCCAGTTTAATATTCAACCTGAATCTGAGGCCAGTTGAGTGAGGGTTGGTGCTGTCCTGCCCTGCTCTTGTTCTGTTTATAAACATGTTTATTGCCCCGATAAGGAGCTGGTTCTTTTCACACAAACAGGATGGGCCTGGGGTCCCTCCAGAGGTTAGTGGGCTCAGAGCCTAGAATGAATGAAGGATTTAAAAGCTATAGGTAATTTGCACATGGAAGATTGTGGAGTGCAGCCTGGGTATGGTCGTGGGTGTGTGAGTGGGCCTGTTGGCCTGGTCTTCAGAACCTGGGGAAGAAGGAAATATTCTCCGCCTTTTCTCCCAGAACAGAGCAAACAAATCAACCCCAATTTGGGTGGTTTTTTTTTCTTCTGAGGAACAAGGTCCCAGCACTGGCAGCAGGCCTGGTTCTACTGTGGGTGAAGCTTTTCCAGTGTGATATATTAAATGGATGTTGTCAGAAAAACTTATTTTAATTAATGTTTTCTGTGGGAAAGCACAGTATCAATGGATATTATACTGTATATCCAAAGGAATTGGAAACAGGGACTTGAACAGATACTTATATACCCATGTTCACAACAGCATTATTTATATTGCCAAAATGTGAAAACGACCCAAATGTCTACCAGCAGGTGAATGGATAAACAAATTGTGCTCTATTCATATAATGGAATGTTATTTAGCCATAAAAAGGAATGAAAATCTGATAAATGGAGGCAGGGACAGGGATGAACAGATAAAGCACAGAGGATTTGGGAGGCAGTGAAAATACTCCATATGATACAGTAATGAGAATATATGTCATTTTACATGTGTCCAAACATATAGAATGTATAACATCAGGAGTGAGCCCTAACTGGTTTGGCTCAGTGGATAGAGCGTCGGCTTGCAGACTGAAGGGTCCCAGGTTCAATTACAGTCAAGGGCATGTACCTTGGTTTCGGGCACATCCCCAGTAGGGGGTGTGCAGGAGGCAACTGATCGATGTTTCTCTCTCATCGATGTTTCTAACTTTCTATCCCTCTCCCTTCCTCTCTGTAAAAAATTAATAAAATATATTTTTAAAAAATAACACCAGGAGTGAGCCTTCATAAATCTGTAGATTTGGGGTGATTATGTTGTGTCAATGTAGGTTCATTAATTATAACAAATGTACTACTCATGGTGGGGGATTTTGTTGTTGTTGTTAATCCTGACCTGTGTATATTTTTTCATTAATTTTTAGAATGGAAGGGAGGGGGAGAGAAAGAGAGAAACATTGATGTGAGAGAGACACATAGATTGGTTGCCTCCCGCACACACTGACCAGGGCCGGGGATCGAGCCTGCAACCAAAGTACATGCCCTTGACCAGAATCAAACCCGGAGCCCTTCAGTCCATGGGCTAATGTTCCATTCACTGAGCCAAATGAGCCTGGGCATGGAGGAGGAAGCTATACATGTATGGGGGAGGGGGTAAATGGGAAGTCTCTGTATCTTCCTCTCAATTTTGCTGTGACCCTAAAACTGTTTTAAAAAATAAAGTGTTGCCCTAGCCAATTTTGCTCAGTGGATAGAGCCTGTAGACTGAAGGGTCCCGGGTTTGATTCTGGTCAAGGGTACATACCCGGGTTGCAGGCTCCATCCCCAGTAGAGAATGTGCAGGAGGCAGCCGATCAATGATTCTCTCACACCATTGATGTTTCTGTCTCTCTCTCCCTTCCTCTCTGAAATCAATAAAAATATATTGAAAAAAATTTTTGATTCATGCTATAAACATAGATGAGCCTTGAGGACATTATGATCAGTGAAATAAGCCAGACGTAAAGGACAAATATTGTATGATTCCACTAATATGAGGTATTTAGAATAGTCAAATTCTTAGAGACAGAGATTACAATGGTGGTTGCCAGGTGAAGGGGGAACGAGGAGTTAATGTTTAATGGGCACAGAGTTTCAGTTTAGGAAGATGAAAAAATTTTGGAGATGGATGGTGGTGATGTTGCACAAACAATAGTGTGAATGTACTTAATGCTACTGAACTATACACTTGTAAATGGTAAATTTTTTATGTATATTTTACTACAAAAAAGTATCAAAGTGCTTTCTTAAGATATCTTCTCACAATACAAGTCTTACACTATAATTCTTTACTTTCCACTCAATGTTCTTAAGATATTTTTTGCTTTTTATATTTTCAGATGAATGTTCTAGATTCAAGAGAAACTGGGATGATCTGGTCATTTACTAAAACTCACTGAAGCAAACCCTTGTGACATCTCCAGACACTTCCACCATCACAGGCAGAAAGGTTAGTCTGAGGTACATGGGCAGACTATTGTAAAGGCCAAGGACAGTAGCCTTTAGCAAAAACTGTTAAATTGTGGTATTCTCAACATAGACTTCTGTCTTGCTGTTCACCTGCAGTGACCTATCAGCCAGAATCTCACATAGCACATTTCACCCATTTTTAAATGTCTGCCTGAATTTCAAAAGTTGCCTCAAATGGAGAGACAGGGTCAAATCCCCCAATATTTCTGGTTCATTTGGATATAAAAATGTCTAATTTTGCCTTGGCCGGTGTGACTCAATTGGAGCATTGGCCCACACACTGAGGTTCAATTCCCAGTCAAGGGCATGTACCTGAGTTGCAGGTTTGATCCCCAGCCCCAGTCGGGAGGCAACCAATCAATGTGTCTTTCTCACATAGATGATTTTCTCCCCCGCCCCCCACCCCTCCCGCTTCCCTTCTCCTCTCTAAAAATCAATGGAAAAAATATCCCTTCCACTCTCTAAAAATCAATGGAAAAAATATCCTCGGGCCCTAGCTGGTTTGGCTCAGTGGATAAAGCGTCGGCCTGCGGACTGAAGGGTCCTGGGTTTGATTTTAGTCAAGGGCACATGCCCAGGTTGTGGGCTCGATCCCCAGTAGGGGGCGTGCAGGAGGCAGCTGATCAATGATTCTCATCATTGATGTTTCTATCTCTCTCTCCCTCTCCCTTCCTCTCTGAAGTCAATAGAAAATAAAAAATAGTGATATTAAATATATATATATCTGTCCTTGGATGAGGATTAACAGACAAACAAGAAGTCTAATTTTGAAGCTGTAACAGCTTTATTTATTTCTCAGCCCTGATGTCTACTCCTCACTAGTATTTCTCCTCTGGAGTACCTGTCTAAAACCTAGCTAGCATGTTTAGAAGGTTAAGAGCTGGCCTCTGAATTCTAACCCAGGGACAGTGGGGCAGAGTAGGGTGTGCCTTCCTCATGATACACAGCTGATTAAAGGCCTGAAACCTTCAAGAACTGAAACAAAGCATATCTTGACTTAAATAGGTCCCCTTAACCAGTGGACCCTTTCATAAGGCCCACAGGCCGCAGGATGGTGGTGTGTGGGAGCCTGATAGGCCTGCGGCCCCTAACTGAGAGTTGTGGTCAGGCTCTCTTTTGAAGCCCTTCCAGGAACTTATTTCTAGCCTCTTGATATTCATAATCTGTGTGACCTATTACAGCAACTTGATAAGCTCCATGAAAAGACATTATACTCCCGAGTTCATAGTGAATTCTCAGAATATCCACCTATCTTAAATGGAGCCCTTGTAATACTTTATATAGTCAAACTAAAACATATTCTCTAAAATGAGAACCTTTATACACATGTATTACGCATGGTTTTTAATCCTACAAGGCATGGGGTGGCAAACAGGTTAGCAGAAAATCCTCCAGAGGTGGCTGGAGGATTTAACTGCTCTTTGCCCCTTCCTGGCAGCCCAGGGTCCTCCCCGCAGGTGCAGCCTGCACTATGGACTCCCAGGGGTACAACTGCTTTGTGGACAGAGACAAGATGGACACTGCCATCCAGGACCTGGGACCCAAGGAACTGAGCTGCACTGAGCTGCAAGAACTGAAGCAGCTGGCCCGCCAGGGTTACTGGGCCCACAGCCACGCTCTGCGGGGGAAAGTGTACCAGCGCCTGATCCGGGATATCCCCTGCCGCACAGTCACGCCCGATGCCAGTGTGTACAGTGACATTGTAGGCAAGATCGTGGGCAAGCATAGCAGCAGCACCCTGCCCTTGCCTGAGTTTGTGGACAACACGCAAGTGCCCAGCTACTGCCTGAACACACGGGGTGAGGGTGCTGTTCGGAAGATTCTGCTGTGCATTGCCAACCAGTTCCCTGACATCTCCTTCTGCCCCGCTCTGCCTGCGGTTGTAGCCCTGCTGCTGCACTACAGCATCGATGAAGCTGAGTGCTTCGAGAAGGCCTGCCGCATCTTGGCTTGCAATGACCCCAGCAAGAAGCTGATCGATCAGAGCTTTCTGGCCTTTGAGTCTTCCTGCATGACATTTGGAGACCTGGTGAACAAGTACTGTCAGGCAGCCCACAAGCTGATGGTGGCCGTGTCGGAGGACGTCTTGCAGGTCTATGCGGACTGGCAGCGCTGGCTATTTGGGGAGCTTCCCCTCAGCTACTTCGCTCGTGTCTTTGATGTCTTTCTGGTGGAAGGTTACAAGGTGTTGTACCGCGTTGCATTGGCAATCCTCAAGTTCTTTCACAAGGTGAGAGCTGGACAGCCACTTGAGTCGGATAACGTGAAGCAGGAAATCCGCACTTTCGTCAAGGACATCGCCAAGACCGTGTCTCCTGAGAAGCTGCTGGAGAAAGCATTCGCCATCCGCCTCTTCTCTCGGAAGGAGATTCAACTTCTTCAGATGGCCAATGAGAAAGCTCTGAAGCAGAAGGGTATCACCGTCAAGCAGAAGAGGTAGGCTGGCCTCTGGGCAGGCTGCTGGGGCCCACGTAGGGTGGGGCTCTGGTGGAATACATCCTGGGGACTTAGGCATGAGCTTGTCCTGCCAGCCTCTTGGTCTGCCTACTGCCAGCCGGCCATCTGTCCATGGATAGGAAATGACAGGAAAGGAGAGAGGACTTTCCTGGTTACAGCCACGGGCTGCTGAGGCAGCTGTGGGAATGAAAGGCACAGGTTACTGTCCTCGGGCCTGAGGCCCATGACAAACCTGGGTGTTGACCATGTGGTCAGAAGACCAAAGAGTGGGCCAGACTGGCTGCCTCTGGTCATTGTTGTTGTTGGTTTTTTTTTTGCTTCTGGTCATTTCACAGCGGCCCCTCTTCTACCCCTCCAGCTCTGGGCTCACTTGCTGCTGGACATGCCCCTGCCCTGAACTCAGACCCCTGGGGAGCAGGGATGGGAAGGGCCCATGGTGTCCTGATCTGTCTCGGTGGCAGATGGCATGACTGTAGGTGTGAAGGCCTTTCTTCCAGGCCAAAGGCAGGCATGTCCTAGACATCAGTACTGACTACTAACCTCTCCTTGACTGTTTTATTTTTCTTCTTCTTCTCCATGTCCGTTGCTTCCTCCTGTTTTTTCAGTGTTTCTAAAAGGTAGGTCTGGAAACCACATCTCCATGCCTGGATTCTCTCTGTCTTCTGGCCTGGCTATCCTGGGGCCTGGCTGCTTGTGCTGGCTCTCAGGGCTTGCTTCAGAAGTGCTGCCTTGGAGCCTGGCTGATGTTCAAGAACCATCTGTTTGTTCTTTTGTCTGTGTGTCTGTCTGTCTGTCTGTCTGCTCAGTTGCCTCAGCTGTGCTCTCTGCTCGTGCTTGGCTGGCCTTGAGCAGTGTCTTGCTAGAGCTGACTCACTTTCTGTCCCCATTTCTTAGAGAAAAGGTGCTTTTGTCCTTGTCTGGGCTGGGCACTCTCCCCTCTTCATAAGGAGGGATGGGAGTGGGGCTCCAGGGGACAGTTCCACCCTCTTTCTTCCTGAGGGTACCTTGGACCAGGCTTTAACCTGGCTGCACAGGTGAGAAGTTCCCTCCAGGCTTAGCTTTCAAGAGATCCAATGCACACCCTCAGGGTAGGGGGTATGGCCAGGCCTGGGGTTGCAGGTGTGCTCTGAATCTCTCCTGGCTCTCCCCAGGCAGTTTGTGCACCTGGCTGTTCATGCGGAGAACTTTCACTCGGAGATTGTCAGTGTGAAGGAGATGAGAGATATCTGGTCGTGGATCCCTGAGCGATTCGCCCTCTGTCAGCCCCTCCTGCTCTTCTCCTCACTGCAGCATGGGTACAGCCTGACTAGGTAATGCTGGGAGACTGGGGAGGCGAGGCCTGCCCTCCGAGGCCCCAAGGCATGGACTCTAAGGGTCAGGTGGTGCTGGAGGGGCAGAGGGAGTGGTGAAGTTGTCCAGCTTCTGGTTCTATCTGTGCTTCCAGGAAGTCACACTGACAATGGGCCTGTGAACCTTGGCACCTGGGTGAGGCCCTGCCTCTTCTTGGGGCCCTAGAATTGGGAAGCCCTTTTCTGGGCTTCTCTCACTCCCAGGCCACCCAAATCCAGGGGTCGGTCATTACCATACACGCCACAGCTCCACGTCCTCATGTAGGCATTGTGATGACATGGGAGCTTACAGAACTCTAAGAGAGGACGACTCAAGGTAACAGGCTGTGTGGTTCAGTACTCCCCACCCCCACCCTGTCAGTCCACAAGCCAGGAACAGGTTGGCCCTGTGGGGCTGGGGCTGTGCTGGCCTCCCAGGGCACACTGCCTCCCTGGCAGCTCTGTCAGGTTCAGCACTCACTTGAGCCTCAGACGCTCTGGCTTGGGTCACAGGTGACCCAACAGAGGCAACACAGGCAGAATTGGCCCAGCCCACGTGGCGGGGACTGTCTGTAGCCCCATGAGCATTTAGGCACAGCCAGAGCTACATTTAGGGACAGCTAAATGGAGCTGCCAGGGCTGCCAGCCAAGTGCTGGGCACCTGGAGCCACCACAGTGGCAACCTCAGGCTTCCTCACATGCTTCCCAGTGCCAGCAGGCTCCCACATGCTTGGACTCTGAGCTTTCCTAGAGCAGGGACCTGTTCCTCCCGTTTTTGCTTCTCCGAAGCACCTGGCACACAACTCTGCCTGCTGGGGGGTATTTGCCATGCTTCACACCAGGGCAGACAGTCCTGCAGACCCTGGGGGGAGCTCCATCTTGGCTTAGAAGAGTGCCCAGTCCAGAGTGTTGTTAGGTCCTTGGCCACAGTGCCTGGTCCCCAGGAGATAAGGAAATGCAATTCCTAGGCCCGCCTGCCCCTAGCAGTCCAGGTTGCTCAGACGCTGTGAGTGCTGGTCAGCAAAAGCTGGCTAGAGGTGGTATGGGGAAGGAGTTCAGGAGAACTGCTTCCCATCAGGACTGGCACGTGTGGTCTCTTCCCCCAGGTTCTATTTCCAGTGTGAAGGACACGAGCCCACCCTCCTGCTCATTAAGACCACACAAAAGGAGGTGAGCAGGGACCAGAGGGAGCCTGGGGTTCTGGCCTCTGAGTTTTGGGGACTCTAATGCCCTCAAACTGGGCTTCTTTGGGACTCTGCTGCTCTTGTGCCCCTGCAGCCTCCACCCAGCATTCCTGCACTTAGGGGCACAGAGCAGAGCCACCCTCCACAACAAAGTGAATCTAACCTCCCTATCTGACCCCCAAGTACCCAGGGCCTCCTTGTTTCCCCTGAGGGTCCAGGCCCTGCTGAAACAGCCTGGCTATTTAGGAGGACCATTGCAGAAATGCTTAGTAAGTGAGGCCCAGCCTCCTCCCACCACAGTGGGCCAGCACCAGGTGGGTCAGCTGCCTTCACCTGCCTCCACCCCCTAACAGGTAGTTCTCAGGGCCCTTTCTGCTACAGTACCTGTCCCCTGGAAAGTTACCAAGACTAGAGAGGTCAGCGCTCATGTGCCCCCATCCTGTCTGCCAGTGGTAGAGGCTTTTTTTTTTTTTTTTTAAACAATTTCACTTGAGGTTTTTTGTGTGTTTTTTTAAATATATATATTTTTATTGATTTCAAAGAAGAGGGAGAGGGAGAGATAGAAACATTAATGATGACAGAGAATCATTGATTGGCTGCCTCCTGCACACCCCCTACTGGGGATTGAGCCCGCAACCCAAGCGTGCCCTTGACTGGAATTGAACCTGGGACCCTTTGGTCCGCAGGCTGACGCTCTATCCACTGACCTAAACCGGCTAGGGTGGTAGAAGCTTCTTGTTCAAGTGGCTCCCAAACCTGCACCCATGGGAGTTTTAGGTTCCTCTTCCATTCCAGACTCTCTGTCTGGGTTTCCAGGAGGAACCTGGGCATCTGTATCGTAGCAGGTGACTGATTGTCAGACACTTGGGGAAAACCCTGCAGCCACTAGGGGACTTGACTTTAATGGTGAAATCAAGCACTTTGCTGGCTGACTGGGGGTTGGAGAATGTTGTTGAGCAGGTGTACTTCCTGGAAGCTCTCATCTGAGGGGCTGATGCCCAGCATCAGAGTGTGGACATGGGGCTCTTCCCATGCTTGAGGGCCAAGGAGGGAAACAAAATGAAAATATCCCAAACGAGCTGATGACAGCCACCCCCTCACCCCCACTGTCACTGCTAACCCCACGCCCTCGAAACTATTACTCCCCACACCTCTCTTCACCTTCTTCAGCTCTTGCCCTCAAGTGGGAGTGGAGGGTTCAGTGACAACAAGCTGTGATGGTACCATGGCCCCTCAGCAGGCCTTAAGCAAGGCATGCTCTTGCAGGCCAGCATGATGCAGCCTCACCTTGGGCCTTTCTCCCCAGGTGTGTGGAGCTTACCTGTCAACAGACTGGAGCGAGAGAAATAAGTTTGGAGGCAAACTGGGCTTCTTTGGGACCGGAGAATGCTTTGTGTTTAGGGTGAGTGGGTTTCCCTGCAGGTGCTCTAAGATCAACAGGCCCAGCGCCCCCATCACCCCTGCTCACGTGACCCTGTTTACTTTTGTTATAGCAGTTACCCTACAGGATAACCTCCCCGTTTTCTTCTGGTTTGTGATCATTAGACCATGAGATCCATGAGAGCAGGCAGGCCCTTCCCTGCCTTGTGTGGCACTGTCTCCTCAGCCCTGGCAGGCGGCCTCATACACAGTGCTCTTCAATGAAGATTTGTGGGAGGAAAGTGGCCAGAAGGGCCCTGCAGGGCATAGTGTGCCAGCTCCTCATACTGCCCTTTCATCTTCAGTTGCAGCCGGAGGTCCAGCGCTATGAGTGGGTGGTCATCAAACATCCAGAGCTGACTAAGCCAATGTCCTTGGAGACCACTGCCACTCCATCCCGGCACTGCCACTCCATGTCCTTGTCCTCATCCTCAGACCCTGCTGACCGCCTCTCACCGTTCCTGGCCACTCGGCACTTCAATCTGCCCTCCAAGACTGAGTCCATGTTCATGGCTGGGGGCTGTGACTGTCTCATCATAGGTGGGTATCTCCCTTCACCTCAGGCTGGTCTCACTTAGCCTTGGAGAAGGGTACAGGTTCATGGGTAGCCAAAGCCCCTGGGTCAGTCATTGCTAACTCAGATGGCAGGTGCCTCACCTGAAGGACAGGCAGAGCCCCCGTGATGCCAGAGGAAGAAAGCAGGCATGAGGAGCGGGAGTAAGGGGCAGGTATTCTGGGTAAACCAGCTGGGAAGTGGGCTCTAGCCTAGAGTTTGGACCCGGGCTGAGAGCTGGCAGGCTTTTGGAGGGTCGAAGGTCGGCCCTGTGGTTTTAGGCCTCTAGCAAGCTTGGGGCAGGGACAAGTGGAGATGTTCAGGGGCAGGAGAAGAGCACCTCCAGGGCGGTACCAGCAGAGGGGCAGCCACTGACTGAGCATCCTGCAGGTGGAGGGGGCGGCCAGGCTCTCTACATCGATGGGGACCTGAATCGGGGCCGCACGGGCCACTGCGACACTTTCAACAACCAGCCCCTCTGCTCTGAGAACTTCCTCATCGCTGCTGTGGAGGCCTGGGGCTTCCAGGACCCCGACACCTGCTGACAGGCCTGTGCTGATGGTGACTGAGCTGCCACTGTGGGATGGGGGGCGGTGGGGTGGCCGGGCTCTCTCTTTAGGGAAGAGGCAGTTAATGAAGATACCCTCACCACATGCATAGGCAGCATTGGGATACAGCTGGGGCCCTGATGCTGGGCTGGACAGGGGTACCTGACTCTGCTAGGACCTGCTCAGACTTTCTGCTGCCTCCGCCTTGGTCTCAGGCCCTGGCTCTCCTCTGTGGGGCCATCCCGTGCCTAAGGCCTAGCAGGGGGTATCACTTGCAGCCCCTGATCCTTAATCCCTTCATGGTGGACACAGGACTGGAAAGGCAAAAAGAACCGGCTGCCAAGTGTGGGTCTGAGGCACCCCCTGCTGGTGCCTCTTTGCATGGCTTCTGTGCAAGGCTCTGCAGCCTCCTGCCTGCCTTGCTGCTGTGGTTCTCCAGAGGTGTGTTGGTCCTAAGCAGACACGGGTGCCCTGGGGACTTTCTTGGCAGGAGCATCTGCCTCGGGCTTCTAATCCAGTTTCCTCCTTCCCATGCTGGCCTCCTGGGGCTGCCTCTTGGACAGTTAACCACAAGGTGAAAGAGGTTGGGGAAGGCAGGATCTATGCTGAGCTCTGGGCTCCTCCCAAGAGAGGGCTAAGGGCCAATGGGATGAAGGACCAGAACGGACATCATATGTTCTTATGTTTCTGCAGAGTCTGAAGCTTCTTCTGGGCCTCGCTGTGAACTCACACTTGGAGAGGCCTCCCAAGATGGCTAGGGGAGGGCCCTCTGACCTCAAACCAGCCAGCTCCATTTCCAGGGGCCTGCCTGGAGAAGCCTGGACCCACAGAGCCTTCTCCAGTTCTCTTCCTCACAGTCAGAACCTCCTAAGCTCTCCTGCAGTCTCTGTGGTGGCCCCATTTCTCCTCCATGTCGCTGCAGTGACCTGGTTCCCAGGATCCCGTCCGGACTCCTCATCATATCGTGCTTGTCTCATCCAGTCCTCCCCACAAATCCGTGTACCAGGTCTGCACCCTCCTTAGCTCCCTGCCCACACAGCACCTTCAATGCAAGCCCCTCTGCATGGCACGTGTGTTCCCTCTGCATTCCTCTCACAGCACTGTGACCGGCTACATAGTGTGATTTTCTTGTGCTGCCACCTTTCCTCTTCCACCCTGCCCTGCCTGGTTCTGCACTGGACTCATGCACAGTAGGTGCCAAGTGAAGCTTGACCAATGAACTGCAAGGAGCAGCCCTCTTGCCCTATGACCTCCCTCAGCTGGTCCTGAGGGCCTGGGCACCCAGGAGGGAAGAGGGGAGAAGCAGACACCCAAGTGGCTGTGCTGCAGGTGCCAAGGATTACTGCCCTCCAGCCAGTCCCTCCACCCCCAGTGTTCCTACATACCACATCCCTGCCCATCTGTACACTGTACTTGCTCTTCTTGTGGTGCCCACCTACTCTGTCCCCTACTCAAACTCCTCTGAGCTAGACCACAGTGGGGCTGAAGAAAGGACCAGGAGCCCTGTGTGGCTTTGGAAAAGCCAATGAACTTATTTGGAATTCAGTTTCCCCAACTGTAAAATGGGACCAGTCCTGCTCTGCTGTCCCTCCAGGACTCTTGAAAGGCTGTGAGGGGAAAGGTGCTGGGAAGCAGTGTCACTGCTGACCCACCACCCCAGACCGCTGCAGCCCTCGCCCCTCCCCCTTCCTCTTAGCCCCTACAGCCCTCGCTTGTATTTTGGTGTTATTAAACACGGTCTCATTACATAGTCCAAGTTTGGTCTCTTCAACCGGAGGGACCTCCAGGGGCTCTCCCCTCCAGGCTTATCACCAAATGGGACCCCGGAGGCTGTACCCCACTATGCTTGTCAGTGCTTTATTGCCAGAATGGAATGTTGAAGGCCTTTTAAAAACATAGCTTTTCAGCCCTAACTGGTTTGGCTCAGTGGATAGAGCGTTGGCCTGCGGACTGAGGGGTCCCAGGTTCGATTCTGGTCAGGGGCATGTACCTTGGATGTGGGCACATCCCCAGTGGGGGGTGTGCAGGAGGCGGCTGATCGATGTTTCTAACTCTCTATCCCTCTCCCTTCCTCTCTGTAAAAAAATCAATAAAATATGTTTTTAAAAAAACATAGCTTTTCAAAAGCAGCTAAAAGTTTTTGTTGTTGTTGTGTTAATCTTCACCTGAGGATATTTTTTTCATTGATTTTTAGAGAGAGTGGAAGGGAAGGGGAGAGACAGAGAAAGATCGATGTGAGAGAGACACGTCAATTGGTTGTCTCTCACATGCACCCCCACCAGGGCCGGGGATTGAGCCTGCAACCAACCTACCTGCCCTTGACCGCAATAGAGCCCAGGACCCTTCAGTCCACAGGCTGAGGTTCTGTCCACTGAGCAAACCGGCTAGGGCGCTAACGGTATTTTTTAGTACTATTTACATAGCTCCCTCTGCAAACTTCCTGAACTTGGGGATTCTTTTTCTGGTAAGCCCAGAAGATTCTCTGTGGCTGTCCCGAGGGCCCGTCAGGCCTTCCCAGACATCCAGGCCAGGGAGGGCAACTGCTCCTTAGTCATGTTTTTTATATCATGAGATCTTCGTGTGTGCACACAAAATAGTTTCTTTGAATTTCTTCTTCCTAATTTTTCTGCTAAACTAAAAGGTATGTGTTATTATTATCTTTATTTTTCTTATTATTGTCCTTATATGATATTAGGTGTTCCCAAATAGCACATAATTTATTTTGTTAATATTCTCTATTATTTCTTTTTGATTATTTATGATTAGTTTTTTATGTTAAAAATTAGCCAGTTTTGCCGAAACCGGTTTGGCTCAGTGGATAGAGCGTCAGCCTGTGGACCGAAGGGTCCCAGGTTCGATTCTGGTCAAGGGCACGTACCTTGGTTGCAGGCACATCCCCAGTGGGAGGTGTACAGGAGGCAGCTGATCGATGTTTCTAACTCTCTATCCCTCTCCCTTCCTCTCTGTAAAAAAAACAATAAAATATATATTTTTAAAAAATTATCCAGTTTTTTTAAATTGCATAATTAATTACTTGTTTTTTCTAGAAATGTTTAAAAGTTTATTTTAAAAACAAAAATTCAGCCCTGGCCCTGACTGGTTTGGCTCAGTGGATAGAGCGTCCGCCTATCCACTGAGGACTCAAGGGTCCCAGGTTCGATTCCGGTCAAGGGCATGTACCTTGGTTGCAGGCACATACCCAGTAGGAGTTGTGCAGGAGGCAGCTGATCGATGTTTCTAACTATCTATCCCTCTCCCTTCCTCTCTGTAAAAAATCAATAAAATAAATTTAAAAAAAAAAAAGTTTTTTTAAAAAAAATTCAGCCCTGACCGGTTTGGCTCAGTGGATAGAGTGTCGGCCTGCGGACTGAATTGTCCCAGGTTCAATTCCAGTCAAGGGCATGTACCTTGGTTGCAGGCACATCCCCAGTAGGGGGTGTGCAGGAGGCAGCTGATCGATGTTTCTAACTCTCTATCCCACTCCCTTCTTCTCTGTAAAAAATCAATAAAATATATTTGAAAAATAAAAAATAAAAAACATATACTTAAAAAAAAAAAGCAAAAATTCAATATAGTTTAAACCACTTCTTTCAGTGATTCATTAAAATGGACTGTATATCTATCTTTAGGGCTTCAGAAAATCAGTTTTTCAAAAATAATTTATTTTTTGTTAATCCTAACTCGAGGATATATTTTTTCCATTGATTTTTAGGGAGAGTGGAAGGGAGGGATAGAGACAGAAACTTTGATGTGAGATAGACACAATGATTGGTTGCCTTTCACACGCACCCCAATCAGGGCAGGATCGAGCCTACAACCAAGGTACGTGCCCTTGACCAGAATTGAACCGATGCTCTAACCATTGAGCACTGGCTAGGGCTCAAAAAAAATTTTAATATAAGACTAAGCCACTTTATTCAGAGTTTTAATTATTGAATTAAAATTGGTATTTCAAAATTTTTCTAATTTTATAAACTACATGCTTAATTTTTTTAGTTTTTCAGGACAATTTGTTTTAGAAAAAAATTTTTTAATATATTTTATTGATTTTTTTACAGAGAGGAAGGGAGAGGGATAGAGTGTTAGAAACATCAATGAGAGAGAAACATTGATTCAGCTGCCTCCTGCACGCCCCCTACTGGGGGTGTGCCCGCAACCAAGGTACATGCCCCTTTTTTTTTATTTTATTGAGGTATTATATGTGTACATATCTTACCATTGCCCCCCACACACACACCCATGCCCTTGACTGGAATTGAACTTGGGACCCTTGAGTCCGCAGGCCTACGCTCTATCCACTGACCCAACCGGTTAGGGCTGTTTTAGAAATTTTAGATTTCAGAAGACCTTCAAATTTCTCTTATCCATTTCATGAAGCCATAAAGTGTTAGTTTCCTTAAATATTTTATATTTAAGATCTAGCCAGTTTGGCTCAGTGGATAGAGTGTCAGCCTGCGAACTGAAAGTTCCCAGGTTCTATTCCAGTCAAGGACACATGCCCGGGTTGTGGGCTCGATCCCCAGTGGGGAACTTGCAGGAGGCAGCTGATCCATGATTCTCTCTCATCATGGATGTTTCTATCTCTCCCTCTTCCTCTCTGAAATAAATTATATATATATATATAAATTATATATATATAAATTATATATATAATAATTATATATATATATATAATTATTATTATTACATTTAATAGATTCAGGTTTTTTTGCTTTGAAATTTAGAAACAAATTTTATTTAAGATCTGAAATACAGTTCCTAAAATATCAGCTTCTCCAGAAAACCGTGGCTACACAATAAAGCATTGCCTCTATCATGTTATAACGTGCATTAGACTCAAATACAAAAGTCATGAGACAAACCACCATCCTTCAACAATCAGAGCAAAGAAAGAATGCCTAAGGAACAACATAGATGGACTTGCAGAGGCTGGGCTGTTTTACTTCAAGCACCATTTAAGAAAGAGCACAAATGCATGGGTTTTCAAGGATATACATTAAGTAGAACCTTTGGCACTAGGAATCAGGGCATTTTTATCATGTAGCATTAACACATAATTAGAAAATCGTGTCATGTCAAAAGGATAGAACCACCAACATTCAAGCAATGTTGTCAAGTATGCAAGAAAATGTTCTAGCCCTGGCTGGTTTGGCTCAGTGGATAGAGCGTCGGCCTGTGGACTGAAAGGTCCCAGGTTCGATTCCGGTCAAGGGCATATACCTTGGCTGTGGGCACATCCCCAGCAGGAGGTGTGCAGGAGGCAGCTGATCGATGTTTCTCTCTCATCGATGTTTCTGACTCTCTGTCCCTCTCCCTTCCTCTCTGTAGAAAATCAATCCTATATAATAAAAGGGTAATATGCAAATTGACCCTAACAGCAGAACGACTGGTTGCTATGACATGCACTGATCACCAGGGGGCAGATGCTCAATGCAGGAGCTGCCCCCTGGTGGTCAGTGTGCTTCCACAGGGGGAGCGCTGCTCAGCCAGAAGCCGGCTCATGGCTGGCCAGAGCAGTGGTAGTTGCGGGAGCCTCTCCTGCCTCCGCAGCAGCGTTAAGGATGTCAGACTAACAGCTTAGGCCCACTCCCCGGGGAGAGGGCCTAAGCCATCAGTTGGACATCCCCCGAGGGGTCTTGGACTGTGAGAGGGTGCAGGCTGGGCTGAGGGACCCCCTCCCCCCGAGTGTATGAATTTTCATGCACTGTGCCTCTAGTAAAATATATTTTTAAAAAATGTTCTACTGAATGTTTCTTTTCTGTCTGATTACTGCATACAATGGTTGAAATGAGAAAAGGAGCTTGTACTCCTTTTATTTTCTGTTTAAAACAAAACAGAAAAACAAATATAAGTCCTATAATACATTAACAAGTTTAAAGGACATCAATTATACAAGAAAAAGACTTAGGACAAAAAGAGTGTTTATGGATACCAGACATAATAGTGAGTGCTCAGTAGACCCTCACCGGGCTTTGCGGTGGTACGCAGCCAAAGCTACTTTGTAATCACTGGCAGTAAACAGAGATGCAGCATTCTTTGCCAGATATTTTAGGATATCACACAAATAACCCAACAATAATCTAAGGCTCTTCTCATCAAGGGGCGTATATGCCAGAATTGCTCCGATTCTTACAAATAACCTCGGTTTGGTGCTCCATAAACTTGGGACACGGGCACATCAGGGTGAGCCAAAAGGATTTTGGCTCTTAAATCTGTAGAGTAGCTGAGTGCCCAACATCACGTTGAAGTATTCTTTTATTTCTGCAACAACTTCATTCACTGCGTATTCCTATTGTTGACATTTCTCTGCGATTTCTTGCAGCTTGCATACTCTTCTAGAATGGCATCTACATTTTTCTTTGCAGGGAGTTGAAATAGCTGCTTCTGCCTGGTAACTAATTCCCAGTCCTCAACAAGACATGGTTTTAATTCTTCAGGAATCTTCACTGTAATGTCCATTCTATTCTTTTCTTTTAAATATATTTTATTGATTTTTTTACAGAGAGGAAGGGAGAGAGATAGAGAGTTAGAAACATCAATGAGAGAAACATCAATCAGCTGCCTCCTGCACACCCCCCACAGGGGATGTGCCCACAACCAAGGTACATGCCCTTGACCGGAATCGAACCTGGGACCCTTCAGTCCGCAGGCCGACGCTCTATCCACTGAGCCAAACCAGTTAGGGCCATTCTATTCTTAAATGCATCCTCACTTTCAACAGTGGGGTCAGCCCGGGCCCTTTCCTTCTGAGGTGGCTGAGGGGCTTCGCTGGTACTGTCACCATCCCTGTTTCCAAGAGTCTTCTGCTTGTTCTTTCTTGTCTTCCTCACCAATCCAGAAGAGGGGCTCTCTACAGAGCACCCGCCCCCCCACCATCTGCCTGGGAGGGCTGGTTCCAGATTCTGCTGTGGACCAGCTGTCTTCTTTGCTGACGAGGCCCCTCTCATCTTCTCTGCATATTGCTTCTAATTGGTTTTTTGAAGTTGTCTTCTTCTGCAGATTGTTATCCACAAGTCTGAGAACCCTGTTTTCTGGAACTCATTCAACCCTGTTTTTATTTCAACCAATAATCCTCTTTCTTCTTGCTCTTCTAAGAACTAGTGTTTTCCCAGATAGAATCTTATAGATCTTCAGGGGTTGTTTGAAAGGATGAGGTGGGAGACAACCCAAGATTCTGTAAGCAGGATCAGGTCTTCTGATCCTTACTATGCAGCAAACTTAGTTTTTCTGATAATGGCCTGAAATGGGAATCCACTTCTTCCCAGCACCGGGCATGTGATCACTGCTGTCCCTCCAATAGCCATTAACCTTTTATTTTGAAATAATTTTAGATTTACAGAAGAGTTACAAGATGGTACAGAGTTCCATATATTCTTTCCCCAGCTCCCCCACTGTTAATATCATACATTTATCACAACAAAGAAATTAACATTGGTATAATGCTATTAAATTAAATGATGGCCTTCCCCCCCCCCTCCCTCCAAGTTTTTCTGTAGTCCTTTTTCTGTCCCAGGAATAGATTTACTTTTTATAGATAGCTACTTTCCCACATTTTTATTAAATCCATAATATCATCAAATTCACAAGACTGACAACTGATATTTTTAATGTCACTAATTAGGTAGTATAGCTACTGTCTCAAACATGTATTCATATATCCTGTTTTCGTCTCTGCTTAAATATCTTTTTTTTTTCCTGCCTAAATGTCTTGTTTGCATGGACAAGTTACCAAATGGCACAGGGGTACCAAGCATACCTCATGGTGCTTCCCCCAACAACACTAAGGCAGAGAAGCATGGGGATTTAAAAAAATAACCTGCTGTAAAAAAAATGTATGGTCTTTGTTATGTTAGTGTCAGATTGTACTTGAGAAGTTAGGTACATGAGATTTGTTGCTAAAGATGAAATGCCCCACACACTGGCAAGTAGACTCCTTTTACCCAACCATGTAGAATTTGTCAACACTACGCTTGGGACTGCGGAAGCAAAGTCAGTGGACACATTGACCCATGACATGACAGAGACACACCCACCAACAAAACCTTCCACTTCAGATTGCTGAACCCACAGGTGAACCCATTGCTGAACCCATTGCTGAACCCATTGCTGAACTAACCTGGCTGCTTGGTTAGTTCACCGGTGCCCCAGCTAGAGGGAGCCTGCAGTTCTGATCTGGTCCAGTGAGGCCCTCCACAACGGGGAAGCTCCTGCAGTGCCAACAGCCCCAGCCTGTTTTTATCCTGCAAAGAGACAGGAGCAGACGTCTGCTCTATCTCATACTGAAGGGCACTGACTGGCAAAGGACATGTTTTGTCAAAAACAAGTTAAACATTGAAGAGAAAAAAAGTGTGAATTTTTACCTTTCATTCCGAATGGTTATTAACTGAAAAATGGATAAGTGGGCTGACACTTTGGAGTATCTAAATGAATGTAATAAAAAATTGCAAGGACTGTGTAAAAATGTATAGTGAGAGAATGTGTGGCTTTGCAGCACAATCCAATTTTGGAAAAGTGAAAATAGGTTACTTAGTAATATGTTTGGTTAGTTTTATTTTGAATCCTAAACAAAAATTGAGACAAACAAATGCAACAAAATCACTGTGAAATAATTATTGGGAAAATAAATGGGGTGGGGGATGGGGAGTCCTGGATGCATCATATTCAGAACTGGCAACATCCGTGGAGGAGAAGGAAGCACTGGACTTGAAGGAGCGGAGCGTTGCTCCCTTGATTTTTTTGTTGTTAATCCTCACCAAAGGATATTTTTTCCATTGATTTTTAGAGAGTAAAAGGGAGGGAGGGGGAGAGGAGGGGAGAGAGAGAGAGAGAGATACGTACATGGATGTGAGAGCAACTTATCAATTGGTTGCCCCCAGCATGCACCCCAGGGATCAAACCTGAACCTGCAACCCAGGTATCAGGAGTCAACTAGCAACCTTTTGGTGCATGGGACAACGCCCAACCGACTGAGTCATACTGGCCAGGGTGCTCCCTTAAAGAATTTAAAAGACTGCATTAGCCCTAGCTGGTTTGGCTCAGTGGATAGAGCGTCGGCCTGTGGACTGAAGAGTCCTGGGTTCGATTCTGGTCAAGGGCACATGCCCAGGTTGCTGGCTTGGTCCCTAGTAGGGGGCGTGCAGGAGGCAGCCGATCAATGATTCTCTCTCATCATTGATGTTTCTATCCCTCTCCCTTCCTCTCTGAAATCAATAAAAAAAAAAAAAAAAAAAAGACTGCATTAGCCCAACTGGTTTGTGGTTGAGCATTGACCTATGAACCAGGAGGTCCAGGTTCAATTCCTGATCAGGGCTCATGCCTGGGTTTCGGGCTTGATCTCCAGTGGGGGTCATGCAGGAGGCAGCCAATCGATGAATCTCTCTGTTGAGGTTTCTGTCTCCCTCTCCCTTCCTCTCTAAAATCAATCCTTCCTATATAATAAAAGCCTAATATGCAAATTGACTGAATGGCAGAATGACCGGTGGAATGACCAGTTGCTATGACATGCACTGACCACCAGGGGGCAGGTGCTCAACACAGGAGCTGCCTCCAGCCCACAAGCCCCAGGCCAGCCAAGGTGGGTGCCAGCGGGTTGCGGGGAGGGGGCGGGGGCCATCACCCCACCGGTTGTCCCACAGATTGGTCCTGATCGCCAGCCAGGGCCTTTAGTAAATTTCGTGCACTGGGCCTTTAGTAAAAATATATTTAAAAATAAATAAATAAAGACTGCATTAGCTGATTGAACAGTAAGAAAAGTTTCTGTCCATCACAGGAGCTGCACACCCTGCTCCAATTGCTGCCAAGGCCAGTGTGAACCAAGTTCTTTCCTAGTTTTTTGTTTGCTCTTGTTCACACAGCCTGTCATGTAGACGTGCTCCATAAATAAGAGGAATGAGAGGAGCAAACAAATGTCTCAGTCAAGAATTGCTTGGCCCTAACCGGTTTGGCTCAGTGCATAGAGCATCGGCCTGCGGACTCAAGGGTCTCAGGTTTGATTCAGTCAAGGGCATGTACCTTGGTTGCAGGCATGTTTCTAACTCTATCCCTCTCCCTTCCTCTCTGTAAAAAATCAATAAAATATAATATATATATATATATATATATATATATATATATATATATATATATATATTTTAAGAATTGCTTCGATCCTTGTCATATGGAAAATTCAGTATCAAAAAGTCATGTTCATCAGAATGAAAATATTTCATCTGGAAGGTTATATGCGTCAATGTCTTTTCCAGTGCCTAGGACTTTAATGGTGTAAATGAAAACATCACACCTCTTTTCTCCACCGTCTGGCTCCTTCCAGTGCCCTTCCCTTCCTCCCTGCAGCTGCTTCGGGGCGTTTGCCCCTCCTGTGCAATGGCTGCTTCTCTCTCTTTCCTTCCATTCTGCTTCCTCGCTGTGCTCAGCATGCAGACAGGCTCCTGCCCCTCTGTCTTCCTCCGTGGCTGCCTCAGAGACAAAGACCGGTGCTTTCTGTCAGCACTCCTGCTGCTGCCCTGGTGGGTGGGGCCCTGGCCCAGGTTTGAGAAGTCCCGGTGGGACAGATGAATGGAAGCTGGTTTCCAGTGCCTCCTCTGAACCAAGAGCCTCTGCCTCCAGGCCTTTACACCGGATATGGCCACCCCTCCGTTGCTGCAGTGCCCCTGCACCAGGACCCTTTCCCTGAGGCCCCAGAGGACAACGCTTTTCCTTTTGAGTCTCCCCATCTCCTCCCCCAGAGACTGTCAGCCCCTGAGAGCAGGAGCCCCATGTGGTCCTGCCTGTGCTGCTGGTGTAATCTAGGGTGTTCTGAAAGAGAGATGGGTGTGCATTGGTCTCACATGGCAGTGTGCATTTCCGGGGCCTATGGTTGGGGGGTGCCGCCAACAATCCCTACAGTAATAGCTTTTTACCACAGCATAGGATCATCTTATGGTTGACATTAGACACTCTGACACAGGCCAGAATTGGTGAGGAATGACCTGGCCTGGGGAGCCGGGGGCAGGGCTGTCTCTGCTGTTTCAGAAGCCTGCCCGCCTCAGGCCGGGTCAGCTCACGTGGCCACAGTGTCTGCTAGGACCGTGACCAGGCGCAAACACCCTCCTCTCCTGCTCCCACCACCACCTCATGGGGACCCATTTTGGGCTTGGTCCATGGTAACTGCGTGCCATTTCAAGTCCTCATCTCTAGTCAGCCAAGGAAGCGCTTTGTTTTTATCCTTTTTTAAGATTGAATTTAACTATTTTATTTACTTTTATTTTTTTAATTTTTTGATCCTTACCCAAGGATATATTTTAGTGATTTTTATTTATTTTTTAATATTTTTAAAATACATATTTTTATTGCTTTTCAGAGAGGAAGGAAGGGAGAGGGAGAGAGAGATAGAAACATCAATGATGAGAGAGGATCATTGACCTGTTGCCTCCTGCACACCCCACACTGGAGATGAAGCCCACAACCCAGGCATATACCTTGACCGGGAATCGAGCCATGACCTCCTGGTTTGTAGGTTGACACTCAACCACTGAGCTATGCCAACCTGGCTGCTTTACTGATTTTTAAAGAGAGGGAGAGAGAGAGAGAGAGAGAGAGAGAGAGAGAGAGAGAGAGAGAGAGAGAGAGAGAGAGACATTGATATATGAGAGAAGCATCGATCTCCTGTACACACGCCCACCTGGGGTAGAACTCTCAGCCTAGGCATGCGCCCCTACCAGGAAGCGAACCACTTTCCGTGCACTAGACCAGTGGTCGGCAAACCGCGGCTTGCGAGCCACATGCGGCTCTTTGGCCCCTTGAGTGTGGCTCTTCCCCAAAATACCACGGCCTGGGCGAGTCTATTTTGAAGAAGTGGCGTTAGAAGAAGTTTAAGTTTAAAAAATTTGGCTCTCAAAAGAAATTTCAATTGTTGTACTGTTGATATTTGGCTCTGTTGACTAATGAGTTTGCCGACCACTGCACTAGACAACACTCCAACCAACTGAACCACACCAGCCAGGTCTGAATTTAACCATTAAAGTGAACAACTCAGTGGTATTTAGGGCATTCACAGGCTGTACAAACACCACCTCTAGTTCTACATTTTTATGCCCCAAAAGGAACCCTGTGCCCATTAAGCACTTGCTCCCCATTCCTCCCTCTCTTATGGTTTTTGAAAGGTAAAATGCACCTAGTAAAAAAGCAATAGATCAATACAGCCATAACTGGTTTGGCTCAGTGGATAGAGCGTCGGCCCGTGGGCTGAAGGGTCCCAGGTTTGATTCTGGTCAAGGGCACCTGCCCAGGTTGCTGGCTTGGTCCCCAGTAGGGGGCGTGCAAGAGGCAGCGAACCAATGATTCTTATCATTGATGTTTCTATCTCTCCCTCTCCCTTCCTCCCTGTAAAAATCAATACCTATGAGAATATCCACAATGGGTAGTCTCTTTCCCCATCAGGTCCCCAGTGTTTCATGCACGTTCAGGTAATTCATCTGTGCACTCTTCCCCATCCTGCTTCTTGTCACTTAACTGCCTCTCAGATCATCCACACCAGAATGTGTCCACCTGTTTCCATCTCAGAAACAGCCGTCCAGCATTCCGTGGTCCGCAATTTAAGTTCTAGCTAGATCTCTATCTTCCCTGCTCAAACCCTCTTCCTCTTTTTTAACACCTCATTCCTAGATCACTGCCCTGGAGGCAGTCCAAGCCGCCCAGCCCCTCCCTCCTTTGTATCACCTCTCCCGGTAACCACTTTTCCAGTTTAGGGTTGGGACAAGTCCAGCCCCCATGGCTGTGAGCTCCCAAAGAAAGGGTAGGAACTCTCTTCCTACATTTTGTACCCCCGGAGCCTAGCTTGGTGTCTACACACAGTAGATGCTCACTAAATGTCAGATGAGTGGCTTAGGGTGGAAGGCAGATGGCCAGGAGGTTGTGAACTGACTGGTGGAGGTTGAGAAGGTCGGGCTGGCCTTCAGGGTGCTGAGCCCAGAACAGAGGGAGGGTCCAGAGCAGTCGGTGTCTCTTGTGTACCCTTTCTGAAACCTGCTACCTGTGTCAGGCTCAGTGCCAGGTCCTGGTTTACTGTAAACCCCCAGGATTCTCCCTCCCTCCCTCCCTCCCTTCCTCCCTCCCTCCCTTCCTTCCTAAACCAGGGAGAGAGCCTCACACTGAGCCTGGTGGTCAGGGACAGCCCCAAGGCGCCCTCTACCAGTGACCAAGTGGCTGCAGGTCCCGCTTCTATCATGCTGTGTTTACCTACAGGACATATTTTATTTTAAAAAGTAACAAGGGCCCTGGCCAGGTGGCTCAGTTCACCAAAAGGTTGCATGTCTGATTCCTGGACAAGGCACATACCGAGGTTGCGTGTTCAATCCCCAGTTGGAGGCAACTGATCGATGTCTCGTGGATGTTTGTTTTTTTTTTCTCTCTCTCTTTAGCCCCCTTTCCTCTTTCTCTAAAAAGCAATAAAAAGCATATCCTTAGGTGAGGATTAAAAAAATAAAATAAAAATAACTTGTATCATTTTATAAGCCAAATTTTTTTCAACCATACAAAAAACTGCCTTTACTCATCTCTCCCACTAGCACAACTAAGTTTTTTGTTTCATCTCCTCCCAGCCTTTCCTGGGCCACTTATCTAGCCAGGTCAAGAGAACAGGGGTCATGTCCCGGCATTATGCCCCCTCTAGCATATCTTCGTGGCAACTCACAGGGAGAATGGGACTGTTCACAGTGAGAGAGCACCCTGCCTGGAACTCTTGCTTCTCTGCAGTTTCCCAATGTTCTTTCTTAAAATATATTTGTATGGCTTTCACAGAGGAAGGAAGAGAGAGATAGAAACATCTATGATGAGAGAGAATCATTAATTGGCTGCCTCCCGCATTCACCACACTGGGGATTGAACTCGCAACCTGGGCATGTGTCCTGACTGGGAATCTAACTGTGACCTCCTGTTTCACAGGTCGATGCTCAACCACTGAGCCACACTGGCCGGGCCCTGATGTTCTTGATAAGGCCATGCATCAGACTATTCCACTTCTTTAGATAAGTTCATCTTTCCAGTCATTTGAGGCCATTTGGAATCTGATTGTCGTTTTCTCTCTAGCCATCTCCCTCTCTTCCCTCGGGTCTTGCAGAATTCCATTGGACTTTTCTCTCTGCCACCAACTTTCAGTGGGGACAGTGGGCCCTTTGCCCCCATTAAATCTCTTGGAGGGTAAGGACCCTAATTCACATCTCTCTATACCTCCCTATCAGGGCGTCCTACCTGAGTTTCCCAAAGCCCCTTCTTTCTTTCTGGAAATCCCCATTTGCAGAATGACAAGCCAGGAGCTCATGACACTGTGGTTTCAAGCTGGGGACTTAGCTGTGAGGGAGAAGGCAGAGATGTGTATCCCTGGCTACTCCCTTCCACAGCCACAGCCCATCCCACCCCAGAGCCCTGCCAGTGCTGGGAGGCCTAGGGGAAGGCCACTTCCAGCCCTCCTGGGCCCATCACTGGTCACCAGAAGCTCCCTGAGCCTTGGTGTAAGAGGCAGGCAGTGCATGAGCCACACGGACCAGGCTCAGCCTGTGTAGCCAGAGTTTCAGTTCCACCACTCTCTAGCTGCCTGACCCTGGGCAAGGTGGTTAACCTTCCTAGGACTATTTCCTTTTTCAAACAATGAGAGTAATGGTGATATCTTCCTCAGAGGGCCATTGTGAGGATTAGATAATACCCCGCACAATGCTCAGGACAGGCTTGACACACACTTAGTGATCCATAAATGTTAGCTGTGTGCACCAGGCACCCTACCAGGGGTCAGGGATACAGAAAATGAGGCACAGGGACTCTCAGTGGGGAAGGCAGTGAGTGAGAAAAAGTAGTAATGGAGTACAAGGGATGAGGAAGGGGCCTGAGGAGGAGGAAGAGAGGTCAGGAGGGCTTCCTGGAGGAGGTAGCAGTCCCTAAGGAAGGAAGGAAGAATGGTTGGTGCAGAGAGAACTACAGGATCAAGGACAAAGGCGCGGAGGGGCCAACACAAGGATAGCAGACTGACAGGGAGGGCCTGAGAGGGGACCGGCAAGGCTCCGCCCTGGGTCAGAAGGACCGTGAAGAATTCTAGGAGGGAGCAACTGGGCCGATGTGCCGGTGGGAAAGAACCTAGAGCTTACCGGTGGAGAATGGGCTGGATGGTGAGTGAAACTGAGCAGGTCAATCATGTAGAGGCTGTGAGAAGACCCAGGCCAGAAATGAAGGACCGCCCCGGGGGCAGCGGGCTTCTGGCGGGGTCAGCGCTCAGTACTGGGAAGCTGAGGGCTTGGTGAGTAATGATGAATGAGCAGTTCGTGACTCGAAGGCTGCTGATGGGAGCAGTTGGGTGGATGGTTGTGTCTCCTGCCCAAAATGGAAATAACGGGATGAAAGCCCGTGGTGATGCGGATGGGACTAAACTCAGTTTGGGGTGTCAGCAGCCGCACTAGAGAACCAGTGTGACGCCTCATTCCAGAACTTGGGCAGAAAATGAGAGGACCGGGAGCAAAGCTGACCTGCTCCCTGAGCCCAATGAGGAAACTGTCTCCTGATTTCCAGTCTTGGAATTTCAGCCATACTAAGGTTCTGTGGACTTTGCCCACCACTGCACTTCAGACTGCCGTGGACTGTCCTGCCCCTCCTTTCCTTGGTCTGAATTCTCCCCCTGTACCCACTGTCCCCGGCACCCACTGTCCCCGGCACCCCAGCCAGCATCAGCCTGGCCTGGGCTCCCTGGTCTGGACTCTAAGTGCCTAGAGTTATGGAGGGTGGGCTTGGAGCAGGTCTGGTAAGGTACAGACAGAAGACATGATCACTCAGGGGCGGGGGTGGGAGGGGTGTGAAGCCCTGGGAACCATTGTAGGACCTGGGCCTGTCCTTGCTCCTCCCTGGAACGTCAGGAAGGAATCAGGGCGTCGGAGCCATGGGAGATGAGCTGAAAGAAAAGAGAGATTGTGGAGGAGTGGGCAGTGGGCCACAGCAACAGAGAAACCCACTCAGACAGCCTGGCCAGTGTCCCCTGGCTTAGAGAAATGGCAGTCTCCAGTGACCTTGGCAAAGGCAAGGAGCTGGGGAAGGATGGAGGGCAGGTGAGGTGGAAACACCGAGGAAAGACTCCTCTTTCCAGAAGTCAGAGTCCAGGGCAAGGAAGAGGGTGGCAGAGGGAGGTGGGGAGGACTTGGAGCTCCAGGGAGACCCAGAAAGCAGCCAGCCAGGGCTCCTGAAAGGGAAGAGACAAAAGAGCAAAGGAAACCAGAGCTGGTGGGTAGATCATCAGGTAGCCAGTTGGGGTGCGGGACCACCGCATGGGATCAACAGGGCAGCGTCCGTTCCAGGCCAGGCTGCCTGCTGGGCTGGAACCCCTGGCTGCTGCTCCAGGAATAAGGGCAGCTCTGCAGGTGCAAGCTTTGCCCGAGGACAGACGACAGGACAGGGACCCCAGAACGCGCAGTCATCTGGGAAAGCCTGCACAGGTCGCCGCTCTGACGGTCTTCAAACCAGTCATGCCTTCATCTTGAGGGTACACAGACACCCCTCCCCCAACTGAAGTCTGGGTCCCTAATGCGAGAGAGGAGACAGATGAAGGGAAGGGCGTTCCTTTCCCTAGGAAGCCAGGGGAGAAGTCACCAATTTCTGGGTCAGAAGCTGGTGGGTCTGGGTCTGGGTCTGGAGGAGACGGTGGTCGGGGTCAGGGTGGAGCGGCCGAGGGAATTCACAGGTGGGCTGGGGGCTTTCGGGGGCTGGAGCATCAGAGGCGGGCGCCCGGGACTCGGGATTTGGCTCCGTACGCTCGGATGCTCACGTCGCCCCAGGAGGAGGAGAGAATGGTCCTGGGTCCCGCCGTGAGAAGCCGGCGGCCGACGATCCATGCCGCAAACGCAAAGAAACGCAACCCAAGGCACCGAACACCGGCTGGCGCCACGCAGCCGCAGAGGAGGCGGGGCGCCTCCCCGCCCTGCCCCGTATGATAATGTGGCGCGCCGCCGCCCCGCCCCGATGGAGGGACCCGACGGGCGCAACGCCGCGGGGTCCGAGGTGCCGCGGAGACGGGCAGCGCACCCGCGGCGGCCGAGGGGGCGCCACGCCAGAGTCCGGGCCGGCGGGGCGGCCGCACAGTGCGGGCACGGTCAGCGGGCCGCGCAGGGGTGCAGGGGCCGTGGCGCCCCCCACCGGCACGAAGTGGTATGGCCCGCCGGGGCGGGGCTAGGGTCATGTGACGCGGCCGCTGCGGCCATTTTGTTTTGCGGTGCTGGTATTTAGAGCGCAGCGGCTGACTGCCCGGTAGCCTTCGCCGCCGCGTCCGGTCGCTCGCCTCGCGCTCGCTGCCAGCCGCCTGCCCGCCTCGCCCAGCTGGTTCTCGCCCCCGCCGCGGCCTGCTGAGCTCGCCCCCTCCCCGCCCGCAGACATGTCCGAGGTCAAGAGCGGCGGCCCCGAGTACGCCTCCTTTTTCGCGGTCATGGGCGCCTCGGCCGCCATGATCTTCAGCGGTGAGCGCCGCGGCAGGAGGGACCCGGGGGGCGCCGGGGCGCGTGGGTCTCGTGCCCACGGCTTGCCGGGGGTTCGGTGTGTGACGTCACTCTGACGTAATTCCGAGCTGTTGGGGTCCCGGGCCTCACGTGACCGCGGGCGGGGGTCGGGGCCCAGAAGGCTGCCTGGGCCGTGGGGTGTCCAGTGCAGGACCTACGGGTTGGGGCGGGGTGCGGGTCCCAAGGGTCTCCCAGGGAGACACGGGCTGGCCTCCCTGCTCCCGTTCCGAGTCGGTGCGGGGGTGGGGCGATGGCGCCGCTGCCATCTTAGCCGGGGGAGAGGTGGGAGGGAGGCTGGGGTGGGGGCGCGCGGTCCTGCGCCTGCTCCGCATCCGCCGGCCCTCCCCCTCTTCCCCCTCTTCTCCCCCCCCCCCCCCAGTCCTGCGGGAAGGCGTGACATCACACCTCAGACAGCTTCCCAGACAAGGGGCCGGCCCTGTCCGTGGGCGGTGGGGATGGGGGATCAGGTCCTGGTGCTCCCAGCCGAGGTCCACAGCCCTGGCCCTTCCCTCCATCCCCTCCCCCCCCCCTCCATCCCCTCCTCCCTCCTGCCCAGATCAGATGGGTCTAACCCTGAGGTAGGTGCTTCCGGTTAGGGCTTGTCACTGTTTCCCAATAGCCCTGTGTGGGTTTGTTGGGAAAGCTGGGCTGAGCAGTTGGTCCTGAGAGCCGGCAGGAACCCAGGGGTGGGAGTGTTTGGGATTGAGACAGGCCGAGGACAATGGGAGTCTGGCCAGCATCAGCGCTGTGATGTGTGGACGCTTGCTTTGGAGTGGGTTGCACAGAGAATCTCAGCATTGAGGGGATTGGGTCTTTGTCCTTAGGAGAGTTTTCTAGTTCAGGCCCCAATGAATGAAAATGAATGAATGAATGAATGACCTTCCTTTCTGTAAGGCCTGGTATTGGAAAGGGCTGCCCTAGGCATGGAGAAAGGGGCCTTCCAGCGTTCTTTATGGCACCCTGCTTTTGAAGTTGGGTCTTGACAGTCCTGAGGTGTTGAATTTAGTGAAAATTGGCCTGGGAGAAAGATCACTGGGGGCAGGCTCAGGAATGTGCAACCCAGGGAGGTGAGTCCTGGCCCAGATGCAGCCCCCATGGACTGGTCTGGCCTGGTCTGGGTCTGGTTTTTGGCTTTGATGACCACGCCCTGCCCCACCCTACCTGATGAATTGGTAGGCTCCCAATGCAGGTATGTGGAGGGTTTGAACTCCAAACAGTCTCTGCTGACTGTAAATACTTGTGAGGTGGGGACTTGGGGGGCTCTGCTCTCTGGGAGGCCTCCCTCTCCCTGAGCCTGCCTGCCTGCCAGTCACGAGCTGCTGAGTGAGTCCTGTCCTTTCTATCATGTGCCAGTAAGAGGTCATTTGTGGTGGGAGAAGTCTGAACTTCCCCTTCCCTTCTGGCCAGTGCCTTGCTCTTTCCACATCTTCAGGGTTGACTGCTTCCCAGAACCTCCCAGCAGGCTGCCGTGCCTCCTTACCCCAGCCTTTTCTGTGCTTGGCCTCCAGGGATTCTGCTTTACCTGGGCTCCTTGGGGTGCTACTTGTGGCTGTCATTGACTCAACAAGTCTTGATTGAGCTCCTACTATGTGCCAGCCACTTGGAGACATAAGTGAATAAAACATAATGCCTGCCCACCTGGAATTCTGGCTGTCACTGTTTGCCCCTGAAGCTGAGTTTTCCTGTTAAGCCCTTTATCTGTATCCGGCTCCTAGTCTCCCTCTGATTACCAGGTGCCTCTCTTTTCCTTCTAGAACTTACTTTGTACTTTCTCCCCCCCCCCCCCCCATATATTTTTATTGATTTCAGAGAAGAAGGGAGAGGGAGAGAAACATCAATGATGAGAGAGAATCATTGATCGGCTGCCTCCTGCACGCCCCCTACTGGGGAATGAGCCCACAACCTGGGCATGTGCCCTTGACCAGAATTGAACCTAGGACCCTTCAGTCCGCAGGCTGACACGATCCACTGAGCCAAATCAGCCAGGGCTTACTTGGTACTTTGAATGGAACCTGACCAGCAGAGCTCCGGAAATTACTGAGAACAGGATAGCACTGATCCAGGGCGTTTTTTGCTGGTCCCAAGCTCCTGGGTTTTGAGACCATTCATTCCTATTGTTCTAAATGCAGCTTCACTCCTTCTTTCCCTACATGGGGCTAATTGTGGTTTACTTCTTTTTTAAAAATATATATTTTTATTGATTTTAGAGAGGAAGGGAGAAGGATAGAGAGAAACATCAATGATGAGAGAGAATCATTGATCAGCTGCCTCCTGCACTCCTCCTACTGGGGATCGAGCCTGCAACCCAGGCATATGCCCTTGGCTGGAATCGAACCTGGGACCCTGCAGGCCAACGCTCTATCCACTGATCCAAACTGGCTAGGGCTGTGGTTGACTTCTTATTTCATTTCTCCTTTAACACGTTTCAGTGGTCAGCAAACTGCAGCTCGCAAGCCACATGCAGCTCTTTGGCCCCTTGAGTGTTGCTCTTCCACAAAATACCACGGCCTGGGCGAGTCTATTTTGAAGAAGTGGCGTTAGAAGAAGTTGAAGTTTAAAAAATTTGGCTCTCAAAAGAAATTTCTACCATTGTACTGTTGCTATTTGGCTCTGTTGACTAATGAGTTTGCCGACCACTGCGTTAAGCGCCCAGTCAGTCACCGGTGACTGACACTATACTTTCCGTCCGGAAGACAAAACAGGCTGGGCGCTTAACGTGTTAAATATGTCTTTCTCCAAGGCTTGTCTTCATCTACCTCCTTGTGCCTATGTGAATAAACCCCTCAGTTCTCAGGCCTCAGGTGTCGCTGCCTGGCCAACTCCAAATTCTGTCCCCAGCTCCTGGCCTAGATATTCCCTGGCCTGCCTGGTGCTTTGCTGATTGGTCTTCTTAAACTCAGGCCTCCCCAATCTCCATCTCCCACTTCAGCTTCCTCTTTTTTTTTTTTAACTTGTGACCAAAAAAAGTCCTGTTGATTCTTCATCATGTCTTCCACGAAGCTGTCAGTTGTTCCTTTTCCATAATTTTTGTGACTTCCTCCCTGCTGGTAGACACCCTGTGTTTGGTGCTGTGTTCTTGGAACTGCCATCTGATCGCAGTCTCCCTGTCTCCTATTGGATCTGGAGCCCCATCAGGCTTGGCCTTCAGAACCATCCAGTGCTTTCTCAGACACCTGCTGCTCCCCAGCCAGACTGCTTTTCTCTCCTGATGGTCATTCCTGTTTCTTCCCTTTGCTCTTGTTGCCATCCCCAGCTACATGATCTCCCTGCTGCCCTCTGAGAGCAGGGTCCAGCTCACTTCCTGCCTCTCGCAGTATTCCATTGCCTGTGATGCTGAGTTCCCTGAAACGATCTCCCACTAAGTGCCATGGCAGCCTGTGCTTTCACCCTTGAGCCGTGTCACTGGCCCTTTGCACACGTGTGACAGAGCCTGACGTGCTGGGCCTCCATTAGGAGCCCAAAGGATGCACTGCAACCAGGAGAATTCCAGGAAAGGCTTCATGAAGACAGAGGCCCTGGGCCCCAGGCTGAAGCCGCTGAATGTTCAGGCAAGGCGGTGTTGAGATGCCTCTGGGACCATGGGGAGGCCTCCTCCCTCCAGTAGGTCCCCATCCAGCACTATCTTAGTTAGCATCTCCATTCAGGCTGTTTGGAATCTTCCTGTTCATCATCACCCCTCCACTCAGATGTTACCTCTACGAAGCCCTTTCCCAGACCCCATCGCTATCCTCCTCCCCACTCTCCTGGAACAGGTCACTGTGCTTGGAGGTGCTACATCTGTGTCCTCACCAAGCTTAGAGCCCTAGGAAGGCAGCAACCCCCTGAGTCCTCCCCTGCTTAGTAAAGGGCAGAGTAGGTACCTTGTGGCCCACATTGGTGAACAAAGTGTGCAGAGGAATGGCCAGGATTGTCTTGGTCCCTTCCATCTCCAGCCCATGTTGTCCTCTGCTCAAGACGTGCAGTGGAACCCTGGAGAGCAGGTGACTGCGTCAGAAGAGCTGCCTTGACCCACTGTGGCTCTCTTCTGGGCAAAAGTTACTCTAGAGTTCTGAACCAGAAGAGGGGAACTTTCAGGAAGGCAGCATACTCTAGGAAGAGAGAGGAGGGCAGCGGAAGAGGAGACAGGCCTTCCTAGAGCCCCACCCCCATTACTGAAGGCCTTGGGCAGAGGCTAGGCCAGTGGTCGGCAAACTCCTTAGTCAACAGAGCCAAATATCAGCAGTACAACAGTTGAAATTTCTTTTGAGAGCCAAATGTTTTAAACTTAAACTTCTAATGCTACTTCTTCAAAATAGACTTGCCCAGGCCGTGGTATTTTGTGGAAGAGCCACACTCAAGGGGCCAAAGAGCCGCATGTGGCTCTCGAGCCGCGGTTTGCCGACCACGGGGCTAGGCTTCTGGGAGATCTGAGGCCTCACAGTTGGGCTGGGTGATGGCTCCACAGCCCCTTGTCTTCCTGTGCCCTGTCTTCTCCTTGGCTTGCCCTTTCTCCTCTCTGGTTATTTAGAGAGGATCCTCCCCAAACTTAAGGGTCTAGGCCTGCTGTATGGTTGAGAGTGTGCTCATCCCATCAGCACAGACACCACCTCTCCTAGCATTGTGTCCCAGGGAAGAGTGGTAGGGAGTTTAGTGGGCAGGGTGGGGAGTCTGGGAAACTCTGGCCTGAGAGAACAGGACTTACCAGGTTGCTTCCCCTGACCAGTGGTCAGACCCTGTGTGTCCTGGGGCTCTTCCATCATGTTGTCCTTGGGTGTAGCCCTAGGGCCAACAGACTGACCTTGGCCTAACATCTGGGCTGCCAATATGCAATCTTCTCGGGCTTTTCCATGCCCTTGGCGACCCGAGTGCCTGGGACAAAATGTGTCCAGAATCTCCAGCAAGACAGCAGGAGCCCAGCTGCCTATTTCCCTGAGTGACTGCTGCCAGCCTGTTATAGCCCACCTTTTAGGTCGGGGCAGCTGAGCTGAACTCCTTGGGAGCATGCGATCTGTACAGCAGGATTGGGGAGTGCTGAGCACAGGTGGGGGTTTCCTAGCAGAGCTGGAGCCCAGATAAGCCACCCAGCCATCCAGACCTCTGGCAGAAGAAAGGAACAGTTACCTGGGTTTCTTGGGTGCTCGGCTGTGACCATTTCCCCTGAGGGTCACCTCCTGCCCCTGGCTGGGTGCCACCTTCATTGTTCCCTGTGATAATGGGGTGGCCCTCAACTGTGTCAGAGCTACCGACAAGGTTCTGGTTCCAGATGCCTGGGCTCACTTTGCCTCCTCCCCAACAGCCTTGGGTGCTGCCTATGGTACCGCCAAGAGTGGCACCGGCATCGCGGCCATGTCTGTCATGCGACCAGAGCTGATCATGAAGTCCATCATCCCAGTGGTCATGGCTGGCATCATTGCCATCTATGGCCTGGTGGTGGCAGTCCTCATTGCCAACTCCCTGAATGAAGGCATCAGCCTCTACAGGTGAGTGCTGGGTTCCTCCCACCACACCAGCCCTGCCCTGGTTCAGGCCACTGCACAGGGCTGGAGGGCTGGGGCGTGGGCTAGTGGCCTGTGCCTACCATCTTCCCCAACAGGCAGCTAATGTCTATCCTGTGTTCTCTCTCCCCCAGGAGTTTCCTCCAACTGGGCGCTGGCCTGAGTGTGGGCCTCAGTGGGCTGGCAGCTGGCTTTGCCATTGGCATTGTGGGTGACGCCGGTGTGCGGGGCACTGCCCAGCAGCCCCGACTATTCGTGGGCATGATCTTGATCCTCATTTTCGCCGAGGTGCTGGGTCTCTATGGTCTCATCGTCGCCCTCATCCTCTCCACAAAGTAGCTCCTCTCTAAGCCCACCAGCCACAGGATATGATGTAAAGACCACCCCCTCCTCATTCCAGAATGAACAGCCTGATACACATGCACGGGGCAGCTGCCCCCCTCTGCCCCCAAGTAGTTGGTCTTGTAAATGCGCAGTGTCCTAGTGCCCATCGTCTGTTGCCCCCACCCGCCCCGTGCCGTGGACATCTGGGCCCACTCATCATCACCCATCCAGGTCCCCCGACCAGTGAGGATGGTGGCTTCTAGCCACCCCCACCCATTTACCTGCCCTAGAGTGCTCTGTGTATAGGGATGAATTCGAGTTGTCGTTTTCACTGGATGTTTATTTATAAAGATTTGACCTGTTCGCACGTCTGTGGAGCAGCCCTGCAGTCTCCCAACTATAATAATCTTTAGAGTGTCGCTTTGTGGGGTTACCGTGTGCCCTGAGGTTTTTTGTATGGAACCACTGTCCTCCAGCCCTAGCTGCGGGGCCATGAGCTGGGCCTGCCAGGCCCAGAGCCGTGTCCAATAAAATTCTCGGATGTGACTGGACATCTGTGTGTGTGCTTGTGTGGGCCAGGGGGAAGGGGAGGGCTGCTAATCCGTGGCGTCAGAGAGCCGTAGGGTGTGCGGTCACGTGGGCACGCTGGTCACGTGGCATGCGCTGTAGTCAGCTGAGGGTCATGTGGGTGGGGCCCCGCTCCGGGGCAGGACTGGGCTGCGGGGTTTCCGGCGCCCGCAGCTGAGCTCGGCTCATTCGGCTCAAAATGCGCGACGGAAAGGGCTCTTCGCGGGCCCCAGTGCTCCAGTTCACCAACTGCCGCATCCTGCGGGGCCGAAGGCTGCTCAGGTGGGGTGTGGGGCCGGTGGGTGCGGGGCCTGGCGCTGCTGGAGTGGAGCCGGCGGGCGCAGGGTCTGGGCGTGGTGGACGCGGGCTGGGTGCAGGGTGCTGGGCCGGCGACGCGAGCCCCCACCCCTCTCTGTCCGCAGGGAGGATCTGTGGGTGCGCGAGGGCCGCATTCTGGACCCAGAGAAGCTCTTCTTTGAGGAGCGGCTCGTAGCCGACCAGCAGCGGGACTGCGGGGGCTGCATCCTGGCGCCCGGCTTCATTGACGTGCAGATCAACGGTGCGCGTCAGGGCCTGGGGGGTGGAGGCCCAGGGGCGGAGCTCTGAGCCTCGTGCGACCTCTTCTTTTCTGTGGCCACAGGTGGATTTGGCGTTGACTTCTCTCAGGCCACAGAGGATGTGGGTTCGGGAGTAGCCCTGGTAGCCCAGAGGATCTTGCCGCACGGAGTCACCTCTTTCTGTCCCACCTTAGTCACCTCGCCACCAGAGGTTTATCACAAGGTGAGGTCAGGCGCCGGCCTCAAGCAAAGGGGGCCCGAGAAGTAGCCAGCTCCTTAATTTTCAGATAGCATCTCCTCTCCCCACAAATGCCCCTGGGCGCTTGGGTCTGACCTTACCTGTCGACCTTCCTCCATCTGGTCCTTGGGTCCTGTCCCCTGGTCGTTCTCAAATTCATGTGTCCCTCTGCCTGCTGCCCTGGGCCCGCTGTCATTTCCGGTCTGTCTGCTGCAGCTGTCCCCACAGGCCTCCACATTTGCTGCCTCAGCACCTTCACCTGTCACATGCCTTTCCCACTCTATACTCTGGCTACCTCCAGGTCCCAGAAACTGCCTCCTGGATCAAGGCCATGGGGACTTTCCCATTGCCACATCCTTAGCCACTTCTCAGGCTTTTCCCTGGCTAACCTGCCTGTGGTATATGGTATGTGGTAAACATCCTTCCAGAGAGAAGCTCCATTGTACTCCAGCCTTTCAGCTGCTCTTGCCTACACCCCACACCCTCCCACTTTACTTCTGACCTGCAAGTCCTGCTATTCAGGTGTCTGGGATCCTTTTTCCTTTAAGAAGTTTTACTTTTCATGCGGGTTCTTCACTTTTACTCTTTGCCACATTTAATTATTTGGTCTCATTCTCTGTGTGTGTATGTTTTATTTTTCCTGAGGTGTTTGAGAGTAGGTTGTATAGGTCATGCCTCTTTACTTCTTAACACCTAACTATTTCTTAAAAGCATGGGTATTGTGTAGGCATCATGGAGTTATTGAGTTTAGGAAATTGTTATCTTTTAAACTACCATCTTTGTTCCAGTTTTGTAGTATTTTTTCTTCCAGTACAGGATCCGTTCCAGGATCACTGATTGCATTGCCCTCTGTGGGGTTCCCTCCTGGGTGCATGGAGATAGCACCAGAGCCAGGCGCTGTGTGAGGTGGATGTGGGCTCCTGACTTTATAATCTATCAGCTGGGAGACTTGGGAGACTCCTTACTCCTTTTTTTTCTATATATTTCAATAAAATATATTTTATTGATTTTTTTTTTTTTTTAACAGAGAGGAAGGGAGAGGGATAGAGAGTTAGAAACATCAATGAGAGAGAAACATCAATCAGCTGCCTCCTGCACACCTCCTATTGGGGATGTGCCCACAACCAAGGTATATGCCCTTGACCGGAATAGAACCTGGGACCCTTCAGTCTGCAGGCTGATGCTCTATCCACTGAGCCAAACTGGTTAGGGCTCTTTACTCCTTCTGAGCCTCAGTTTCCTCAAACCTAAAGTGAGAATAATGATGGTATTCATCTTTTAGAGTTGTTGGGTGCTCAGCACTGTGCTTGGTACATATTAGGCACTAGCTAAATGTCAGCTATGGACATCGTTCTGGAAATTGATCACAGCTCTCCCATCACAGTCAGATGTTAAAAACCAAACTCATCTTCCTGTTACAGACTTGCACCTGATTCCGGGCTTTCTCTCCTGGTCATCATCCTATACTTTCCCGTACCTGGAATCCTGGAACATGCTCTCCCTCTTACTCCTTTGTTCTTTGTCTTCCCCCTTCCCAGTCCCCACCAGGGAGACTTAGTAACTGTTATCCTAGTCTCCTGAAGAGTGTACAGGGCTCAGCACAGTACTCACACTCCTCTTCTGCCCTGTCTGCAGGATAAACACCACCTTCCCAAACATTGTCTCCCTACCTGCCAAGCATTTGCCCTGCCCAGGCACATTCCAGCGATTCCAGGCAGTTGCTCTCCTGCCCACCCCCACCCCTCACCCCCAGCCCTCTGCCTTTCTATGTCTGCTGCACCAGCTGGTTCACATCCTTCCCCATCTCCCTGCGCAGTACATTGGCTCATCATGATACAAACTGTGAGATCTTTTCCTTAGGAGAAGGAGCTACTGGCCAGAGGACTTTTTTTCCCAGCACTCATCAACCCCCTTAAACACTTACAGGATAAAGACCTTGGGAAGCAGAGAGTAAACTGATTTATAGTGGAAATTGTTGAGGGCTTTGAAGATAAAAATTTTAATACAGGTATCATCTTAGAAACTACAGGACTGCTCACTTGGATGTCTCCCCTACCCCCATTCCCATCCACCCCACCTTCTTCCATGGCCCATTCATACTGAGCAGAACTGGATTGCCCCTTTGTCAGAGTTACCCAGGTTTTGTCATCATGCTCTGCTCCATTGAGATCCCCTGCTCTTTCTCGGGGTGTCCTCCAGCCTTGCCCTTTTCTGTCCTTCCAGGAGGGAGGTTGGCTTGCATTGTTCTCTGCTTTTCTAAGGCAAGATCAGGTACCTCCTCAGGGGGCAGCCGGGTCATGGCCTCTGGCCCACATCTTCTACACTTCGATCTTTCCCACTCTTTTCCTCCCTTGTAGGTGCCTCATTCCCTTCACCTCTAGACTGTTTTTTATTCTGTTCTCTCTGCTTAATGCTCTCTCACTTTCCCTCTTAAAGCTGTTCTGGAAAAACTCATCCATTGTCTCTTCTTTCATCTTTAGTGAACTTATATATGTTATAACTTACATGGCTTATTAGGAAAAATAGTAGCCCTTTGCCCCCACCACTTCTCACTGAGGGACAGTCACTTTATTTTTTTTTAATGGGACAGTCACTTTCAACTCAGTTGACCCTTTGGAATTTACCTTATATCTCTAAAAACTATGCTGGTACTCCTGCTTGAGTTCTTTCCCTGGTCAGGGCACGTGTTCAGTTTAGAGCAGTATATATTTGCTTCCCATCAGGAACTTAATGATTGGCTCTCTTTGGCCCCTTGAGCAGAGCCTCTTTTAGCTCTTTCAGCTTCTTATCCTCCCCAAGTAGTTTCTTGCAATTTTTGTTAGATTAGTCACTGGGACTGTGTAAAGAGGACTTGTAGCTCATTTACATTTTTAAAAAATCCTCACCTGAGGATTTTCCATTGCTTTTAGATAGAGTGGAAAGGAGAGAGCAAGGGGAGGGGGGGCAGAGAGAAAGAGAAAGAGAAACATCAGAGTGAGAGACATATCGATTGGGTGCCTCCTGCACGCTGACCAGGGCTTGGGAACGAGCCTGCAATCCAGGTATGTGCCCTTGACTGGGAATCCAGCCCGAAACCCTTTGGTGCTCTGGGCTGACACTAACCACTGAGAAACACCAACCAGGGCTACGTTTTTTTAAAGATATATTTTTTAATTGATTTTTAGAGAGAGAGGAAAGGAAAGGGAGAAAGAGAAACATCAGTGTGACAACGGAACATCAATCATCTACCTCTTGCACAGCCGAACCCCAGGCCTGTGCCCTGATGGGGATCAAACCAGCAACCTTTTGCTGTGTAGGGGATGATGCTCCAATCAACTGAGCCACACTGGCCAGGGCTGCATAGGTTTTTCCCTGCTGACTTAATGCCAGGCTTTCTGCCAGGCTTTCTGCCAGTTGTCTCTCTCCTCTTTGGGGATATTTAGACAGGCCAAGGGTTTCATCTGGTTCGTCTTCTTGTGGAAGCCTTTGGGACCTACTTTTCCAGCACTGGCTGCTGGCCTTACCTGGCCACGCTGTCCTGGGAGTCCCCTTACCCTCACGTGGAGGGTCCTCTGGCCTCTCTCTGCTGGGTCTTTCTGTGTTCCGTGTCTTCCTCTCTGGTTTACATCTTCGTTTGGTGGAGCACATCCTCCAGTGACTTTCGGAGAGGGGTCGGAAGAGGTAAAGGTTTTGAGATCTCGATAGTCCGAAAATGTCGTCTCTGGATTGATGGTTTGGCTAGTTTAGAATTCTTTTTTTTTTTTTTTTTTAATATATTTTTATTGATTTCAGAGAGGGAGAGAGAGAAACATCAATGATGAGAGAGAATCATTGATCAGCTGCCTTCTGCACGCCCCCTACTGGGGATGGAGCCTGCAACCCCAGCATGTGCCCTTGACCAGAATCGAACCCGGGGCTCTTCAGTCCGCAGGGTGACGCTCTATCCACTGAGCCAAACTGGCTAGGGCTAGGGTAGAATTCTAAGTGAGGAGTCATTTTTCTCTAGAATTTTAAAGGCACTTAACTTCCAGAGTGCTGATGAGAACTTGGAAACCATCTGACCCCTGACCCTTTGTGTGTGACCTGTTTCTTCCCTCTGGGAACTTGTGGGATCTTCCCTTTGTCCCTGGGTTCTAAAGTCTCAGGGTGGCATTTTGGGGACTGGGGGGGAGCTCTTCGACTTTGCTGGCCTTCGTCGGGCCCTGTCAATCTGGAAGTTCAGTTTTGGGGGGTTTTTTTGTTTGTTTGTAGGGGTGGATATTTTTATTAACCTAAAAATAAAAAGGCCTTTTAAAGTGAGAGGCAGCCCTGGCCAATATAGCTCAATCCCAATACACCAAGGTTCTGATGGGTTCAATTCCCAGCCAGGGCACATACAAGAATCAACCAATGGCGCTGGCCAGTGTGGTTCAGTGTTTGGGGCATTGTCCCCTGCACTGAAGGGTTGCGGGTTCTTTCCCTGGTCAGGGCACGTGTCCAGGCTCAATCCCCAGGGGTGTGTAGGAGGCAGCTGATCAATGATTCTCTTATCATTGATGTTTCTATCTCTCCCTTTCCCTTCCTATCTGAAGTAAATATATATATATATATATATATAATTTTTTTTAAATATATTTTATTGATTTTTTACAGAGAGGAAGAGAGAGGGATAGAGAGTTAGAAACATCGATGAGAGAGAAACATCGATGAGAGAGAAACATCCATCAGCTGCCTCTTGCACACCCCCTGCTGGGGATGTGCCCGCAACCAAGGTACATGCCCTTGACCGGAATCGAACCTGGGACCCTTGAGTCCGCAGGCCACCGCTCTATCCACTGAGCCACACCGGTTTCGGCTATATATATATATTTTTTAAAAAGAATCAACCAATGAATGCATAAATAAGTGGAGCAGCAAATCAATGTTTCTCTCTCCCTTCCTCTCTAAAAATCAATAAATAAAAAATTTAAAAATAAATAAAGTGAGAGGCAAAGGATTTATTTGAGATCAAGGAATAGCTATTTGGGAAGCATTGATTTAGGCAGCAGTCCAAGTAATGTTCTGATTTGGAGACAAAGGCAATGGATATTTATGTGAGAAGGGGAAGGGGAACAGTTACATCAATTAAAGGAAGGCATTTTTATTGGTGTGGATAATATAACAGGGATGTTAATGTTTTTATAACTAAATATTAAATCATATGTTGTTATTATTTTTAGAGAGAGAGAGAGAGGAGAGAGACATTGATTTGGGAGAGAAACATCGATCGGTTGCCTCCTGCACACATCCTGACGGGATCGACCCCACAACCTGGGTATGTGCCTTGATCGGGAATCGAACCTGTCACCTTTTAGTATGGGACAACGCTCCAACCAATTGAGTCACACTGGCCAGGGAAATAGTGATGTTAATTCTAAACAATCTTTTAATTTTCAGTGCAGTAGTCATAATAACTGCTTTCTTGTTATCTTTGCAAACAGTTCTTTGGGATACAATGTTACTTAAGCCCAGTCCAGATGGTTTATTTTGCCCTGTTTTAACATTTCAAAAATGTAAGGTATGAGATGTGCAAGGGAGTTCCTCTGGCATGGTAGCTCTGGTTCCATCATATAGTGACATTTATTATATATTTTTGGCACTTTAATGTGCAAGTGCTTGCTTTTCCCCCCCGGAATGTTCTTTTTTTTCTAACATCCAATTCTTGTTGTTGTTGTTGTTATTGTTTGTTTTGTTTTAGGAATAGTTTATTGATTTTTAGAGAGAGGAAGGGAGAAGAGAGAAACATCAATGTGAGAGCATAACATTGATTGCCTGCCTCTTACACACCCCCTACGGGGATCGAGCCCACAACCCGGGCATGTGCCCTGACTGGGAATTGAACCAGCAACCGCCTGGTGCATTGCAGGACGCAACAAACTGAGACACACCGGCCAGGGCTCACATCCCGTTCTTATTTCATGGGTACGAGACCTCTCTTACATGTTCTCCTTTCCTTGGGTTTTTGCTCCCAGCCAGGTGTGTCCTTTCAAAGGCTTTCTCAAGCTGGTAGGCCTTGGTCATCTATTCGGATTGAGAACAGTTCTCAGCTAGCCACCAGGAGCACCAGGGGGTTCCTGAGAGCACCCTTAGGTTGAGATCTCTGAGTCCTTTCTCCTGAGCTTGTCAGATCCCCAGAGAAGAGTCTTGTTCTGTTCAGAAGGAACAGTCCTGACTGGTAACATTCAGGGAGCATTAAAAATATAAACTTCAGCCCTAGCTGGTTTGGCTCAGTGGATAGAGTATTGGCCTATGGACTGAAGGGTCCCGGGTTCAATTCTGGTCGGGTGCACATGCCTGGGTCGTGGGCTCAATCCCTGGTGTGGGGCGTGCAGGAGGCAGCCGATCAATGTGTTTCTCACATCTTTGATGTTTCTATCTCTCCCTCTCCCTTCCTCTCTGAAATCAATCAATAAATATATATATGTGTGTGTGTGTGTATACATATATATATATACATATATATACATTATATATATATAAACTTCAGCCCTAGCTGGTTTGGTTCAGTGGATAAAGCATCAGCCCGCAGACCGAAGGGTCCCAGATTCAATTCTGGGCAAGGCACGTACTTTGGTTGCAGGCTTGATCCCTGGCCCTGGTTGGGGTGCATTCGGGAGGCAACCAATCAATGTTTCTCACATCAATGTTTCTCTCTCTGTCTCTCCCCCTCCCTTCCACTCTCTAAAAATCAATGGACAAATATCCTTGGGTGAGGATTAACGACAACAATAAAAAATATATAAAAGCGTCAGGCCCTGGCTGGGTGGCTCATTTGGTTAGAGCAGTGGTCCGCAAACTCATCATTAGTCAACAGAGCCAAATATCAACAGTACAACGATTGAAATTTCTTTTGAGAGCCAAACTTTTTTTTTAAAATTTCTTTATTGATTAAGGTGTCACATATTTGTCCTCATCCCCCCATTCCCATCCCACACCCCTCCCCACGGATGCCCCAACCCCCTGTTGAACTTAACCATTGGTTAGGCTCATATGCATGCACACAAGACCTTTGGTTGATCTCTCCCCCCTCCCCCCACCCTCCCCTATCCTCCCTCTGAGGCCCGATAGTCCGATCGATGCCTCCTTGTTTCTGGTTCTGTTCTTGTTCATCAGTCTATGTTGTTCATCATTTCCCCTAGATGAGCGAGATCATGTGTCACTAGAGATATACTTATAAGAACTGAATGTGAGACGAGCAATGATAGTTATGCTGACAGGCAAATGAATCAGTCTGTAGTGAGTTTCTTTCTGGACCAACAGTTCTTTTGAGACCCAATATCAATGTCCACCAGTTCCTTATGTGTACATGTCGGCACTGACCCCTCAACCAGAGGGAGTCGGACCTGCATTACCACCATTTGTCCACCATCCAGAGCTGACAAGAGCCAAACTTTTTAAACTTAAACTTCTTCTAACGCCACTTCTTCAAAATAGACTCGCCCAGGCCGTGGTATTTTGTGGAAGAGCCACACTCAAGGGGCCAAAGCGCCGCATGTGGCTCGCGAGCCACAGTTTGCTGACCACAGGGTTAGAGCATTGTCCCAACGTGTCAAGGTTGCGGGTTCAATCCCTGGTCAGGGCACATATAAGAATCAACCAATGAGTGCCTAAATAAGTGGAACAACAAATCAATGTTTCTCTCATTCTCTCTCTCTTTCTCTCTCCCCCTCCCTTCCTCTCTCCAAAATCATATACATTTCATTTTAATTGCCCCATTTTCTGCTTCTACCCACGTGTGGTTTACTTCTCTAGGCTCTTGGCAGGGCACACTCGGGGATCCAGCTGCTCTTTAATGAGGCTCCTGCTGTTTGTCCCCCACTTCTCAAGGCACCAGGTGTTGCCGGCCTGAGCCCACGGGGGCTTTGGGGCCTTGTTTCCTTCCTTTCCCCACTGCATGGCTGCCCACATCTGCCCAGCCTTCACTTGGGCTCCAGCCAGGGTCAGCCTGCCCTTCTCCTGTCCTCTCTGTCACACCGGGTTTAAGCCTCTTAAATATCTCTGTACTCTGTCCCAGGCTCACCCAGGGACTCTGCAGTATTCTGTGGGCTCCTTCCCCACCTTGAAGGAGGGAGATGTGGGCTGGGATGCTGCCTGCCCACCCACCTCCAAGATCACTACACAAGTGACCCTCACGACTGTCCAGCTCTAGGCACAGTATGGCCGTACTGTCAGTGCCTGAAACCCTGCTTTTGCCCCTTGCTCTGCCTGGATTGCACGTACTCCTTCGCCTCTGGCCCTCAGGGAGGCCAGGCCCATCACCCTGTCTGGGTCCAAACCCTTGGGGCATGCTGCCTGGACTTGGGCCATCTTGAGGGCCGTGCACCTGACCCTTGCCTGCGGGGTCTCCTCGCCTCCTGGTCCTCATAGGCAGGCCAGCCTTACATCCCAGGCCTGTCATTCTGGTGCTGCTGACCTGCCCTGCTGGTTCTGAGCGCCATGCTTTCCCTGACCATGGTTGGGGGCCGTTGACCATCTTCTAATACCTGATGGAAGGCCAGTGAGCACTAGACTAGGCTCCAGACTGTGACCTTGGCTGGGCTGTAACATTGGTGCGGGGCCACTGGGGGCAGGGCTTTAACAGCTGGTTCCCCCCAGGTCCTTCCTCAGATCCCTGTGAAGAGTGGTGGTCCCCATGGGGCAGGGGTCCTCGGTGAGTGGCTGACCCCTCTCCTCGCCCACACCCTGGGAGGTTCCTATGGGACCTGTTGGCAGTCCCTATGCATCCAGATGCCCAAATGGGGTGGGAGGAGGGGCAGGTGAGAGGGGCAGGGGCTGCAGGGTGAGAGGCCTGCTGGAGCCATCCACTCCCTCCTACCAGGTGTGCACCTGGAGGGTCCGTTTATCAGCCGGGAGAAGCGGGGTGCACACCCTGAGGCCTACCTGCGCTCTTTTGAGGCCAATGCCTTCCACGATGTGCTGGCCACCTACGGATCCCTGGACAACGTTCGCATTGTGACACTGGCTCCTGAGTTGGGCCGTAGCCATGAGGTGATCCGGGCACTGACGGCTCGTGGCATCTGTGTGTCCCTAGGTGAGGGGGTATGTCCCACCTGAGGGGGAGGGCCAGCCTGGGGCTCCTGGGCTGGTGGCAGGATCTGAGTGCAGGTCCCTGTGCAGGGCACTCTGTGGCTGACCTGCAGGTTGCAGAGGAAGCCGTGCGGAGCGGGGCCACCTTCATCACCCACCTCTTCAACGCCATGCTGCCTGTGAGTGCTGCCCCAGCTCCCGGGCGGGCGGCCTGGGGGCTCCTGCTGTAGCTCAGCTTTTCCATCCTGGCCCTGCCCAGTTCCACCACCGTGACCCTGGCATCGTGGGGCTCCTGACCAGTGACCGGCTGCCCCCAGGCCGCCACATCTTCTATGGAATGATCTCCGACGGCATGCACACCAACCCTGCTGCCCTGCGCATTGCCCACCGGGCCCATCCCCAGGGTGAGCGACGGGGCAGGGTGGGGCAGGTAGGAGGACCATGTGGGGCAGGTCTTGAGGCCTCTTCACCCCCAGGGCTGGTGTTAGTCACCGACGCTGTCCCTGCCCTGGGCTTGGGCAATGGCCGACACACGCTAGGGCAGCAGGAGGTGGAAGTGGACGGGCTGACGGCCTATGTGGCAGGTGAGTGACTGCTGCCCACATTAGAAGAGCCCCTCAGCCCCTCTGGTGGGGTGCAAGAGCCTAGGTGTCCCCAGCCAACCCACACCCCATCCAGTGTGCCTGGTGGCCCCTGCCCTCCACCCCCCCAGAGCCTGCCCTCTCTGCTCTCAAGGCACCAAGACGCTGAGCGGCAGCATAGCTCCGATGGACGTCTGCGTTCGGCATTTCCTGCAGGCCACAGGTCAGCGAGGCTGGTGTGTGTGTGCGTGTTGGGGCGGAGGCTGCATCTGAGAGAAGCTGGACATCCCTTGTCTGTCATGTCTGGTGGGGTTCCTCAGGGATGGGCATTAGTAAGTTGGTAAGGTCCCACGCATGGGAGGGGGAGAGGAGGACAAGCAAGCAAAGAGCTGGAACCCAGGGTGACAGGCACCCAAGCCTGGGCACCCAAGACTTTGCCCCACATGAGAGCAGGGCATTGGTCCAGGGCCTATGGGATTGCAGGACTTAGCAGGTACAGAGCTGTGATGAAGTGGAGGGGGCCAGAACAGCAATCCAGGCTCCGGGGTCAGGCTATATGTTCTAGGGGAGGTGGGTAGGGGTTATCTGGCAGAGGTTGTGGTTGGCCAGGCCCCATGGGGCTCTTTGCAGCACTGGGTAGGGTGTCATGCTGGGAGCTGAGGGTCACCAGGGTCCGAGTTGCTGTTTAGAGCAGCAAGGAGACAGGCTGGAGGCAGGAGACAGCTGTGGCCTGGCCTGGGAGTGATGCAGGAGGCAGAGGAAATTGGGTTTGGTTATTTGACTTCTTGGTAGGGACAGAGCACCAAGTCCTAGGTGGCCTCATGGATGCCCAGGGAACTGCTTTCTTGTGGGGTGTTCTCCCTGGGACCCAGGAGAAGGAGGGTCCCCACAGGGCTGGGATGGGTGAGTGGCTGCGAGGGATGAGACTGGGGGGGGGGTCTTGTCTACCTGCTGCAGAGTCCTGGGATATGTCCCCACCACCACCCTATCCCTAGGACTTGGAGCTCCAGGGCTGTGGGGGCGGGGTGAGATGGTCACCCTGCTGTGTCTCCTGAGCAGGCTGCAGTGTGGAGTCGGCCCTGGAGGCTGCGTCACTGCACCCCGCCCAGCTCCTGGGACTGGAGAAGCTCAAGGGAACCCTGGACTTTGGGGCTGATGCAGGTCAGGGTCCAATGTGGGGTGGCCTGGGCAGCCTGAAGGTTCAGGAGTTCTTGGGAGGCCTGGGACAGGGACAGGGTGGCAGAGGGTGGAATCTCCCCTATGTCCAGGCAGCCTTACCCAGCCAGCCAGCCTCGGTCCGGTCCCACTTTCCCAGCAGGCCAGGCTTTCTGACATCTGAGACAAGATCGGGCAGGGGGCTGCTGGGACCCTTATTCCTTTCTCCTGCTGCCAGAGTCTTGGTTCCAGGGCCTCGGTCAGTCTGTGCTGGGTCAGGGCATCCTCTCCTACATAAGTTGTGTCCCAGGCTTTGGTTTTCCCACCAGCCTTGTGGGTAGGAGGGGCAGCCCCACCCCTGCCTCCTCCTCACGGTCCACCTTTGACCCAGACTTCGTGATGCTCGACGACTCCCTCCACGTTCAGGCCACCTACATCTCAGGCGAGTTGGTGTGGCAGGCGGAGGCGGCCAGGCAGTGACCTGGGACCACAGCTGGAAAGGACACCCAGCCTCACCTGGACACTGACAATACTGGGCTGCTGAGGAGCTGGTCTCCGAGGAGTGAATGGGAACCCTGCCCTGGGTGAATGACCTTAGCCCTGGAGGCGACTGGCTTGGATAAACCGTCTACCCCAAAGGGACTTGCCTGGTCTCTGAGTTTTGCTTCAAAGCAGGCTTCTTGCTGGTTTCCACTGTCACCCTGGTAGCCCTCCTGGGGCTGAGGTTGTAGCTTAGGATTGGGAGTGGGTGGACTCCAGCTCAGCCCAGCCTTGCTAGGAGGCATCATGGGGTCTGTTAGAAGGGTGTGTCTGAGGCCTGCAGACTTGCAGGCAGATGTGTCATTTAAAATGAATGGAGGGTGGGAGGGGGAAGCCGCAGGCTAGAGGTTGAAAAGCTGAAAACTGGCAGGAAGAGGCTTGGGGACAATGAATGGGGACAATTTCAGAAGTTTGCCTGTTGTGGGGGCTGAGGGAAAGGGTACATCTTGGAATTTTAAACAGGAGAGCATTGGTCTTGAAGACAAATTAAGATATGGGCAAGGAATATCTTCATTTGTGCTCTCAGGTGGGCACTACAGAGGTTTGGAGGTCAGGTGTGTGGGTGTCCTGTGGTCTTCTCTGCACATCACCCAGCACTCCTCTCTGACCTTCAGAGGGATCCACACTGGCCTCCGGACCCCAGGTGCCCAGCTCTGATTTCAGGAGGCAGTGGTTGGAGGACCCCTGAGCTGACAGTGGCCACTGCTCCCTGGCCTGCCTGACTGGACCAGCCCTCGTCCCACCTTCATGAGCCCCCAACATCATCCAGGCTCAGAATCTTTTAGAATCTTTTCTGAACAACCAACTCCCAGGAGGGCTCCATGAGCCATCCTGTACTCTGGTGTTTGTACAGCTGTAGGTAACCCTGTCTGGTGTTGGTGGGCAGCTTGTGGTCACCAGTGTCCTGTGCCCTGCAGGACACAGGGTCCGACTGGACCCCACCTTCCGAGTCTCCTCGCCCTGGCAAAGGTCCCTGGGAGAGGGCAGATGAGCTCGGCTAATAGGCTAGCAGCTGAGCAGTGGTTGTCAGCACTTTCCTGGTACTGGGCCTCATTCATGATCGATGGGTGTTCACGTGCTCTGTTCACCTGCCAAAATCTAAAGGGCTGTCCTGTTTGTCATCTGGGGCACTGAGTCCCAGAGCTGGCCCGGCCTAGTCAACCGTGGGAGCCTGCCTTCGACCTGTCGGCTCTCCGGGTGGAGAATCGTGGAGGCACTGGTTGAGATGGTGGCCAGCCAGGTGCCACCAGAGATGACAGGAGCCAGCACTGGCTGGGAAGAAAGAGCACTTCAGGCAAAGGGAACTGCCCCACAATGCACAGGCTTAGTGTGTTGGAGGGACAGAACTAATGGCCACTGGGGCTGGAGCTGGGCCCTGCAGCTGCCGGGAGAGTTCTGATGTTATTTGAAGTGTAGAGGCGGTGGCTGAAGTATCTTATTTTTTAATTGTGGTAAGATACATGTAACAATCATCATTTTTTACCATTTTTAAAAAATACGTATTTTTATTGATTTCAGAGAGGAAGGGAGAGGGAGAGAGAGAGAGAAACATCAATGATGAGAGAGAATCATTGATCGGCTCCCTCCTGCATGCCTCCTACTGGGGACCAAGCCTGCAACCGAGATATGTGCCCTTGACTGGAATCGAACCCAGGACCCTTCAGTCCACAGGCCAACACTATCCACTGAGCCAAACCAGCTAGGGCATTTCTTTTTTTTTTAACCATTTTTGAGTATACAGGTTGTTGGCATTAAATACATTCACATTATTGTGCAATCATCACCACCATCTCCAGAACATTTTCATCACCCCAAACGGAAATTGCACCCATTAAACACTAACCCAAATTCCCCCTCCCCCAGCCCTGGCATCCGCCTGTCCACTTTATTTCTAAGTCTGAGGCTGCCATTTTAAGTTTGCCTTTGAGTTGCTGTGGGGTATGGTGCTGGGGGTTGCAAGGAGACCCTGAGGGGCTGTCTGTCTGTGGCAGTGGGATGAGATGAGACAGGCTTGCCCAGGTGGCAGTGAAATGAGATAGGCTTGTCCTACTATGGGTGTGGACTGGGAGGCAGGGGAGGTGATGCTAGGTGTGTGCCTGACTCACTGGAGTGGGGGTGACTCACTGAGATGCAGAGGCTGAGGTAGGATCCCTGGGGAGGTGACCTGGTCTGCTCTTAGGATCTCCTTGGCTTGAATGTGTATGAATGGGAAGGCTTGAGGGCCCAGTGTTGGTCAGAGCCTGGCCCAGGGACTGGTTTGGCCCAGGCTGCCACCACATTTTTTTTTTAAGTCATATGTAAGTGTTTATTCCATTACTGCTGACAATATGGGAGAGCAGCAGATCATCCACAGAAATCTCTGCAGCTCCCCATAAACCAGCTGCTTATGCAAGGTAGGACAAGGATTACATGGGGAAGCAGGGACTACAGGCATGAGGAAGTAGGAGTCTGGGGTGGGACTCACTGTTTGGGCAACAAGGCTGTTAATCTTTCCATGATAATAGGCACTTCCCGGGTGAGAATGGTTCCAAGGTTGACTCCCAGGTCCCGGGGGCGTACAACTCCCAGCAGGTCAGAATGTCCTTTCTTTAACCAACAGGAGGCAATCGTGGTTAACAGAGCATGATTAATATTTCCCATAACCATAGCTAGTCCCCAATATTCTATTCTTGCCCCTACCATTTCCCCACTGCTATTTCTATCATCTCATATCTACGAGATTAGTTTTAGATGAAAAGTCTCATCCTGCTGGACTGTATCTGCTTCTGCCTTGAAAGCAGTTCCCAGGGATGGAACACACCACATGCAGGATCTTGGGTATGTTTTACATCAACTGAGACTTGTCAGAAAGATTAAAACAGCACATTCCTTTAAATTCCTCACAACCGTGGTTCTGCTGCAACAGCAAATAACCTGTCGCTGCCCGATTTTCTAGAACTGCCTCCCTGACCTGGCTCAGCTCTTGATTTATCCCATGTATAGCCCTGGAGATGGCATTCGGGGCTTTTGCCTGCTACAAGCCAGCTGGATCCCTTCCGCATTAAGGGGCCTACCATTAGCAGCAGAACAAAAGTGGTCAAAGCAATACAGTCAACAGGGCTCCACAGGTGGAGAGCGTCATTGCAGTCCAGTGCCACGGGCTTGAGAATGTCTCTTTTGGTTCAGACCCTGTAAAGTTTCTGAGGCTTAAAGACAGTCAGTCATCCTAAGGAACAGGGCTCCCCCCCCTCCCCCGGCCCGTGCTGTTGGCAGGGAGTTACCCCACATATCAGAAACCAACCAGCCAGCAGCTAAGTATGTCCATTACTATAAGGGAAGGTGAAATTATCAGAACAATTCATATTGTAGTTAATAGCAACTGAAAGACAATAACTAGAACAGACCTTTGCCAGAGAGAACTACTACACTAATCTTTAGAGGAAACATCCCTACATCCTTTTCCCAGACAGTGGGTCCCAACATATAAAGGTCCCTGTATATGACTTCCCAAAATGAATGGATGAATGGGATAATTCTATCTATTATCAATAGGTGTCCCAGCTCCTACTCGGCAAAATGTAAAGGTCGGTTCTGCATAGGTTCCTCCACTGCCAGCTTCAGAGCAGCTGCAGTGGTGGACGCACGCCTCAGGGTTTCATCCGTTTCTGCGGGTGGCCTGCCTCACACCTTCATGCTCCCAGTTGGGAAGAGGGCCTCCCGACTGCCAACGGTGGGAGACGGCCAACCGCACATGGGCCTGGCGCTGGCGGGGTTCCTTCCGAAGCCTCAGGCTCACATCAGATGACAAGGACACTGCGGGAGAAGATGCATCGGGGCTGGACGCTCATCTGCAGAAAGGTTTTGAGTGGTCCAGGTCAGAGAAGGCAGTTTGGGAGTGGGGGCTGGACCTCAGGTATCAACCACTGGGAGAGTTTGACGGTGGCCGCGCCCCCAAATAGGGGCTGAGCCTGAGCAGCGGGGCTTTCACGGTGAATCTGTAGTAGGCAGTCAGGCCTGAGCGGAATAGGAAGATAAGCCCCAGGCAGAGGGTCCCCACCACAAAGAGCACCAGGTGCCTAGCAACGGGCAAAACTACAAGCACCACCACTGCTGTAAGCATTAACCCTTGTAGATGGCATCTAGCCTCAGTGGGGTTTCAGCTCCGGACCCAAAGAAGCAGCCAGCCAGGCAGGGCAATGACATGGCTGACAGAACCAGCTGCCATGACTAATGACCCTCTGGGCTGTGCTGACCAATTAGTGGATATCTTGACCTTGAGGGGACACACTTGGGAACCAGATGAATATTCTATTGAGATTTTCCCCTGAGACCTCCATATAAAAGCCCTCAGGACTGAAGCCCCAGTGCAGCTCTCTAGGCAGCTGCCAAAACCTTTCCTCACCCCGTTCTCCCAGATGTGTTTTCCTTGCCTTTTTTTCCCCCCCTCACCCGAGGCTATTTTTCCATTGATTTTTTTATTACTTTATTGATTAAGGTATCACATATTTGTCATCAACCCCTTCCCCCCGTTTTCTTCCCAACCCCCCCCCCACACGCAAGCCCCCCTCCCCCTGTTGTCCGTGATCACTGGTTAGGCTCATATTCCATTGATTTTTAGAGAGAGTGGAAGAGAGAGAGAGAGACATGGATTGGTTGCCTCCTACTTGTGCCCCTGCCAGGGCCTGGGCCAGGGAGAAGCCTGCAATCAAGGTATGTGCCCTTGATCAGAATTGAACCCGGGACCTTTCGGTCCACAGGCTGATGCTCTATCCACTGAGCCAAATCGGCTAGGCTGCCTCTATCTCCTAAGCTCCAAGGGCCCTTCTTTTGCCCCTATAGCTTGTTTCTTGAACCCATTTCTTCTATGGCTCACTTCTACCTCACACTTTCTAAATAAACTTATGGTTTTCGTCTTGGCTCTGAATTCTTAGGCAGAACTCAAGATTGCTGAACCCATGTCCAGTCTGACTTGCCAGGTCTAATACCTGGTGCCCTTTCTCCACCCAAACTCCAGTCCAACCTGCTCCCCTGCACCCTGGGCTGAGAGTACCTTCTGAATACTCCCAGGTACTCTACAGGGACACAGGCCCAAGATGGGATGCAGCGCATCAGAACTCACCATAGAAGGGGCTCCTTCATGGGGGGTGAGTTCTAGAGAGTGAAAATGGAGCAGGCCTCTGTAGAGCCAATGAGGAATCCCAGAGGGCGGCATGCACCATGGCAAAGCTGTAGGGGCGAGGTAGTCCTCTGAACCAGCAAAAGGGCGGATGGACTGGAAGCCAGGAGCCAGCAAGGCAGAGTAGCCCAGTGCCCCTCATGGCACCTGTAGACCAGGCTTAGCCCCAACCCGCTGGGCTCTGCCTCTGCACATCTTCCTGCCCCACAATGCCTCTCCCCCAGCTCTTATCACCCCTGTAGACCTCCCTTTTTCCCTCCTCATCCCACTGCATCTCTGCAGACATCAATTGTACCCCTAAACGCCCAAGTACCTCAACCCTTCCCCCCTCTGCCTGCCTTGGAACTTCCCTTCCATTAACAGCTTGGTGCTGTTCCTTCCAGTGTGATCCTGCACTGGTTTCCCCATTTGTGTCTGGGTTTGTTTTATAAACTGACATTGTATTCTTTTTTTTCTTTTTTAATATATTTTATTGATTTTTTAGAGAGAGGAAGGGAGAGGGATAGAGAGAAACATTGATGAGAGAGAAACATCGATCAGCTGCCTCCTGCACACCTCTTACTGGGGGTGTGCCCGCAACCAAGGTACATGCCCTTGCCTGGAATCGAACCTGGAACCTTTCAGTCTGCAGACCGACGCTCTATCCACTGAGCCAAACCGGTTTCGGCTGACATTTCATTCTTGATAGAGCTCTGCCATTCACCATTTTTTTAGTTGAACATGAAGAGGGCTTCCCTGTTGGGGACACATGCATCTGTTTCAATACTTTAACAAGGTGTCCAGTGTTCGCTAAGATGGATATTCCCTAACTTAAAAATATCCTGCTATGGACAATTTCATTTCTGCTTACCCCAACCCCAGCTGCTCCGGATTCCTACTCCTCAGAAACTACCTATATATATAAAAGCCTAAGTGACCGAGTGACCAGTCGACTGGTCACTATGATGCACACTGACACTCAACACACAGGATCAGGCTCCCTCCTGTCTGGGTTGGGCCTGCAGGAATCAGGCTTCCTCCTGTTGGTATCAGGCCAAAAACCAGCTATCCAACATCCCCCAAAGGGTCCTGGATTGCAAGAGGGCACAGGCCAGGCCGAGGGACCCCACTAGTACACAAATCTGTGCACCGGGCCTCTAGTGAAATAATAAATGTTGTTTTGTGCCTTTAAGTTTTAGGGAAATGTTACACAATGCTAGATAACTAATGCACTAGCTGTGTGGTTAGGCAAGTTCCATTGCCATGGAACCCCATTTCCTCCTTTGTGCCGAGTGAGAAATACCTGAACTAGCACAGGCCAGGTGCAAGCACAAAACCTGGTTTGCAGTTAGTACTTCACACAAATGGTCCATGTACATAAGGCAGCCTTTCAGCCACCTCCCAGGATGGGTATGGTCATCCTGCCCCTCCCTAGGTGGAACTTGACCTCACAATGTCAGGCCAAGCCACTGCACTCTTGGCCCAAGGTCACCTTTCTGCCAGGGGCAGAGGCTCTGGGCACAGAAGGGACAAAGAAAATCTGGGGGCTGTCCCTCCCATTCCTCCAGCCAGGATGCCCGTGAACTCCGCTGGGACAGGTGAGTACACCTCCCCTCCTGCTCACTGTCCTGAGAAGGGCAGCCAGAGCTAACACATGGAGGGGGTACCCTGCCTCTCACTAGGAGTGAGGAGCAGCCTGGCCTGGCCTGGGCTTTACACACTGGCTGCCACTGAGGCCCCACAAGAGCTGAGAACTGTCCTACCATCCTTTTTCAGCTGCCACTCCCTGCCCTTCTGCTGCTGCCTGCTCAGCTGCCTTCTTCAGGGCTACCACCACCCCTCTCTCCTCACCCCTTCCCTGAGGCTGGCTGAAATGTGGTGGCTCCACCTGCTGCTCCACTGGGCTCTAGTGCTCAACCTGTTCTTTCTCCCTGTTCTCTGAGTTACTCAAGAACTACATGGCCATGTTTTGGTGTAAGAGGCTCTAAGTTTTTAAAAAAGTTAAAGACCCCAGTTCATAGTCTGCAATTTGCTGCTTTGCCTTCACTCTCCTTCTCTGCAGAGCTTTGCCTTGTTCTTTTCAGAAGCTGCGTAGAATTCTTTAGCAATAATTTACCATTCTCTTGTTGATAAATATTTTGGTTGTTTTTCTTTGTGTGTGTGTGTGTGTGTGTGTGTGTGTGTGTGACATTAAAGCCACGCTGTCACAAAGATCCTTGCACAGCTTTACATTCCCACGGGAGAGCTTCTTGGGATTTCCACAAAGAAGATATACCCATTTCATTAATTTTTATTTGCATCAATGTTGAAGAGGCCAAGGAATTCTAAAAAGGCTTGTCAAGAGAAACAGTAGCCCCTGCCTCAGGTCTCCCTACTCATATTCCACTTACTACTGGTTTCAGTGTTTTTCCTGTGATTTATGTCCATCTTTTTAAACACTATCTTGGTACTTTGTCTTCATTCATTATCTACTGCCTTTCTGTTAAAAGGGGTGAGGAGTCAGCTCACTCTTACCTTCTCCGCCTCCAGTTTTTACCAAGATGGAGTATGATAATTACCAGTTGAATCAGTGCATCTGTATTATGACTGTAAACATCACCCACAGCTGAGATGAGTGAGATGCCTAGGAAACTGTGTTTGCCCTTCTTTTCTGGTATGGCTGTTTTTCTGGAGTTTTCCTCATCTCTGCCAGCTTTTTTTTTTAAATTTTATTTTTATTTATTTATTTTTTAAAAATTTCTTTATTGATTAAGGTGTCACATATTTGTCCTCATCCCCCCATTCCCATCCCCCCCCTCCCCACGGATGCCCCCACCCCCCTGTTGTCCTTAACCATTGGTTAGGCTCTTATGCATGCACACAAGTCCTTTGGTTGATCTCTCCCCCCCCCCCCTCCCCTATCCTCCCTCTGAGGCCTGACAGTCCGATCGATGCCTCCTTGTTTCTGGGTCTGTTCTTGTTCATCAGTCTATGTTGTTCATCATTTCCCCTAGATGAGTGAGATCATGTGTTACTAGAAATATACTTATAAGAACCGAATGTGAGACGAGCAATAATAGTTATGCTGACAGGCAAATGAATCAGTCTGTAGTAAGTTTCTTTCTGGACCAACAGTTCTTTTGAGACCCAATTTCAATGTCCACCAGTTCCTTATGTGTACATGTCGGCACTGACCCCTCAGCTCTGGATGGTGGACAAATGGTGGTAATGCAGGTCCGACTCCCTCTGGTTTGGTCTCGCCCGGATGCAGGGGCGCGGCTTCACCCGGACTCAGGGGCGCGCGGCCTCACCCGGACCCAGGTGTGCGTGGCCTCACCCGGTCCTGGGATCCAGCCTCACCCGGACCCAGGGGCACGGCCTCACCCGGACCCGGGACCCAGCTTTACCCGGACCCAGGGGCGTGTCTGCCAGCTTCTTAATTCAGTTTTCTATGTGGTGAATCCCACTAAAGAATCTATCATTTTCAGTATTTTACTGGAGCTGTTGAGTCTGTGTGTTCCCCCTTCTCATAGTGGGATTTCTCCTCATTATCCAGTTAAAATTGCACCTTCTCAAAAACAAAAAAATAAAATAAAATTGCACCTTCTCTCTGAGCACTCCTGAGTCCTCCATACCTAATTTTCTTTCTCTCCCACAGCATTTATTACCTCTAACACCACATAAGACATGTTTATTATGCTGTCTGTCTCCACCGCCACCCCAACCACAAGCCAGTGGTATCAGAGTTCCACGAGGGCAGAGATTTTTGTTGTCTCAGCAATGAACTGACAATGTGTAGCACAGTGCTGGCGTGGTGGGAACATTCACTACATATTTGTGGAATGGACGAATCCTGGGACTCCCCTTCATCCCCTTCCTGCGTGTTCTCTTTCTTCCTACTTCCTGGATCTCATGCCTTTTTTCTTTTGTTTTTAAAATATATTTTATTGATTTTTTACAGAGAGGAAGGGAGAGGGAGAGAGAGTTAGAAACATCGATGAGAGAGAAGTATCAATCAGCTGCCTCCTGCACACCCCCTACTGGGGATGTGCCCGCAACCAAGGTACATGCCCTCAACCGGAATCGAACCTGGGACCCTTGAGTCCGCAGGCCGACGCTCTATCCACTGAGCCAAACCGGTTAGGGCTCATGCCTTTTTTCTTGGTTTACTGGAGCACATCCCTCAGTAACTTTCTGTGAAAAGATGCTTATGATATATATATATATATATATATATATATATATATATATATATATATTAGACTCTATAGCTTCGTATATTTTTATACTCACATTTAGCATTTAGTGCACACTCTGACAGATTTCTTCACATGCAAGATGGTAATGAATATTGAGTATCTCATAAGGTTGTGATGAGAATTAAGGTAAATCATAAAATGGTTAACATTCTCTAACGGTTAACATTAGTGGAGGACTAAATTAAATATAAAATAAGGTTTGTTGGGAGGCAGTTGAGTACAGTGGCCGAGGTCAGGGGGTCATGGTTGATCAGGGCAAGTTCTGAGTCCTGAGCTCTGTGATCTAGTACCTATAACAGAGTAGGCAAGTCACTGAAGCCTCAGTTTCTTCATGTAAAAAATGGAAATGGCCAGAGAACCTACGTTTTGTTGTTGTTGTTAATCCTCACCTGAGGATATTTTTTCCATTGATTTTTAGAGTGGAAGGGAGAGAGCGACACATCGATTGTTGCCTCCCGAATGTGCTGGGACTGGGGGCCTGGTATCAAACCTGCAACCCAGGCACGTGCCCCCTTGACCAGGAATCAAACCCAAGACCTTTTGGTGCAACAGCCAACACTCTAACCACTGAATGACACCGGCGAGGGCCAGAGTACCTACTCTTAATACACAGTAGGGGTTATTGAAGTAGGTTAATGTGCCTAATGTTCCCAAATGTTGGTGTGGCTTGGTACGGTGGCAAGAGCTGGCATCTACCTTAAGCTTGTCTTTGTGCCAACTGAGGGTGCGAATGTCTGGAGGAGGGTCGGCAATGGGCAATTGGCAGCATGCATCAAGTCCGGAGAGGAACACCTGCAATTTGACCCAGCGGTTCTATCTGCTAATAATTTATGTTAAGGAAATAAGTATGGGGGTGCCTGGATTTAAGTGTAGGGTCTTGTTCATGGGGCAGGAGGCCGGGATCCACTTCAGTGTAAGTTAGGAGGGAGCTTTATCAATACATGGATCTTTAAGCTATACACTTCCTCCAATAGAGTCCTCCTGGACAGTGCATTGTTAAGTGAAAAGGTGAGTATCAAAGCAGCAGGAGTCCATCTGGGGGACAGAGGTTCCACTTGCCTTTTCATCGTTTCTAAAGATCAGTACATGTGCCGAGGACTGGAGGTCTGGACAGTCAAACACAGGCTCTATAGCCGAATGGCCCAAGGACAGCCTCTGGCCTGGTCTGGCACTACAGGACCTAGGGCAAGTTCAGAACTGTGTGCTGTGCCTCAGCCCCCTCATCGGGAAAGTTGGGCAACAATAGCTGGGTGTTGGTTTAGAGTAAATGAGATTAGACATGAAAATCCCTTACTAAGAATAAATGTTAGCGGGGCTATTATCGCTACCCAACAATTAAGTCTGCCAGTGTTAAGGGTTCGGTGATTTTATTGTTGCTTCTGTATTGTCTCAAGTGTTATGTTAAAAAATAAACACATATGTCTTTTGGAAATAGGGAAAAAAAGGTTATTTTAAAATATGCAAACCTTCAGGTATCAGGATGATTCTACTTTAGTTTAAAACATCATCATCGTGCTGTGGTCAGTGGTTGAGCGTCAACCTATGAACCATGAGGTCACGGTTCCCGCCCGGGATGTTTCTATTTCTCGGTACCTCTCCCTTCCTCTCTGAAATCAATAATAATAATAATAATAAAAACTTATTTTTAAAAAAATCACCATCACACAACAATGTGAATGTACTTTATGACACTAAGTGTACACTAAAATGGCGAATGTGGTAAATTTTATGTCTATTTTACCACAATTTAAAAAAAACCAACAATAACATCTTCATTATCAACAATAACAACTTCCAAAAAATTAACATCATCATCATCAACTGTTAACGAAAAAACCATTGAAACCTGTAAAGAATTTTAGTGAGTTTATTTGAGCCAAACTGTCGACATATGCCGGGAAGCAGAACCTCAACGAATTGAGATTATGCTCCGAAGAATGGTGGGTTACATCTGTATTTAAGCATTGCCATCAAAGGAGGGACATAGGTGGGCTACATGAAATTCATTGGATAAAGTCAAATGGTGGGAAACCCCTGGGATTGGACAAAAAGTAAAATGATGGACACATACTTAGGTGGGTACAGGAACAATTAACAGGATAATGAAGGAATTTGAGGCATCTGTCCTGGCGCCTACCACATTTGGTTGTGCCCCAGGGGCTCCAGCAAAAGAAGGAAGTTACAAGTTACCCAGACATCTCACAGATATGTTATCTTAGAGGCGAAAAGGCAAATGGGCTCAGGAAAGAAGATCTAAGTTGATCTTTGTCAGGGAAGGTATCAGCTTAGGAATGACTGCCCACTATAACCTGTTTGTAGTTAAATATTTAATTTTCAAACCATCCTTTGTGGTTATTCCAGGTCTCTGAGTTTGCAAGACTGCCACGCAGGCCTCCCCTGAGCTTGTCAGGTTAGCATGTGGCTCCTTTCGTCCACACATTCCCCTTTTGGTCATAAATCAATCCAAAGGATGCATTGATGACCAACCTTTTGGTTGGATAATGGAGTCCCACGGTGCTAGGAAGGCTCATTCCTAGGATGTCTCAGTGTCAGCATGTCTTGCTGAACAGGTGGACCACTGGGGATGAGGCAAGACCATAACCTTAGATGGCATTTAAGGTCGAATTATATATTTTAAAAAAGGCAGGTAAATGGGAGGCAGTCAAATCCTATATGTCCTTGTTAAAAAGTATTCTGGATCATTTCTAATTTTGAGCCACCATGATCCGAGTCTTTTTGCTGTTTGTCTTACGTTTTGCTTTTCTGCATCTAATATAACATTTACATATCAAGAACAAAAGTAACAATAGTAAACCAATAACACTGATTAGGAACAGAAAATGTCTAATACTAGACAAGGAAAATTCTAAGGGGAACAAGCATCACAGCTAACCAAAAAACCCTTTACATGTATTATCATAATCTTTTATTAAGCTAATTATGCTTTCCTCCTTCATCCACTGTCATTTGTACCTTATGATATGTTTGGCCAAATGAATTAAGACTCTACTATTTCATTATCTAGAAGCTCTAATTTTCTTCTGGCCAATTAGTTCCCATAAAAATGGCTTCATGGGGAGGAGTTCAATTTCCCAATACATTGGTTTTTCAGTATCAATATTATCACAGATTTTATGAACACCAGGCAAAGTCATTCTGACTATAATTTCAGTATTACACCATATTCTAGTATTATTTAATGTAAACTTGGTGATACTACAGTAAAGATTGCTTTTAACCCTTCCCAGCAAAAACGCCCCTTTCCTATATACTATATTGTTATTCGTTGGGGTAGATACAATAAGCCAGGACTGGGTGAATTCAGTATTCCATATGGATTGAGGGCATAACCATTCACTTTTCCAATTTTCACAGACAGTGAGATGGGTTCACATTGTTTATTATTTTTAAATATGGCCCATCTACTTCCCATTGGAAGTATTCTAGTATTATTGAGGATGGTCCCTATGCCGGCCAGTTGAACTACTGGGAATTTAAGCCTAGGATTTAACTCGCACCTGGGCTTTTAAAAACACAATATTGTAGATCACATTTCCCATTTAAAATTTTCCAAATGCCTGGGGAACCATATGAGTCCCATAAGTGTCTGGCCTGGGCTTCTGCAGCCATTATAGTTGGCCATTGTTTCATAGCCACTTCAGATTCCTTGCATTAGCATAGACAACAGGCCCAGTTGAATTAGGGCACAAGCATGTTCCCATTGTTGGGTTTGGGCATGAGTTTTTAGTCTGTCGAGCCTGTTCTATCCATTAAACTAAGGCTTTATTATCTTTCCATGCTGCTTCCCACTGTTTTTCCTTCTTCCAGAAACAGCATTCCCTCTATGTGACCTATTTGAGATAAAAATCTTTTTCTAATGAATGACATTCTTCATTAGCTACATACAACTTCAGCTTGTCCCGGATACCAAGGCCAGCCCCTACTCCTCCAAGTATTCCTCTTTTGCTTCTTTTAGGGAGACCAATGTTGTTGGATCCACCAGAAATGTTGTTGCCATTGGGTAGCTATGGCTTGGGAGCAGTTAGGGTATACTGAGTGGAGCCCAAAATGTTGAGTTTCCCATGCCATAGTTAAATGGGAAGGTGACCCCCAAATGAGCTAGAGTTTGAGTATTCCATAGGGCTTCCCACAAGCATCCAGGATGCAAGGATGGAGGGGTAATTATAAACATCTCTACCCACCAAATGATGTCAATAATTTCTGAAATGGGATCCATTGATTTCTTTCTTGTTTCACAGACATCCAGCCACAAGAGCATGGCTGGTGAGTCCGAGGACATGGTATGCTATGACAGATAGGACAGGCTGCTGCAAGCCTTTGGCCATCATATCCAGGTGTTTTTCTTAGCTATTCATCACCCATCTCTATAGCCATACAATATTCATCCAGATTACATCCATATACAATTCTACCAGTGGAATTATCAGGGAAATATTCTTGGAGGTATTTGCCTAAGGTGGGTCCTTTATAATAGATAGAGCCAGAAAACAACAACAACAACAACCAAAGCTTATATTGATAGGAGAAGACCAATGTGTGGCTAACAAGGCATTAATTTCACTATCATACCTGATAACCAGAACATCATTGTATAGTAGGTAGGAAAGGTTAGCAGGTATCTAAGTTAAATTTTTCATATCTAATAAAGAAAGAGGTCTGGGGGGGTAGACATTGTTTCCACTAGGGAACCATAAGGATGATAATAATATGAAAATCATTTTATGTACATTCAATCAGTATCAATCAGATGATATAAAAACAAGCTATCAGTTTGTGAGTATACAGGCCTTGTTGACGTCATCTTGGGATAGCTGTCTGCCTCCGTGGTCAGCGACTTCTCGTCCTTGAAAAGTCTGTGATCTCCGCTGCAGACGGAGATGGTGTCAGAGATGGGAGTAGATGTCCATTCACAGTCAGATGCCTTTTTTAAATGAGAAATGTGAATCCATGAGCTAACTCCTTTAAGCTTAGCTGCACATGGGTTAGTTAGTAATACCTGGTAAGGTCCCCTCCAATGAGGTTGGAGAGTTTTTTATTTGGTGTCTTTTCTAAGACAGCAAATCTCCTGGTTGTAAGCCATGATCTTTGAACGCTTCGTCTCCCGGGAGCGCACTGTGAAATGAATCTGTTACCAATTTGTTAGTTCCTATAATGCAGAATGTCTGCTCTTTACTTTTCCCTATATTCAGGAAACAAGAGATTTAAGAGTCAACAATATTTTAAATAGAATCATAAGAATAATTATCTTCAATTCATTTAGTCCCATAGTTGTTTTTGTTTATTTATTCCTTGAAGTTCTATAAATCTTCATCCAGTTCAAAATATGACCTGCTTAGAAGCCTGCAAGTTAGAGTAAATCTGAGTCCTTTTCATGGATTTTTCTAGACATATATACCTACAAATGCATCAGAATAAAGCTGTCCACAAATGACAAAAATTTAAAAGTGGCATGGTTATAGATTTGATAAAAACTTTGCTTTTCTATAAAATATAACATTCCAAGACAACAACTTCTTGGTAAGTAATAATCCCTGTAAAATGACATAGAGAATAATATAAAATTTGTATACCTTTAGATTCAATTATAATTTCAACATATAAAGAATAATATGTAAGAGTTTAAAATGAGGCACATGGCTTATTGCAAGCAGTGTATTGAGCATTGAAAATAATACATAAACTCCCAATATGTGAAACGCAAATACCCAGAGTATCACTGGCAGACGCCCCCACAGGGAATCATGACGCTTGGCTTGCCAGTGTCCCAGACTGGACACATGCTACCCTCCTAAAGTTTCCTGTTTGAACTTGGCTCTGAGAATCTCTGCAAGTTTCTTTCTGAAGCAGAGTGCCTTAACAACGCACGTGACCTGTCCTTGCTCTTGATTGGAGCTCAGGCACACGGTCTTTCCCGATTGGCTAATTCAAAGGGAGGGGTTGGCCCTTGCTCTTTCAAGGGAAGAAGCAAACCATGCGGCCAACATGGCGGCTGCCAAGTCACAGTCCAAAATGGAGGCTGTCTAAACTATTCTTTGACAGAGAAGATGATTTGTTTATTCTCACAACAAATAAGGAAAGAGCAAACCAAATCCCTAAAAGATAGACAGCCACAATTATATTTCAGACAAACAGACAGAAATCTCACTAGCTGTTTCTGGAGGCTGAACCCTGAGAGGGAGAGCAAGAAGAGCCCCCAAGATTAATAAGAATTCTTGGCAGCTGCTGGGACGTTCTTGCAATCTCTCTCACGCTTTCAACCCCACCACACACAACTAGGCTTCCCCAAAGCGGGAGTTGCCTCTTCTTTCAACAAATTAAACAACAACAAAGAGACACAAAAACATCAACACTCTTATACAGGCGCGCAGAAAACACACTAAGAATTTACACCAGAGAATGTCTAGCATTAAAATTACCAAAGCAGTGTCTTTTGTCCCCGGTTCGGGAACTGCCTCTCTCTAGAATTTCAGTACATTCCCAAAGGACTATTCAAAAATGGCTGTAGACATTTGTTAACTTCAAAATAGTTCTGAAACAGTCTCTGAAAATCTTTTTTATTAATTTCCATCTTATTGGAAGAAAATTTTTTCTTAGAAGCTTCTAGTTTCCAAATCAAGATACGCTTCCCATATACTCATTCACTTTAATTTCAGAGCCGGCATTTTTTTTTTTTTTTTTTTTTTCTGCATGCAAAATATTAACATAGGTACCCCAAACAAACTGCATTTTTTTTCTTTCTTTTTTCTGGCCATTCCTCAGTTAATATTTTCTGGTTAAATTTTCTCATTTCTGTTAAGTACTTGCAAGTAAAGGCTTCTTATCAGGAGTGTTAAATGAGGGCTGGGGTCTTGGGAGCTTCTAGCCTTGGAGGCACAATTTCCCATGTTAAATTTTTTTATTTTTGGATATCTGTAGTCTGAGCAAACTTTAGATATGTTATGTAGTAGGTCAAATGTGGCCTCAGTTTCTCTCCCGGCTGTCTAAAACCACAAAAAAAGTTTTGGGGCCCGGGCAGACCAAACCTTATGGTGGCCCCCTAGAAAAGCCATTTAGCAGTTGTGTCGGAACTTCCAGATGGGGCTCCTGCATTTCTGACACTTCCACAAAATTCTTAGTCATCTAAGAACACCTCAGAATCGGACTATTCTTTAAAAATAAAGAAAATGTTGCCCCTTTATCTTCGGAGCTGAATGAGTTCAGCTCATTTATACGGCGAAAGTTACTTTTGCTCAGACTCTCAGCAATTCCAATTGAAAAGCCAAAATCAAAACCAGCCACCCATTTTTTTTTCTCCAGTCCCGCCTTAGCCTGGGTTCTGCCAACCCTTAACCTGGGGTTCTGTCAACCCTGGTTCCACCTCGAGGATTTTAAAACAGCTCAAATAAAGTCAGACCTTCTACCAAAGCGAGGGAAGGTCCTGGATCCAAGAGACGACTCACCCACGTTCACCCAATGGGCGGAGAACCGGTGGGCTCAAGGGGCCCTTTGCTGGATCCTAGCTCCAAGTCCATGTCCAAGGGATGATCCCGGGTGAGTTTTCTTTGGAATCCTGCCACGACTACGCCAAGTAATGTTAACGAAAAAACCATTGAAACCTGTAAAGAATTTTAGTGAGTTTATTTGAGCCAAACTGTCGACATATGCCGGGAAGCAGAACCTCAACGAATTGAGATTATGCTCCGAAGAATGGTGGGTTACATCTGTATTTAAGCATTGCCATCAAAGGAGGGACATAGGTGGGCTACATGAAATTCATTGGATAAAGTCAAATGGTGGGAAACCCCTGGGATTGGACAAAAAGTAAAATGATGGACACATACTTAGGTGGGTACAGGAACAATTAACAGGATAATGAAGGAATTTGAGGCATCTGTCCTGGCGCCTACCACATTTGGTTGTGCCCCAGGGGCTCCAGCAAAAGAAGGAAGTTACAAGTTACCCAGACATCTCACAGATATGTTATCTTAGAGGCGAAAAGGCAAATGGGCTCAGGAAAGAAGATCTAAGTTGATCTTTGTCAGGGAAGGTATCAGCTTAGGAATGACTGCCCACTATAACCTGTTTGTAGTTAAATATTTAATTTTCAAACCATCCTTTGTGGTTATTCCAGGTCTCTGAGTTTGCAAGACTGCCACGCAGGCCTCCCCTGAGCTTGTCAGGTTAGCATGTGGCTCCTTTCGTCCACAAAGTGTACACTAAAATGGCGAATGTGGTAAATTTTATGTCTATTTTACCACAATTTTAAAAAAACCAACAATAACATCTTCATTATCAACAATAACAACTTCCAAAAAATTAACATCATCATCATCAACTACAAAGAAAATTATAAGGAAAGAAGTTCGGAAAGTGTTCCTGGGGCCATCAGCGGAGATGAGATGGGGCTGTTCTCTGCCGTATAAATATGACTCGGGAGCCCACATTTCCTACCGGGAACAATTCTCAGTTTGGTAACTGGTCAAGTTTCGTCTCCGCGTTTACGCAGAGCCGGGCTTCCGAGCCTGAGCGGCGGGTGGGAGCCCAGCCTCGCCTCCCGTCCGGGTGTGACCTTGGCGGGCCCTGCCCCTGCGAGCCACCTTTCCCCAGTCCGGGAGCCTGAGATGACAGCTCGCCCCCTTCACCGCCCCGCACCGCCCGGGGCCCCGGGATTGGCTCCCACCCGGTCGCGCCTCCACCTCCCAAGACAGGGTCGCGCGGGACCAGCCCGCGGGGCCCCAACCCGGAAATGCGGCTCGAGGGGCGCCGACTCAGCTGACCGGGGCCGCCGCGTTCCGACGGCGAGCACGGCCAATGAGTGCGGGCGGCGGCCGCGGTTTGAAGGAAGTCCCGCCCAGCGTCGTGTGGGGGCGGGGCGGCGAGCGGCGGGGCGGGCGCAGGATGAGGGCGGCCATTGCTGGAGCTCCGCTGCGGAGAGGAGGACGCTGAAGGGGCGCAGAGTCGCGCAGGGCTGCGGAGAGGTGCCCGAGCCGCCGCGGGGTCCATGGCCAGGACCACCAGCCAGCTGGTGAGTGCGCTCGCGGCAGCCGGGGCGCGCCGGCCTGTCACCTCCCCGAGCGCGGCGGCGTCCCCGGATTCCGAGGGCCGGGCGGCAGGACGGAGGGCCGTGGGCGGCGTGGGGACGCCGCTCTGTCGCCGACGGAAGCACCGTACCGGGGTCTGAGCCCTCAGCTGGTGCAAGGCCTGAAGCCCCGGACCGGGGAGGGTGCTGACGGGCGCGCAGGGGGCGGGGAAGCCGGGGAGGTGTCACCAGCCGGTCTGGGAGGAAGTGTTTGGGAAGTTTGTTTTCGGCGCGGCCGGGAGCCGAGCCTCCGGGGTTACTTTTCGTTCTGTGTGCGGAGGAGGCGCCAGGGGCCTTCACCTGGAATGGGGTCCCGGTGCCTCTGCCCGCAGCCGACGCAGGAGGTGCGAGCTCTTGCTCCAAGCACCTGATGCTCAGGGCCTTTCCGGCCCCGGAGGGAGCCTCTCCTGCCGAATCTGCGCTTCGGCCCCGGCGCCCTGTTGTGAGAAGCCCTGGGAGGCCCGGCTGGTGCCCAGGGGAAAGGGAGGAGAGGTTTTATGGGGAAAGAAAAAGAAAAAGCACTTGTTGGGTTAAATGTTTTTGCTAAAAGCATCGCTAGTGTTTCTATGTTTTCTCTATGTTGCTAAAAGTATCCCTAGTGTTTTTATGTTTATTTCTCTGCTAAATTCTGGGCTCTTGGGAAGATGGTTTAAGGTTTTTATACCTTGTGTGCGAATGTGGAGTGAATGAGGGAAGAATGTCTAGACAACTTGCAAAGTTTGGTTGAAAGGGCAAATCCCTTAAATGAAGGAAGATCCGTGAAATGTACTTGACCCTTATCGTTTGGGGTGGCGGTCGTGAGACCCTTTGAGAATCTGAGGGAAGGTATGCGTCCTCTCCTGAGAAAAACGCACAGCTGCATTGCATTTTGTAATTACTTCAGGAAGCTCTTGAACCTTCTGCAGCTCCCCCAGGGACTTCGTGTTAAGAACACTCAGCTTTGTGGAGATGGGTGATAACCCAAGGTCTAAGAGGAGGAGAACCTGTTCTGTTGAAGAAAATGGTGAAAAGCAAAAGGGATGTCTTTGATTATTGCCACATGTGGTGCCTGGGTGAACACACAAAAACACAATTTGGGAGGTTTGGTGAAGCTCAGTTGAGGCTGATGTTAATCCTGGATATTTGTAAAATAAACTTTCACACAGTGATGCTGTTGCAATGCAAGGTGTGTGCTTTGATGGTGTCCATTGGAGGAGAAAAAGTGCATTTTCTCATAGTCTCGGTAGTTCCACGGGATGGTATTTGACACGTGGTGTTTTCTTGGCATGAGGCAGCTTTTTAGTGCAAAACGCTGGAATCCAATGAGAAGAAATGAATTACAGAATAGAGACTAGACCTCCCATCAGGAAGTGAGAGGAACAAGGATTTTGTGACTGGAGCTAGGTTCCTTCACATGTATGTGAGACTATGCCACGTTTCCCATCAGTAATGGCAGAGACACCCCAAAATAGGATTTTATTTTGTTTTTTTCCTTTTCTACATGAGGACCGGTAGATTTGCATGGTTCAAATGAGTTTGCTGTCAAGTTAGGAATTTTAAGGTGGCACTGTATGAGAATCCCCGTCCAATGATTAATTTTCCTATTTCTTGAAGTGTGTACAGCCAACAGGGGAGCAGTAGGAGTTGTGAAGTGTGAAAATGGCCTAGCCCAGCTTGATAGTAAGGTGGGCCCTGGGCTGTGGTACCACTGATCGAGCACTTCCTTGAAGGCAGGCACTTGGCTAGATAGGTCACACAGTGTTGCTTGGCTTCTGTCACCAGTTTGCAGGTAGGTGTCATTCCCATTTTACAGGTGTGGGGACGGGTGCAGAAAATGTTAAGTGCCTGTGTGGTAAATAGAGTCTATCTGAATGATAGAGACCAGGTGCTACCCTGCCCCTCACGTGAGGTCTGCTGGGCAGTTCTGTGCAGCACTCAGTCTAAGGAAGTCCTCGGTACCACTGCCCAGGAGCTCTTTCCCAGGGGGTTGTGCCTGAATGTCTTAACTGTGCTGGAGGCTGGAGGGACATTGTTACATGGATGGACAGCACACTTATTTCTTTGGGCAGATAGCTGAACTCCGTGACCCCCGGAGCCTGTTGCAGCCTCACACTGTCAGAAAGCAGCTGTTTGGAAAGAGGCTCTGGTTCATCCTCATCTGAGGGCTGATATTCTGAATGGGTGAGGCTTGGAATCCTCCCTTTGGAAAAAAGAACTGTGCAACGATTTTGTTAAATGAAAAAGTGGTGATTAGCCAGAGTGGCTCCCTGCAACTGTAGGGTGGCGGTGTGTTTGCAAAGGTGGCTATATCTGTGTGGGCCGGTAGTGGGGAAAACAGAACATGGAAAGAAGTGGGCTCTGACTTTCATTCTCCCTTTTGGTAGGTAGCTCCTCCTATCGTGTGATGTATTTCTTTCCCATGACATCCCTACCGCAGTGACTGAGCTGAGTCCAGAGCTGGCGAGGTGAAGTCCCCATGCTAATGAGGTGGAAGTGTGGGTTTGTTCTACTCCTTGGACATGCGTCTCATGAGAGGTGTCACAGCACATGCGTGCAGAGATGTGGGGCCTGGAGAGAGGCTTTGTTTTGGGCAGCTGGTAAAGCAGGTGTGGGCCTCTAGGCTGCCTGTAGCACAGCTTGGGGAGGAGGAAAAGGTATCTCCTGGGTGTGTGTCCCTTGAATTTGTACCCTTATCTCCTGAGACTCGTGCATGATGACCTAGGAAGCACTGCATAAAAGGTCCATTCCTTCTGAGATGATGATGTGAGGCGAGCCTTCACTGGCACTTTACTATGCCCCATCCTAAGGGGTGCCTTTTGTGGAAACCGACTTGGACTAGAGCAAGGAGCTGATGCTGAGGACACTTGATGCAGAAATGACTCCCTCAGCAGGTGCAAGGGCTGGACTCACGTGTGCCAGCTCTGTATGCCTGCCCTTGTGATGACAGCTGGCCGTAGGGGTGTGGAGCAGTTGTTTTGAAGGCAGGTTCAAAGGGCAGATCACCAGGGAGGAAGTGCTGGTGTGGAAACTGTAAGTTTTAGACAGGTGTCATTTAGGATTTGTCAGTAGTGCCTTCTCGTGTAACCAGATAGCGTTCTTGTTCAGCGTGACACGAGGCCCTCAGAAAAAAATTATTAGAATATTGAGAACTGGTTGTGTATCCACTAGCTGTCAACACAACAGGCAGAGTGTGTTTTCTCAAGGATAGGGGCAATGTGTTCTGATGCTAGTGTCTGAGAGAAGAAAGGCCTGTTGGGGTCATGGTGGTTGTTGGAGTCTGTTTACAGTGCTTGATGCTGTTTGCATTTATATAATTGCACAAGGTCTGTTTCTTTTTCTCTTTATTTTTTAATTATTATTTTAAAATCCTCATCCAAGGATATTTTCCCATTGATTTTTAGAGAGAATGGAAGAGAGGGAAAGCCCATCGATGTGAGAGAAACACATCGATTGGTTGCCTTCTGCACCACCGACCAGGGCCCGGGCCAGAGAGGAGATCGCAACCCAGGTACATGTCCTTTACCAGAATCGAACCCGGGACCCTTTGGTCTGCAGGCTGACACTACCTACTGAGCCAAACTCGGTAAGGCTTCCAGGTTGTTTTGACTGTGTTAGGGAGATAGTTCATTCCAAATGATTTAGATTTGAGGGCGCCAAATGCCTTATTAGAGCAACTGAGTCAGGTTTCTGTTTAAATAGTTGGATCACACACAGCCAAACTGTGTGTGAAAAAGATGGCCAGGTCTGACATTAGCAGCCCCTGACCAGGCGCATGGCCCACAGAAGGACAAACAAGTGTGCTTTCCACCTGGAGTGTTTCTGAGGGGCCTGAGGAAGGGGGCACATAGTTCCTGGTGGCCCAGTGACCTCCTCTATCCACAGACAAGATCGCACGCGCTCTGTACCAGCCACTGGGCTTTGTGTTTTTTTTTTTTTTTTAATATATTTTTATTGATTTCAGAGAGAAAGAAACAACAATGATGAGAGGGGATCATTGATGGGCTGCCTTCTGCACGCCCCCTGCAGGGGATCGAGCTCACAACCCCAGGCATGTGTCCTTGGCCGGAATCGAACCTGGGACACTTCAGTCAGCCCTCTCCACTGAGCTAAACAGGCTAGGTCTGGGCTTGTTGTTTTTAAAATATATTTTTATTGATTTCAAAGAGGGAGAGAGATAAACATCAATGATGAGAAAGAATCATTGATTGCTGCCTCCTACACGCCCCCCACTGGGTATCGAGCCCACAACCCGGGCTTGTGCCCTGACGGAAATTGAATCGTGATTGCCGAAACCGGTTTGGCTCAGTGGATAGAGCATCGGCCTGCAGACTGAAAGGTCCCAGGTTCGATTCCGGTCAAGGGCATGTACCTTGGTTGCGGGCACATCCCCAATAGGGGGTGTGCAAGAGGCAGCTGATAAATGTTTCTCTCTCATCGATGTTTCTGGCTCTCTGTCCCTCTCTCTTCCTCTCTGTAAAAAATCAATAAAATATATTAAAAAAAGAAAAAAAGAAATTGAATCGTGACCTCCTGGTTCATATATTGATGTTCAACCACTGAGCCATGCCAGCCAGGCCCCAGCCACTGGGCTTTAAATCAGCTTGCAGCCTGCAGGGAATAGTAATATTGACAGGTATGGTTTGAAGGAATGTCTGGATGCCAAGAATTTCTTTCCGGTAGCCCTTGTCCTCTGTTTGTGGAGCTGGTGGCCGGCCTGGTGCCCACGTTGGAGAGGGCTGATGAGAGGCTGCATGTGTGTGCCTCTGCATATTATAGTTAGAATTCATCAGGCTAAAAGCTTAGCTTTTACAATGAGTTTCATTTTTAAAAAAAATATATTTTATTGATTTTTTACAGAGAGGAAGGGAGAGGGACAGAGAGCTAGAAACATCGATGAGAGAGAAACATTGACCAGCTGCCTCCTGCACACCCCCTACCGGGGATGTGCCCGCAACCAATGTACATGCCCTTGACCGGAATTGAACCCGGGACCCTTCAGTCCGCAGGCCGACGCTCTATCCACTGAGCCAAACCGGTTTCGGCAATGAATTTCATTTTTAACATCTCTTTCTCCAACCTGTTTTTCTCTTTTGGAATTAATTGCACAAACAGACCTTGTGCAATTATATAAATGCAAACAGCATTTCTCCCCTGCTGTTGCCCCTCCAATCTCCTTTCTGCACAACCACAGAAAAGGCAAGGCAATTATTATGGTAGGAATGGGGGCACTGAAACAAGGGGAAAGCACTGTGAAGAAAATGATGGTGATGGCTGGTAGCAGGCAGATAGGCCTCAGGGTGTTAAAGGCTCACCCTGGGACTCCGGCCAGTCTGTGAGCCTGTGACAGGTGCTCGGAGTTGGCTAACACAAGGTGAAATATAGACTGGCCTGGCTGCCCTCCCTGCTTTTCTTCCTCCTCCTTTCCTTGTTTCTGGTAAGTGAACTCCAAATTGATGAGTGGTGGAGGTGTGGCTGAATGTCATGCTAGGCACAATAGATCTTTCTTCGCATGTGGATGATGTTGGGAAGTTACACTGTGGGAGTTGGCTGGTAAAGTTGCAATAGAGTCTCTCTGTATCTCATTGGCCATTATTTCTCCCCCAAACAAACTCTTTATTCAAAATTTGCAGATAAGGAGCCCAGGAAGGGAGAGCATCTGTTTATGGTGCCTTTTCAGGTGTCAGGATAGTCATTCTGGTTAGGAATAAGCTGGGGCTGTCCTGAGTTTACATGCTGGAGGGGTGTTCCTGCCAGATGACATATTTTAATAAGGCCAGTGGCATTCTGGGGGGTGCCTTACTTGGCTGGAGCGTTATCCCATACACCATAAGGTCACGGGTTCGATTCCTGGTCAGGACACATACCTAGGTTGTGGGCCTATGCAGGAGACAACCGATCGATGTTTCTCACATCAATGTTTCTCTCTCTCATACCCTAGCCCCCTCTCTCTAAATATCAATAAAAACATATCCTTGGGTGAGGATTTTTTAAAAGGGAGGGCAAGTGATTGCCAGTGTTGTTTTCTGACCAATAAGTAGATTTTACTGAGTAAAGCTTTTAACACATGTGGAATCTTAAGTACATGGATTGAGTTATCTTTAAAGTGCTGCTGTTTTTTTCTGATGCAGCTCCAGGATGACAGGATTGAAAGGCAGAAGTAAGATTTCCATGCCATGCTCCGCTGATACTTAATGGTTTCTGCGCCTCACATAGGATCTGTGTCTAAAAATACTAGTTTATTCATCTGCTCACTAGCAAATATTCCTTATACATCTGAGTCCTTCCTGAATATATGAACTGATGAACTTGGAAGTGAGTTCAAAAGGTCTGTGGGCCCCATATGGTGTCCCCTAGTGAGTAGGCAGGTGGGCAAGGATATAGTCCCTCAGAGGTGTTTGTCTACAGCAGTGGTTCAACCTTTTTTTTTTTGTTCAACCTTTTTAATGCCGCGACCCTTTAATACAGTCCCTCATGTTGTGGTGACCCCCAACCATAAAATTATTTTCGTTGCTACTTCATAACTGTAATTTTGCTACTGTTAATGAATCGTAATGTAAATATCTGTGTTTTCCGATGGTCTTAGGCGATCCTGCTAGCGGTTCTCAACCTGTGGGTCGCAACCCTGCTAGCGACCCTGCGACCCCACAGGTTGAGAACCGCTGCTGTAAAGCCTAAGACCATCGGAAAACATAGATATTTACATTAGGATTTATTAACAGTAGCAAAATTAGTTATGAAGTAGCAACGAAAATAATTTTATGGTTGGGGGTCACCACAACATGAGGGACTGTATTAAAGGGTCGCGGCATTAGAAAGGTTGAGAACCACTGGTCTACAGGGAGCTCCCCTGCTGTTTGTGCTGATCCTGCCCATGTCACACTTTGTCCTTTGTAGCCATCAAGGTTAATAGTTACAGGGGATCAACTGGGTGGTCTGTCGCTCTTCACCCAGAGGTTATCACTGTTGCCTTTCTGTCTTCTTTTAACCAAATTGGGACCTCTATTGTATACCTGACTGCTTTGTCTCCTGCTGTTTTCACTTTTAAAAATATATAATTTTTTAAATTGATTTCAGAGAGTAAAGGAGAGGCGGGGAGAGAGAGAAACATAAATGTTGACAGAGAATCATTGTTTGGCTGCCTCTTGCACGCCCCACACTGGTGATTGAGCCCGCAACCCTGACCGGGAAATGAACTGTGACCTCCTGGTTCATAGATCGCCGTTTAACCACTGAGCCGCGCTGGCTGGGCTCACTTCACTTTTTTTTCCCACTTCACATTTTTGAACACTGCCTAGTACTCCTCTCTCTAAATGAACCAGAGTGGCCATTGTTCTACTGGTGGACATTGACATAAGCCGTTTCCAGTTGTTAGGAGTCATTTCTTAACGAATGTTTCCTTAATTTAAGTCTTATTCTGAATTTCTGACTGTTTCAGCTGGATTCTGTGTAGACAAATGTGCCAGGTCAGAAGGGCAAGAGCCCAAGGTATGATATGGTGCTGATTCCTAAATGCTTCCCAGGAAGGCCCTGCCAGTTTAGGGCCCCCCTTCCTCAGTCCCATCATCCAGACTCTCTACTAACTGGTACTAACTGGAAGGGGTTGAGAGCAAGGAGTTTGAATATGACTGGGCATATGACTATGGACAAGGACCTGCTCTGTGCCTCAGTGTCCCCATCTGTGAAAAGAATGCCAGTGGTTTTCACACCAACAGTTGTTTTGAGGAGTAACTGTAATAACGTATATGCAAAATGCTCAAAAGAGTCTGGGTATGGGAGAGGCAGCCGTGGTTACTGTCCCTACCTTTGGTTTTCTGTGCTGGGCCTAGCTTTGTGAAATTCTTGGGGTGAGAGAACGTTCTTAGAATGTTCTTTGTCGGTGAGCACAGCTGACCTGAGAGCAGAGTCCCTTTAGGGATGAGCTGGTTGGATTTGACAGCAGCTCCCACCCCTTTTACACAGGTCCCAGAAGAAGGTACCTGTCCTGGTGCTTTCAGAGCACACTCTGCCCAGGCAGCACTTAAAGGCAGCTTAACATTCTGAGTTTGGGTTCGTTCCTCTTGCTGGCTGTAGCCCTAAGCCAGTGATGGCGAACCTAGGACACGCGTGTCAGCACTGACACGCGTAGCCATTTCTGATGACACGCGGCCGCTGAGGCGGCCGCATGCCGAGGATGAAACATTTGCTGCTCCTGAGGATGAAACATTTGCGAAATAATGTTTTTTCCTCGAAGTGACACACTACCCAAGTTATGCTCAGTTTTTTTGGCGAAGTTTGACACACCAAGCTCAAAAGTTTGCCCATCACTGCCCTAAGCTTTGTGACAATATCTTGACCATACAAGGCCCTGATTTTGATGTTGTTTCCTCTGCTGGTGTATTAGCGGAGCTCAGCCTTCCTATATTGTTTTGTCTGACTCACAGTTAGAATTGGGCCTCGTAATACAGTATATAATTAACTCGGTTTTAGTGACAGATGAATAAACAACACTTGGAAAGGGCCTGAGGGGCTTTTTTATAATTTGATGGTCCCTGGTTGGAGAAAGTTTGTGTCTGTGTCTTCTGTGCTATTTAATGTTAAAAATGCTCCTAGCACGCTCCCTTCCAGTCAGATTGAGTACTTTTCATACATTCACTCGTTAAATCCTCACAGCAAGCCTGGGGGTTCCCGTTCTCCTTATCCCTGACTCTGAGGTAAAGGGTCTGAGCCACAGAGAGGTGACTACCTTGTTCAAGGTGAAGCAGCTAGTGAGGAGCAGTGCTCAGCTCAGCAGAGTGCGTATTCTAACAGTTCAACAATAACCCTTCTCTACTTGTACCTGTAACTGTGATTGTCTATCCAAGGCCCATGACTAGTTCATATGCAAAAGGTTGACACAGTTGAGTAACTAGTGATTAAGCTGTTGGAACTCTATTCGTGTGATATCCTGCAATTAGATTCTTCCTCAGCAGGTCTGTAGAAACTAAAAACGCTTAAGAGCCAGGACACATTTAAAGAATCCAGTTGTCCTTGCTCAACTCTGGGGTATATAGGCCCCAGCTTTGAATCCTTGGTCCCTCTGCAGGTCTAAAGGCTTCTTCTCAGAATGAAAGACTGTTCACCGCACTGACCCTGAGTCTAGCTTCAACATCCCCAAGCTCAGTCTTCATATGAAATCCTTGCGTAATTTGCATTTTATCCTTCCTAAAGAGAGAATGATACAGAGACAGATAAAGATGCAGGGGGATCTGAGGAACATCAGTCAACCTTCTCCCAAATTCCATTCCTTGGCCTCCTGGCGCCGACTCAGGGCTCACTTCCCCATCTGCCCAGTGCAGCACAGCCCTCTCTTACCTGCTCTGTGCTCTCAGGACAAGCTTCTGTAACTTCATCGCCACTGAGAACTGGGGGAGGGGTGCCATTTAAAAAACATGGTCTGTACTGTAAAAATCAGCTTCCCTCTGCCTGGCAGTTAATCTTTTAAGGGTGATGGAAGCTGTTGTCTGCAGCTATGGAGGAGGCGAGGTGTCTACTGTGAGACTTGATCACATGGGGAAAAAGAAATCCAAAAATATCCTTGGATCATTTGTTTCCTTGCCCCAAATTCAATCTATTTGTCAACCAAAATGTTTGCTACATTTAGCAGATTTGAATATTTGAATATTGGATACTGGATATTTTGATGCTGGTATTTTCCTAAACTCCCTTTTTTTAAAAAAATATATTTTATTGATTTTTTACAGAGAGGAAGAGAGAGGGATAGAGAGTTAGAAACATCAATGAGAGAGAAACATCGATCAGCTGCCTCTTGCACACCCCCTACTGGGGATGTGCCCGCAACCAAGGTACATGCCCTTGACCAGAATCGAACCTGGGACCCTTGAGTCCACAGGCCGACGCTCTATCCACTGAGCCAAGCCGGTTTCGGCTCCTAAACTCTCTTGGTGGCTGAGCAAGGTACCCATAATTAAATTGAGCCTTGATATGTTTTTGGTGGCTATGAAAATGTAATTTGATCTCAAAGGAATTTTCCCTTGAGAGTTTCTACTTCTAAGAGGAGACTGCTGAACCCAGTACTCAAAAAGTCAAAGAAGTTAAAGTTCTTATTTACAAATTGTGTGAAATAAATTGAAGTCTACAGAAAATGCCCAGTTTACATATGCCTCTATTTCAAGTTCATTTGGAAGTCAGCGGTTTAAAACTTGTCTTTGTCTTCCTGTCAGAGGTGCCCTTGCGAAGGGATGGTTGTCCTGCTCTCCAACCCCCCCTGTGCCCGTTCTGAAAAGGTGGAGTGAGCACAGCAGGTGGCAGCCCTACTTACAGATTCACCATGACACACTGAGAGGGTGTAGAGGAGGCTTACCTTGAGTGGAGTTGTGGGACATGGTGAGACCCACTTTTCCAGAGACTCCAAAGGTGCTGATGTCGACGACACTTCCTAACCAAGGTCATTGAGAACAGGCGTCCTTCCTTGTTCTTATAGCACTGTGCCATTGGCACCCCTCCCCCAATTCTCAGAGGCAATGACGTTACAGAGCTTGTCCTGAGAGCACATAGGAGATAAGAGGGAGAAGCACAGGAGGGGTCCTATCTGAGGGGAAGTAGGAGATGGATGTGGTGCTGTTAGTGGGAAGTAGGGGAGAAGAGTGGGGCTGGGGCACAGCCTGTGGGAGACTCCTGGTGGGAAAGGCGTGGCATTGATGTAGGGCTGTGGCCATGGCGAGCCACGGGTGACCCTGAGGGTCTTGCATTTGGGGTGCATGCATGTCTGTGTGTTTGAAAGGCCAATGATCATAACTCTCATGGTAACTCGATGCCTGCAGGACCGGGCAGAGGGCCGTGTAGTTGAGAATGTCTCTGTGGCCAGCTCCATTTTATTAGGGAGGACAGAGATAAATGAATGGCACACTTAGGGTTTGGTTGCTTTAAATTTTTCCAGAGAGCTCTGGCCAGGTGGTTCAGTTGGTGAAGCGTTGTTTTGTACACCAAAAGGTTGCAGGTTCCATCCCCCATTGGCGTGCATATGGGAGGCACCATAAATTTTTTTTTCTCTCCCGAGATTGAAATTTCAGAAGCTATTGAGGAACCAGAAGTACAGTAGAGGTGTGCTGGGAGGGAATGACTCACCCACAGGACCTGAGGGCTGGCAGGCTGGATGGGGATGCCTCAGGAGCCCTCACTGCCACACGTGACCACTGGTCAGCAAGTGTACTCCAGATCCTGGAGGTGTCAGTGCTGTTTGTGCAGCTTAATTACTTCTCAAGATGTTTTTAAAAATTACCCCTTTAGAATAACACCTATAGTATAAGTAAACATTTGGAGTTTTCATACTGGAAGAGGGCTTTTTTCTTTGGCTTTTCATTTCACAATTGATGCTTAAATGCTTTACAAGGTAATATTGCAACCACCATTTTCTTTAGTTGCAGAAGTAAAATTATTTCTTAAACATACCCATGCTAGTGAGTTATGCACGTGGGAAGAGAAAGCACGAAGCACCGAGTCGACCCTGTAAACATCTCCATCTGGGAGAGTCCCTGAGACTGGTCTTGCGCTGAGGTGCTTGGCTGGCTCATGTGGCTGAAGCAGGAAGGAATCCCACGAAGGAGGAAGGCTGCTCATGACTTGTTCGTGTGTCATCGTGCCCATAGTGTGGAGTGCAGGGGACACTGCTGGGTGCTTTTGCAGCGGTAGTGGTCTAGTGACTAGCATCTCAGCCTTGGACTGATGCTGGACAGTACAGCCTGGGTTAGGCTGTCATCAGACAGGAGGTGCCTGGGTCCTCATGGGCAGCCCTGTTTCTCAGGCTCCCACTCCTGTGGGTTGAGGTGCCCAGAAGGGGTGTTTCAGGGGTGCTGAGGTCCCTGCCTGGCACCCAGGGGTTTGTCTGGAGGTAGGCTGGCCCGCTGTGAGTCTAGAGCTGCTCCTGCCTTGGGACCTTTGCACTGGCTAGTCCTCTGTGGAGAAAGCTCTCCCAGGTGTCCTTAGGGCTTTCCCCACATCCTCAGATGTCACCTTCCAGTGAGGGCTTCTCTGTTTATGTACATTTACACCAACCTCATCCAGATACTCCCATCTCCCTTCCCTCTGTATTTTTCTCACAGATTATCACCATATGACACACTGTAACTGTTATCTGGTTTCTGTTTTTTGGGGGGGTCTTTCTACCCCACTAAAATGTGGGCTTCTTGAGGTCATGGGCTCAGTTTTGCTCTTTGCTATCCCTCCAGTGCCCAGGAAAAATGTATGGCACATAGTAGGTGTTCAGTGAACCTTTGTTGATGAAGTGGATAAGAGCAGTGTGGTCTCAAGAGCGCTGCATTTGCCTTAAATCATTGAAGCTGCCATGAGGTGCTGGCGGAGGCCCTGCCATTTCACATAAAGCATGTGACGGAGAAGCGTGTGTGCGTGCATGCGTGCGTGTGCGTGTGCGTGTGTGTGTGTGTGTGTGTGTGTGATCATCTATTGCCATTTCCAAACTCCCGAGTTCTTTCTATATTCACTTGGATGCTGATTTCAAAATGACTGGTTTTTCCTTCTGGCTCATGAAGGCTGCTGTGTTGAATCTGAAACATAGAGGAAAGCAAAACTTTAAAAAATGCTTTAAAGTTTTGCGTGATTAGCTCTTCCTACATTTCACTTTCTGAACGTTAATAACTCTCTCCTGGCCATTGCAGCACCATCTGAGCCTCCATCACCTTCCCTGAACAGTACTGCAGCCCTCCAACGCTCCCTCCAAACCCCTCACCCCCCCACGCTGTGGACCACAGCAGCCAGGGGGCTGCTCTGTACCCCCAGCACTTGTCCACCTCTGCCGCTATGGCTATCACCCTCACAACTTTAACCAGCTAGTTCTGTAAATGACGTCGGGCTTGTCACCCCATTAAGATGTAGCTTCATAGGGGCAGGGACCATGTTTGCCTCAGGCCGTGTCATGGGACCCTGGCTGGCACAGTGGCCATGTTTGTTGAATATTTGGGTTAGTAGCATCGTTGATTTACCTCTTTTAAGGAACTCTGATGAATAAAATGAGTGCATATATTTTTTCAATGAAATAATAGGAAAACCGTGGCTTTGAAGAGTCAGGTGTTCTTAGAGAAGTCACTCCATGGCCTGAGTTGCTTGCACTGGGCACGTTAACGTCTCAGAGTGCCCCTTGACCACCCTAGGGCTGAGGTTACGGAATTGTGGGACATGCTGTATCTGTGGCAAACAACAAGATATGCCTGCTGAGCTGGGTGGAGCAGGCTGGGGGGATTCTTGGGTAGAGAGGTTACTGGGGTGACTCTCGGAGTCCTGGGAATTCGAGGTGGAGAGGGATGGTGCTTGTGGACCATGGGTGCTGCCAGCATCCTCTCCTCATCCTGACTGGTGGGCCACCTTCCTCGTCTTCCTGTATCTCTGCACGCTCCCTGTTCTCTCCTCGCACTGTGGTCCCCCCAACCAATGCAGGCACGACTCCACTCAGGCCCCAGAGCATTCTGCACTCGCAGAGCATGCTGGTGGTGACAGCCAGCTGCCAGCAACAAAGTTAAGGTGACTGACTAGTTTATGTTAACTTTAGGAAGGTGGCATGTGTCCCTTAAAGGAGAGGCTTAGTAACACCTTTCAACCTCTCATTGGATTGTGCTTTGTGCTGAGTGAACTTGCCAGGCATCTTGTAAAGATAAAACTTAGCATCAAGTGCATTCATGTTTACAGATGGGAAAAACCTTGGCTCATACCTTTATCTTGTGACAGACTCTGTAAAGTATGTAGAACACACAAGATCTCGATCCTAGACCACCCACAGGATCCAATGCTAAGAATATAGACACAGGTTTAAATCTTAATACCTTTCACCTGCTGTCGGGGGACTGGGAGGGCGGATCTTCCGAGAGAGGTGATTCCCCTTGGGAGCAGCTGTTTCAGGCCAGGCTGTGTGTGCCCAGATGCTTTTCCTCACGTCCAGTGTCCTGGCTGGATATATTCTCATTCTGCAGTGGCTTGTTTTATCGTGGAATAATCGGGGCATTCTTCATGGCAAACAAAAAAGCTCCTAGCTGTGCTTTTCAAATCCCTGCTCTGAGTTGAGTTTGCTTCATTCGTTTAAAAAAAAAAAAAAAAAAAAGCACAGGAATGTAAATCAGAAATTATTGGGTGTAATCTTATAGGAAGTGAAATGTCAAAGGCTGGCATTTGGAAACAGCAATGCTGAGCTGAGTTGCAGCCCCAACTTGCATGTGTTGAGTCAGGAGTCCAGGAAAAACTGAAAAAGAAAGCAAGTGCTTGCGCCTGGCAGTGTGTCCTTGGGCTTCAGCTCTGTGGCTGCTGGAGTGACGGGGCTGCTTTCCCGGAGCAGGGGTTGTGCTGAGCCATGTGGATGAGGGCGTCTTTGCCAGGTTGGTGTTCTACCCGCTTGGGAGTGGAATGTGGATGTGGCTGTTGCGGGAGTTGGGTCACTTCACCCTCATTAGAGGTGTGCCCACTCCCTCCCCCCTCTTGAGCTTCCTGAATGCCCATTTGGCTCTGGTGGCCGTGAGTGCCTTCTTCTGCTCTGTCTGGTATTTCTCAATGTAAAGTTGCAGCCCTGGTTGGCGGTCTTACTGTGAAGCCTCATTAATACTGCCATTTTATACTATTTAGGTCACGGGTGTATGTTTCTTTTTTCCCAAACACAGCCTTATGCCACACTGAGCCCAGAGCCACTTCTGTGCTCTTTGCTCCCCTGGCCTGGGCACTCAGCCCAGGCTCCTGCCAACCCCTGGTCCAACATCTTGACCCCCAAGGCATTGCCCCAACTGCACAGACTTCCCAGATTCCTCCTTGGGTCCCACCCCTATATCTAAGGAAGCACTGGTCACACACTCTCCCACGGCCCCCCCCCCCCTCCTAATCCTCTGGACCCCCATTGTTCTTTAGGTAAAGCCAAAGGACCCCACAGATCAGCTTTAGCAGCCTCCCTACTGGTGAAAATAACCACCATTTTCTTTAAAGGGGCTGTGGTCTGGAACAAGGGTCAGAGCTTCCGTGACATGGAATGCAGGCTTTGCCTCACCCATTGTATGAAAAGAGCTGAACCAGGACATTTGCACTCACCAGGCCCAGGAGGTATTCATCAGCTCACTGCTACCTCACAGACAGCTGGCAGGTCAAGGAGGAAGGATCAGAGGGAACAGGGCTCATCTCCAACTTCAGAGCCCCCAGGGTGCCTCCCTTGTCACGAGGGCTGAGGCCTCAGTGCCAGCCTCAGTCAGGTAGGACCCTGGGCTCCAGGCCATGGCAGTGAGCTGGGTATCATGCTTGGGACTGGGAACCAGTCTAGCAGGGAAAGGAAGTTTACTGAATGCCAACAGTGCTCAGCAGCAGGATACACCCAAAGGTGACCCAGGCCTAAAAAGTTGGGAGGGACATTGGATGGGACAGAGGGAGGGCAGGTGAGCCAGATGGAGCTGCAATGCTCAGGTGCAGAACAACACCCCTGGGGAGTCCAAGGAGAGCATGGGGGAGATGGCCTTGTGCTGAGCCTCTAAATGTGAGGATGATCTGGAGAAGAGCAAGTGTGGGGAGGGCCTCAAAGGACATACTACATGCCCCTTTCTGAGGCTCAGCAGCTCTGAGTCATTTAAAACAGTGCCCTGTATGGCTTACCTTAACAATTCATGTGAGTTTTACACCTGAATCCTTATTCTGTTTTTTTTTTTTTCTTAATCCTCACTCGAGGAAACTTTTTCCATTGAGTTTTACAGAGAGTGAATTGGAGGGAAGAGAGGAGAGAAAGAGACAGAGAGAAACATCGATGTGAGAGACACACATTGATTGGCTGCCACCCACACACACCTCGGCCAGGGCTGGGGATTGAACCTGCAACCCAGTTACGTGCCCTTGACTGGGAATTGAACCCGAGACCCTTCCATGTGTGGGCTGACGCTCTAATCACTGAAGCACACTGGCCAGGGCTCCTTGTTATATTTCGAATACAAAAATGTTTTCCCAAAACCCCACAGAGGCCACCCTGACACACTGGATCAAACACACTGATTTAGAAAGCTCGGGCCGAGAGCACTCGAGAGAGAGCGGTACCCAGGGGCCAGGTGTTCATACGCACAACAGCCCAGTCACGTACCCTTCTAGACTCCCGGAACACACGCCAGCTCTCTGGGCATCCAGAACCTGCCATTCACCCCAGATATACCTGCTGCTGGGCTGACCTCCACCAGGACACGCACAACCCGAGGGGCTTTAGAACGGACCCTCATCATACTGTGTTTCTCCCACGTGGCATGCCTCTCTGAGCTCCAGGTCTGCCCAGGTATCACCGAGCTCTGAGGGCAGGACACTCAGCCCAGCGGCTGCCTTCAGACTGGTCCCCAATGGTCCCAGCACGTGGCCCCACCACATCCTCCCAGAAGGGAAGTCAAACAGCCCATGACCCAGACTTGCCGCGAGGCCCACCCACCGGGGCCTGGAACTGGGGGTTCACCGGGGAAACCCTGAGACGTTGAAAACCAAGCGGCCTTCAGTGACAGACTACACCATCCTCCACCAGGGACAAGCCAGCCTGTCTAGCTTTGCCACTGATGAGTGGCACGTAAGGAAATTCAAAAGCAGTCGCCGCCATGGAGTCATGTCAGTACACTCTGGCCAGTTTCTTCTTGAGGAGTCCTTTTAATCAGATGAGTTTCATTAAGAAACAGGTCCGAGGTGGCAGGGTTAGGACAGGACAGGCAGCACCATATGAGAGCTGTGTTCTTACCACTGCGCTCCACACTAGGTGGCTCATTGATGTCAGGATGGCTGAATTGCTGACTCCCACTCCCAGGGGGCCCAATACGGTGTTGATGGCAAATGTTTGTGCACAGAAAATCCGATGCTTTGTATTTAGATTTCAATGGGAGAAATTATACAGAAAGACTATATCCTGCATTTAGGTCAGGACACCGAACCTCCCAGTGGCCATCCCTTTTCCATTGCAACCAAGTAGTGGTGGTGTCCAGTTCCTAGTGTGTTTGTGGAAATCCAGAAGTGATCCAGCCAAGCTGCAGGTCTCCAGGGGAGGTTTGAAGCCTACATCCATGAGCCTGCGCCATGGGACCCGGGGCCTGAGCATGGGGGCTGCCAAGACACATAGATGAGGCCTTGACCAAAGCCTAGAGCACGGTGCCTACAGTCATTTGTCAAGAGAATAGGGAGGGCGAAGGCAGGGCAGAGCCCAAGTCACATGCTGTCCAGGAGACCCCTGACCTAGGTTCCTAAACTGAGGGAGGCAGTGAAGACAACCCTGACCGGGAACCCCACGCCACCACTCCTCTCAGCCTGCCCAGCAATGTTCTGAGGACCAGGAAGGCCTCCCAGCCTCTCCGACAGCCCACCCCCACACACAGCTAGGTTCTCCCTGCCCATGCTGCAGGCCCAGCAGTAAAACTCAGCCCTTAAATTTAGAATTGAATGCACTGCCCAGCCAAGCATCATGGATAAATTGGATGCGACTTGTCCCTAAGGGCTGCCACTCCGTGACACCAGGTCTTGAAAATGGCGAGGAACAAAGGAAGAGAATGACAGGCTCTTGCGTAAGATTCTAAACAGAAAATATCTCTGTTGACATGTCACACTCCAGCTCCTTGTTTCCTTTATAGAGCTTTTGCACTTGGCTCCTTTCGATCACTTCCGGATTTCCACAAACACATGTCCACAAATGGACACGACCACTACTTTGTTGCAACAGAAAAGGGATGGCCACTGGAGACCTGAAAATAAGAGGGCTGAGTGTCCTGAGTTAAATGCAAGACATATTCTGTCAAATTTCTCCCACTGAAATCTAAATGCAAAAGCATAGGATTTTCTGAGCACAAACATTTGCAACCGACCTAATTAGAAGCACAGTTTTTATCTCTTTCGAATTTGCACATAAAAGCTTCACCTATGCCCTCTCTTCTGCTTTGTTTTCTACAGTTTCTCACAGCCTTGACCAGGAAGAAGCGGTAGACATCACCCATTGCAAATGAGGAAACGGAGGCCCAGAGACCAGATGCTTGTCCCAGGCACCAGATGCACACAGCAGGAATGGGACCTCACACAGCAAACAGGCTGCACACGTGCACGAGTGTCAGCTGGTTCTGACTTAGTTTTCCCTGCAGGAGACCCCACATGCCCTGTAGGCACCGAGATCTGACACTCTCCGGCACACTCGGGGAACAAAGGAAAAACAGGGCTCCGGGTAGAGACGAGGGTGCATGTCAGGGCTCCAGGTCATTCTGACCCTCGGCACTGGCCCTGGACACCTACCCAGGAAACAAACCCTCAGAATCAGGACTCTGACCCCCAGGCTGCCTCCCCAGCTGCAGACAGACACCGTTCAGTGTAGCTTTGGATTTAGGATGACACACACGACTCAAATGAGGCTCCCCAAAAGCAAAGGCCCCATCAATGAGCCTCCTGAGGAGGCTCCTGGAACAATTGTGCCTCAGATTACCTGGGGGAGTGCCACCAAGCCCAGGAATAGTAGAGATGGTTCACAGGGCCCCATTCAGTTCAGCAGGACCCGACCCATTTAGAGACCATCACCCGAGGGGGGAGGACAGTGGTGAGCATAATGCTGTGGTGGACCTGCCAGCTCCAGTGCCACCTGCCCAGGTCACAGCTGCTATGACCTTTATGTCACAAGGCAAGGGGACATCCATCTGCCCGGTTTTATCAGGTACTTCCCTCCCGAGAGACATCTCAGGTACAAAGCTCCTGCACGTAAATCCCCTGCAAATATCATGTGACTATGAGTGTGGGTGTTTAACATATAACTGCTGGCATTAGAAAATCAACTAGAGACGGAAACAGGTGAGAATCATGACCCCCTGGGGCAGAGGCACCAGTTGTAAGAACCCTGGGGCCCTGGCTGCAAACACTCGGTGGGGGCTCTGCCAGCCTGGGAATGGGGCCTCCTCAGGGCCAGAGTCTCCAGTCCCCCTGGGCACCAGCCACTCTGAGGTACAAGGCAGGACACAGCAGACAGGACACCAGCCTGGGTTCATACCTGGCCCTCACCACCAGCTGTCTCCACGGCCACCACCCTGCTGGCTCCCAGGTGGCCTCTGCTCTCTTCCTGCACTTGGCTCTGCTGGCAGATTCGGTGCAGAGTCCACCCTTCCTCGCTCTGGGGCTGAAGGGCAGGCCTGCGGCTCCTCTGCTCCTTAACCCCCTCCTAAACTTTTGCATAGAAAACTGTGTATAAAAGTTATGTGTTCTATTTAATTCTTATGCCTTTGGGCTTGTAAGTGGCTTCTGGTTCTTTTCACAATAAAAATTTTTTTAAAGATATCAAAAATTTTTTTTGAAGTTTTAAAATAAATAACTAGGACTGCCTGGGACTCAGCGCCCCTATATGTCTGTTTTGAGATACCTCAGCCTATCTATCGGCAATGAGTGGCTGGCCCAGCTCATCCTTCCAGAACCATCCCCACACACCTAAACTGACTTGCAAAAGCAGGCCAAGATCCTGGAGGCCCAACGCTGAGGAAACCAGAGCACAACTGTGGGAGAGACAGTGGGTGCATCCCCCACTTAGATGCCGCCCGGATGCCTTGAGGCTCTCCCAACACACACCACCAAGGCATGTGAACTCTGGAGCAGTGTTCTCCAGTTTCTTGCAAGAAACCTCAGTGACTGCCCAGAACCTGTGCCCCTCCCCCAGGCACAGGCTCCAGTGCCCGCAGCAGGAACTGGCCTTCCAGGACCTGTCCTGAAACCAGCCAGGGGCTCTGAGTGGACAGCATGAAGAGGCAGCCAGGAAGCAGGGAGACCAGGTGTGTGTGGCTGAGGTGGGAGCTGGCACCACGAGGTTTGGGTAAGCCAGTGAGGCTATGTAAGAGACATTAACAAAAAGACATCATGAGGGGGAGATTGAAAGCATTTTTGGTACATTCTTTCTAAAAGTACAGAAGTAAGACGAAGACTATTAAGAGCCGACTCTACTGACTGCAGTAACCCAGCTCCGAGCACCGGGCAAGGGCAGATGTTCCAGTCATCTTCCTTAATGCTCACAAAGCCGCCATGACTTAGAGAGGCACATTAACTTGCCCCAAGCCACACAGCCAATTACGTTGTGGGTGGAGTCAGTCAGGGCCAGAGTACCAGCAGGGTTGCTCCATCCCACCCAATACCCACATCCCCATTGCAGACTGGAATTTTCTGGGTGCTCTGTAGTGTGGGGACAGATGGCCATTAAGACCCAGTGAGAGCACTGGGTTCCAGGTTCCATTCCGATCAAGGCCACCTGCCCAGGTTGGGGCTCGATTATCAGTAGGGGGTGTGCAGGAGGCAACTGATCAATGTTTCTCTCTCATCATTGATGTTTCTATCTCTCCCTCTCCCTTCTCGGAAATCAATAAAAATATATTTTCAAAAAAGAGACCTGCTGGCACCCAGGCCACATAGACCGCCTCCCTTGGTGCCAAGCAACCAGCTCCTTTAGAGGACCTGAGAGACTGCGGGCCCAGTGACTGCTGACCTGGAGAGTCAGTCCCTGCAAAGGAGGTTTCACCGCTCACAGGTGAAAGCAGCCACTGACAACCTGGCCACAGGTAGGCATCTCTGCTCCCCTACAACTCTATTGGCAAGATCAGTATTCTGACGGCTGCTTAAGCTACCACCAGTCACTGCTGCTGGAGGAGAGGAACTGAAGGACACATGTGCACGGGGCAGAAAGAGGAACTGCTGTGCGGCTGACACCACTTCCTCCGGCTGCCCTCAGGTGACTGAGGGTGGGACAGCTGATGGCCTGGGGGCCGGTGCCCTAAGCAAGCTCTTCTCACTCCTGTTTAGGACTTGACAGCATTGACTCTAGGGCTGGCTCAGGTCAGAGGAGCCTTCCCGTTAGGCACGTTGTGAAGAGAGGACCCCTCTTCTGGGAGCCAGCACCTGCTGTACTAAGGGGAGGAGGAGGACTGCCCCCAGGACACAAGGGGACCCTTCCCTCAGGTCCTGAACCAACCTCGATGCGTGCTCAGGGCTAAGAACAGACCCAGAGCCCCATCCTCCAGCAAAGTGTGAACTGACATGCACCAGTGTCTCAGGACACCCACTCGTGGCCTCAGGCTGGCGCACAGCTCTCATCAGGACAGGAGCCACTCGTAAGAATTGGGCCAGTTAAGCCCTTCACCTCTGATCTAGTTATACTGAACATAATCTACCTTTTCCACTCAGAATAATTCCCACTTCTCTTGCCAAGTGGCTTAAAATATCATATTTCCACCCACAGCCCCATCACTTAGCCCTGTCTATAAAATGCCTTCCACTCTCTTTCCAATGCTGACTCTTGCCAACACCAAGTACACCTGGAGTGAGCCCAAGCAAAGAACTGAAAAGGGCAAGTCATCAGAAGCACCATGATGGCCCCACCCCTCAAAGACCCACCTGCTGCCACAGAATCTGCAAACCCAAAGCCAGGACACTGCCCTGTCAGGGACCAGAGCAAATAGGCAACCCACAGTTTTCTCCCGGACGGGCTCAGCTGCAGAGACCAAATCCCCTCAATCTTACTTCATCTGAGTGGTTTACCATCAACAAGTAGTCGTATTTCCTATTGCCCTTATACTCTAAAGTATCTCCACACTGAAACGGGCTGATTCAGCTCTTAACAAGGTCTAACCTGTTCAACAATACCTATGGGCCAGCTATCTTGGAATACAAAGGACATAACCAAAATGAATCACACATCAAGTATTTACTAAGCACTTCCGGGAAGCAGTATTACACCTGGCCAGTCCCTAAGGGAACGTGGAAGAGAAAAATGACCCAGGACAGACTCAGCCCCCATGGAGGAAGGAGAATTCACACACTGTCCATAAAGAGACCTTCATGGGGGCACTGGGCCCAGAGTCAGAACTTGAGACAAGAAGGTAGGGGACGGTGGGCACTGGGTCCCACTCAAGCTCGTCCTGAAACAGGAAATGTGAAGACTTCAGGGAAGGGGTCCAGTTGTAGCCCAGCTCCCCACCTTCCCTAGCAACGTGCCTGCCCACTTCTAAAAAAGCACTCTGAAAATGTCCTGTAACTCCAACTCTCCCACATGGCTTCATTGACTGAGCTCCCCACCAGACAGTCTTCCTTTAACAGCAGGCCACAGGCATTCTCCCAGTGAACTCCAAACCCTTGGAACTCCTCCCCCTTAAATCTCCCCACCCAACCCCTATCCAAGCACCACCTTCTGCAAGCCCAGGTGCTCAATAAACACTAGTCCAACGCCCAACAGGGAATCTTCCACCAGGACCACGCTGAGCTTCAGCCCTAGGATTATCTGCCTGGTAAGCTTTCATTCATCTTAACTAGGAGGTCAGGGCTTGAGATTTTTACCTGTGAATCAACATCCTGTTTCTCTTCCATTTTGTAATTACTAGTGTCCCACTCCTCCAAACATCCCCTCCCCTCCTCCCTAATCCTCAGATTCCTCTCTCAGGGTTTAGTGACTCTGGGAAATTTTTTTTGAAAAATATATTTTTATTAATTTCAGAGAGGAAGGGAGGAGAGAGAGAGAAACATCAATGATGAGAGAGAATCATTGATCAGCCGCCTCCTCAACGCCCCCTACTGGGGATCGAGCCTGCAACCCGGGCATGTGCCCTTGACTGGAATCGAACCCGGGACCCTTCAGTCCACAGGCTACGCTCTATCCATTGAGGCAAACCAGCTAGGGCTTTATTGTTTTTTTGTAATTTTTAAAATTCCTTACCCTAGGATATATTTTATTGACTTTAGAGGGAGAAAGGGAGAGAGAAACATCTATCAGGGAACATACCCATCCCGACTGGTATGTGCCCTGACCAGGAATCAAACCCGAGACCTTTCAGTGTACAGGACGACACTCCAACCAACTGAACACCTGGCCAGGGCTCTGGAGCGGACATTCTTTCATCAAAACCAAGGAGAAAGAAACTGAAGAGACCAAGTATCTTATACATTTTCTCACTCGAAATAAAAAATCCTACTCCTATATCTAATGTGAATTAGCATTACTTTTTCTGACAAATTCACATTATCTGTGACTAAAATTAACCCTTATTTACTATCAATGATTTTGAGATAGAAACTGTAACTGCTACATTACCTTCATTTTATAAATTTGTTTTACATTTTAGAAAACAAATATGGCTAAGTGGATGATAATTGGAAAAGCAACAATATATATTCTGATAGATTAATTGAGACAAGGTCTAACCTGTTCAACAATACCTATGGGCCAGGTATCTTGGAATACAAAGAGCCTTAAGCAAAATGAATCACACATCAAGTATGATAGAAAGCAAGCCCATGTTTTACTCCTCTTACAGTAAAGTATGAATTTTTAAAGTTGTCTTGAAACAGTCAAAGGGATTAATGGACTTACCTGTGCAAGCTATAGTTAATTGGCTCAGAATCAATTGTTTTAATGTTGAATAGACAGCCATTGCCTCAAAACAACCCGAAGGACAAGAGCAATTTAAAATCTGACTCAATACACGAAACAGGAACGCCAGAGTAGAAATGCCAGTGAATGACCACTAGGACCCACTGTTTAAAAAGAAAAACAAAACAGTAAAACATACACCCACACTAAAAGGAAAATCATAGCTCACAAAGCCTATTTCTATCCTGGAGATGACTGTCGTTTTCTGGGAGGTCAGTTCTCTTAGACTCTTAAGACTTAGAGAACTTACTCAAATGAGCAAAGGAAGTATCTGAGGAGTGGGGGTGGGGTGGAAGGTGGGGAGTGAGAGGGCCAGAGGGCTGGCATCTCAAACTCTGATTTCTATCCATGAGTGGTGGTTTTGCAATAACTCAAGAATTCTCATTTCCTGATCATAGGTCATGCCACCCTGAGGATGGTCTCTGGCATGCCTCTCCAACTTGAAGGATGTGAAGTTTGTTTGGAAGCCTTATGCCTGGCAAGTGCTGGGCTGGCAAGTGCTATTGCATAGGCCCAACTGAAAGACCCAGGAAAGTAAGAGGAAGGCTTGTGAATTCCCTAGGATAAATATAGGTAATAACTATATTCCAACAGCCTTTTCTGAGTTTCCATCCTATACAGCTTGTATAGCTTCCGAGATACTCTGCCTTGGCCACACAGTCTTGTCAAGGTAATCAACAAAATAATTTACTTTCTATTACTATCTGGAACAACAGTGTGAGCATTATATTATACGAAGACAAGCTGCAAACCAGCCTAGAAATTCCTATCCTTTTGCTAGGGCAGTGGGAAAACTAGGATAGTTAGGAAGCAGTCTGAAAGAGATTTCCTACCTGGCCCTTCCATGACTTCCCTTATCCACCCCTTAATATGAACAACATTCCCTTTGAAATATCTCTCTGTGGACATCACCTTCTTAGAATGCTAAACGGGGTGCGTGTTGTGGCTGGAAACAATGAAGCACCAATTCTCTAAATGCAAGTCACTGGGAGAGGAAGACGACGGTGTCAACTCCCCCTTGCCAACATTAAGTCAAACGTCTGGAATGTGAAAAGCGAAGGACGCCAGGGTTCTCTGGTTCCAAACCCAGTCAGTACCCTGGGACGGAGAAGAGGAGGTGCTGACACACCAGGGGCCAAAGTGAGATGTGAGGTGGAGGGGTAGGTGCCAGAGTGCCAACCTCTTTCCCAGGCCCAGGGCAGGGAGTTTGTGGGCTTGGGTGGAGCTGGGACAAGGGGAGTTCGGGCCATGCTCACCTTGTCGGAGTCCAGGTTGAGGTTGGCCTGGCACAAAAGGTACAGGTAAGAATTTGGATCCCGGGACAGCATATGCCAGATGCTGAGGAAGTAAATACTGAGCAGGTTGAGTTAGACATGCTGGGCCAGGCATCCAGTCCTGGGATGCAGCAGGGGAAGCAGCTGGCTAAGATTCTCTGCCATGATTCCAGCAAGCCCTGCTACCTTGCACCAGAAGCATTGGCCTTTACCAAGTCCTCCGAGCTGTCCAGCACACATTCAGTGCCAGCCCCCGCCTCACTTAGAGGTGGAAATCCGGAAAAGTGGTAGGCTGTGCCTCCCCACGCCCACCCCCAGCCATGTGCATGCAGCCTGTGATCCACTGGCTTGGGGCTCAAGACAAGCTCATGACCTCAGTCCAGCGTGTGTTGTGCACTGGCAACTGCTCTGGCCCAAATCCAGGTCACGCCCACCCCAGATCCCCAGCCAAAGGAAAAGCTATGCAGCGAGTGTCTACACTCTTCATGCTTTTTTATTACAAGACTACCTCGCATATGTGTAAAATTCATCATCCAGCAACTACATCTAAGCACAAATATTTGAAAAAAAAGATTCATTAAATTATATGATTAAATCATTGACCAAATAGAAAATTTATATAATAAAGCCAGAGAAAAAGTTGTAAAATATAGTTTACAATAATTATTCACATTCAAGGCTGTACATCAATACATATAACAACCTGGCCCCAAACATGAATTCAATCCAAATAATTCATATATTAGATTTTAAATAACACAGACTGAATTAGAGGCCAACAATAGCCAGCAAATAATCTTATATAAGAATAAAAATACAAAAGTGTATATCCTAATATCATTGCATTATTTGTTTTTCATAAGTTTTTTTTTTTTTTAATTTTTGCTTTGCCTGTACATCACAGTTACAGCTACAGACCAGGTAGAGAATATCACACGTTCTAAGTGACTGCCACCAACCTGAAAGACAACTAAAGACTTGCCTCGTCCGATTTTGTGTTAACAGGTACAGCAGCTCTAAATACTGCAGAATTAAATTTTGCTGACATCCAATCAAATTTATGATGGCGATAGAGGCTTTTCACCTGCAAAATGAACCCGGCTCATGGTCATTCAGCTAGACAGATAGACTAGGGTGGATCACACAGGAAAAAAGGTTTGCCTTTTGTAAATAGGTCTCTGTACATGTTTGGCATTTCCTCGTACTGAAGAAATGACTTAGGGGAAAATTCAGGTGTACGAAGGCTTGTTCAGTGGCACACCACAGCTGTCTGAACCAGGGAGAAAACTGCTCTTTGCTGGAACAGCTTCCTCCCCAGACCAGTTCTCCACAGGCAGCCTGCTGACAACCCTGCCAGCAGCCTGTGCCCCTCCGAGGCTCTGGCAGTGACTCCTGCCCTGGTGTAAAGCACTTGCCCGGTAGGCTGCCCAAGAGGCCAGGGCCACACCCACTTGAGTCACCATCCGTTCAGGTTAGGTTTGGATGTGAAAAGAAAGAATAGGGGAAAGCATGTATGGCGACATCTCCAAGAACAATACCATCTCCAAACGCTCCTGGCGACGGCATCCTCAGTCTATGGACTGGCCGAGGGAGCGGGGTTTGCAGATTCAGAGGAGGGCAGGAGCCCCACTTCTGTGCGATTCAGCCCGTCTTTGGCGGAGTCATGTGCCACTGAGCATGGTACCTAGAAAAATTTCTCATGCTGTTTCCCTTCAGAATCAATGGACCCCAAAGTAAAATGGAGAAATTAAGAATGAAACCGAATGTGGGTGGTCTGGACTTGAAGACAACTAGACAACCTGCAACACTGTGGGTGAGGAGAGGGGAGAAGTCCTTAAGTCCTTATCAGCCAGGATAACCACTTTCTACCATGAAAAAGCCTGGCCATGTGCTATACTGAACCAAGACCCTCTGACAAAGTCCCAGGATTTAAAGAGCTGGGGGTGGGGGGGTGGGAGGGTGCGAGGGGGGCACACACACTTCTGTAAAACACAACTGTGTCTGTGATTTTTTTTTCCAAGTAGAGCTTTTGCTTTTTCAGATTCCAACTGGCCCAGCATACTTTGAGTCTATAAACTCAACTACAAATCACCCAGTAAGCATGTGGCAAGATCAGTTCAGCACGTTCTATCTCCTGACTGTGCAGACACAAATGCAGTACCATTGTGGACACAAAGCACAAGATTCTGAAAATATCACCAAGCACTTGAAAGCCGTAGCAGCAGGGGTGGGAGAGTAACTAACATGCAACCACACCAGATTCTTTCAATGAAGAGGAGGAAATTGACTTCTGGAAAAATCTGTCACAAAAATACTGCAGTAATGACACCATTTTTAGCATTAAAAAAGAAAAAGAGCAGTCTTATTCCAACACTGTTTGAATAAGAGTTTCAATACAGTTTACCAGGAATTCATTCATTTCTTCAAAATATGAAGGAAACAACTAAGGAGGTCCTGTTTTAGAACTCTGAGCATCTAAGCATCAGATCAGACAGAGAAATAAATTAATACCACCATTGAAACAAACTTTTACTCAAAAATACTACTTGTGGGAATGGGGGTAGGAGGGGTCAGAGTAAAAAAACCAAAGATTTAGAAAGATAGTCATCACAGCATTATTTAAATAGTGAAAAACTAGAAACCATCTAAATGTTTTATAACAGGGAAATAAATTATAAGATTTATAACAAACTCTACAATCATTAAAAACAATGCTTCTGAATCATTATTCATGACATGGGGAAATGCTTAAGATAAAATATCAACTGAAAAAAGCTGGATGCACAGCAGTATCTATTGGCCCTGGCCGATGTGGCTCAGTTGGTTGGAGCATCATCCTGCGAACCAAAGGGTTGAGGGTTCAATTCTTGGTCAGGGCACATATAAAGGTTTCAGATTCGATCCCCAGTTGGGGGGTGTACAGGAGGCATTGATGGATGTTTCTTTCTCACACTGAAGTGTCTCTCCCTTCCTCTCACACTAAAAATCAATAATAAAAAGAGCATGTGTTTTGTTTCCAGTTTAGATGAAAAAAGCAAACAAATTTGGGGCAGGGAGAGGATAGGTTATACATCAAAATGTTCACAGTGGTCTTTACTGTTGGTTTTTTTTAGAAAACAAATGTTTTAAGAAAATACTGAGTCACCCAGTGCCCCCTGCACTGGCACACTGCCCAGGGTTGGGGTTGGTATGTGTGCCATGGGGCCATCTCCTGCAATTCCTTCAGGTCTGGGCCACAAATACCCCAAGAGGGCTGGAGTAGGTGTAGTTCTCGCCAGCTTTGGCATGACCACAAGAGCCGTTTTTTCCAAAGCAAGTCTGTCACAAGTTGTTAGGTTCAGAATAGCAGGCAGTCAATGGTGCCAATCATCGGTGGGGCTTTGCACTCCACAGGGGGCTGCCCACTGCCCAGGGCCCTGGTCAGGTCCACAGAGAGGGGAGGAAACCCTCCGATGCCAACCCAGTTTCCAAGTCCCCAGAGACAAGCAAGGCACAGGGAAGAGCACAGAACCTCCAGCCGTCCTCCCTCCCTCCGTGCCAGACGGGCCACACGGTATGGGACTGCCTCCGGTCGGTGGGCACTTGGTCTGACTTGTCTCTGCCTCCTCTCAGGAAGACACATGGCTCCTGGATCTATTCAACAACAGGGCATTTTCTTTCTCACTTGGGATAAATCCACATTCCTATTTCCAGGTATGTCTGTGTATGTACATAGACCCTTGTCCACAACTCAGAATGTAAGGCACCTGCATGCCAAGACGATGGTTGTAAGGATAAGCTGGATAAAATTAAAGATGGCAGAAGTACAGGGTAAAAGAATACACATGGGCCTTTACAAAAACAAAAACGGCCTCTGAGGGAAACAACGTTGGCTTACAGAGAAGGGCTCCGCTTACACTGGCTCGGGCGAGGGCAGTCACTTCAGCTCGGTCAACTTCGAGCTCAACCCTGAACCCCTCATTTTCTGGTTTCAGAGGTTAAGATGGAGCTTGTTGGTTAAGCCCAGGAGGTAGTGGCGCTATCCAGAAGGCAGAATGCAAACAAATACCAGCCATGCTCGTCTCCCTGTAACCAGACACCTGGGGGAGATGCTGCACAGAAACGCTCCTAACCCCTCCAACAGCACACAGAGGCAGGGCTTGGGGAAGAGTAAAATGTAAATATGGGAGTAAGCCTGAAGTGAAATTCTTGAAAGGGGCAAGTCAACTCACTTTGAAAAGCAGGTGAACACAGGCAAGCCTTTCAAAAGTGAGGAAAAAGAGCATAGAGGGAGTTTGAGCCAAGGCCCCCCCCCCCCCCCGCCCCCCATACACAGACAGATGTGAGCTGTCTTTTTCTCAGATTTCACAGCAGAGGACAGGCCCGAACAGAAACCACCAGCAAACCTGGCTACGACCTCTGCTCAGCCCTCTCCCTGCCCAGCACAGTGAATTCCCCACGTCCATACTCCTTCCCAGTTGAAGAACAGCCACCCTTACCACTCAGACAATGTGAGCAAGGCATCTCTCCTCTCCATCCGGACCACTGGCCACAGAGGCGATGAATGGTGTGTGAGACAGGAGACAGGCGGGGAAGTGGTGAGGGGCTTTCCTGCGTGAGCCTTTTGCGAGTGCCTTGGTGAAAGTCTAAAGGAAAAGGTGTTCATCCCCTGGGAGCAGCCCGCAGGGCCTGCTCCTCTCCCCACTGATCAGAGGACTGCCCTCCAGGGACACCTGGGTAGGGAGAGGCACAGCCAAGACCCACTGTCTGGGGAGCAGCAGCAGAGAAAATCAAAGGACTAGCAGGACCTGGACCATGTGCAGGTTACAGGAGAGTAGGTGCTGCCTCTAAGCACTGAAAGGAGGGAACCTGAAATGGAAGGAGAGCAGGCTGGGAGCTTGGGTTCAAGTGCAAGGCGGGTTAACCCCCTTTTTCCAGGCAAAGTCCACTTGATGGAGACCAGATGACCTGGCACCACGAGAAGGCGTTAGATTCTGTTGGGATGTAAGAATTTTTGGCTGTGAGCATATTCAATCGCAACATGGAAAGGGTGCGTGTGCCGGCAGGGAGCGTGCACTCCTCCCACCACCCAGATGATTGAGTACCGTCCAATTTGTGAGGAGTCTCTTGGTTCCTAATTAACTGGCCTGGGGGAGTCCTGCACACTTCAACTTTTAAACAAACTCTCAGGAAGGCTCATCAGGTCTCACTCCTCCACGTGGAGGCCACCAGGCCCCGTCTGCCTTGCTGCCTGGTCTCATGGGGCCGGCAGAGCCGTCTGCTGGTGCGGCTGGGGCTAACCGGGCTTACTGCGGACCGTGCCCCCTTCAGCCATGTGCGCGGGTTCCAGCCCCGGAGGGCAACACCGCTCCGAGGGATGATGGATCGGAACCTTGCGGGCAGTGGCTGGCATTTCACCCGACAGCCTGTTCCACTTCTCACCACTGGGAGCCGGCCTGGCAGTCACCACACGTGGAGCACTTGAAGACAGAGATCCTGCAGCCAGAGCTACTTCAGGAGGAAAGCAAGGGCCCGCAGCACAGGGGATGGGCCACGGTCTAGGGACTTGAGGAAACGAGCACATGGACAAAAGCCAAGAACCGCCCCACCCCGTGGAGACCAGAGGCCGCCCCGCAGAGCGCACACCACGCCCTGGGGAAGAGTTCCCCGATCACCTAGAGGGCAGAGAGAGCCCAGAGACACACCCTGTCCCCTCGGTCACAGCAAGACCAGCAGGTGACCGGGTGCACGGTGGAGAGCTGGTGACACTGGTCCACTGGTCCAGGTGGGAATCAGGTGACGTGCACAGCACTGGGTTCTGGCAACAAGGACAGCTCGGGGAGGCCTCCATAGAGCACAGAGAGCAAGCAAAGCGACCCTGAATTCCTGTTCATTATTGGTTTTGTTCTTTGTGTTGTTGGGTATTTTTTTCTTCTTTTCTTTTAAATAAAAAAGCTGCAAGGTTCCACTGTCTACATTCCCCTTGAGATGGCTGGCAGGTGGTCTGGAAGCGTCCCGGATAGCGGTGAGCTGCGCTGGGGCGCGTGTCCTGGCAGCGAGGGCAGGGCTGTGGGCTGTCACTGCACGGTGGTGTCTGGGTGGCTCTGGTATCTGTGCCTCCACACCTCCTGAATCTTTTTGCACCATTTGTGAGCATTCCCGCTCGGGTCCATCAGGTAATACGTCCTGTTTGGCTGCAGAGAAAGAAACCATTTAATGTTCTCAAAGAACTGAGTCTCCCCAAGACCAGCACCTCAACTTGTTGGGGAGAAATCACAGAAAGAAACCAGCACCTGGCCAGTGTGGCTTAGTGTTTGAGCGCCCACCTATGAACCAGGAGGTCACGGTTCAATTCCTGGTCAGGGCACATGCCCAGGTTGTGGGCTCGATCCCGACTGGGGTGTGCAGGTAGGCAGCCAATCGGTGATTCTCATCACTGATGTTTCTCTCTCTCTCCCTTCCTCTCTGAAATCAATAAAAATATATTAAAAGAAAGAAAGGAAGAAAGAAACTGCCATCCTACTGCAGCCACTGCAGGTACCTCTGGAAGCACATGAACACGTGGATTTCTTCCTTCCACATATGTGCAGATATGAAATATGCAGGTGATGACTTACAGACCCCTCAGGTCACTCCCGAAGTAAACAACAAGCACAGGTGTCTCCCAGCCCCACTCAGGACTGAGCCGTGGACGTGGGCCCTGAGATGTGGAGAAGGGGAGACAAGTGCCGTGACTCCAGCTCCCTCCTCAGGCTACAGTATTTGGACGCTTCAAAGGGAGTACAAAGGCCTCCAACTGCCTGGCGAAGGAGAACCTAGAGACAGACTTACTGTGTGGACAAAGAAGGTTTTAAAATTCTTGGCCTCTGGTCGGAGTTCTTGTGACCACGGAATTTCACCTTTCAGGACTTTGTTGACAGGATCCACATAATACAAGTGTGGCCCTTCTGTAAGTAATAACTGTCGTCGTCGTGCAAATAAACCCTGACAAAAAAAAGGACCCCACTTGTTAAGGCTCCGAAGTGGGTGATGACAGTGCTTACTGCTGCCTCAGAGGCTGGACTGTCAGAGCAGCTCAGTGTACAAGAGCCACTGCCAGCCACCTATCCACTCACCTGGGACAAAGGGAGCGTGCACACCTCACCCCCATGTCGACCCGGCCTTGGACTAGAGTGGAAGCACTTACTGCTCGGCTTTGGCGATCTGGATATCTCCACCCCATTTAGGCTCCCTTACTTTGGTTGCCACGTGCAGGAACAGCAGCACAGGCCAGCCCACCAGCTCAGGTCTCTTTGCTAAGCAAACTCTGACAGCCCTACAATCCATGGCCAGCCCCACTGCTTCTGGTGCCTTCTGCTCCATTCCGAGGCACAGAGCTCTGCCTGTGAGAACCCACCTTCATGGAGGCTCTCATCCACTGAGGATGCCCCAGGGTGGGTCAGAAAAGGGTTTCATGAGCCCAAGCTCAGAAATTTATGGAGTCTGATATGTTTTGATAAAATTAATCAATAAAATAAATAATAAAACATAATAAATAACAATTTTCCAAAACAATTCTAGGCCCAGCTGGTGTGGGTCAGTGGTTGAGTATTGACCTATGAACCAGGAGGTTACAGTTCAATTCCTGGTCAGGGCACATGCCTGGACTGTAGGTTAATCCCCAGTAGGGAACGTACAGGAGGCAGCCAATCAATGATTCTCTCTCATCATTGATATTTCTCTCTTTCTTTCTTTCAAATCAATAAAAATTCTTTTTTAAGTTAAAAAACAAACAAAACAATTCTAATGAAGTATTAGATGACTTGTGGTGATGTCAAGCAGAACCTCCTCAATGGAACAGAACCTTTATCGGTGAACCCAGCCTTGTGGAGACACCAGAACCCTGGCTTCTGAGAAGAAACAGCCGAAGAGCTGAAATCTCCCTTAGCTATCGAATCTAGAGATGATCTCTAAAAAGGAAAGATGCTATGTGCGACAAGTTACCGCAGGAACCTGAGAGGAAGGCATGATCCTGATTAAGAACCAGGAGGGAGCCCTGGCTGGTGTTGCTCTGTGGTTAGCAAGTTGGCCCTCACACTGAAGGTCACGGGTTCGATCCCCAGCCCTGGTCAGGATGCATGCGGGAGGCAGACAATTGATGTGTCTCTCTCACATGGCTCTCTCCCCCACTCTCTTTCCCTCCCTTCCACTCACTCTGGAAAAAAAAAAAATCAATGGGAAAAATATCCTTAGGTGAGAATTAACAACAAAAGAACCAGGAGGGAGACACAGAAAGATGCAGTGGGAGTCTGACTTACCTTTCGCTTATCTACTGGACCCATTTTTAGTATTAAATTATTTTCTACAAACTGGTGCCTACAAAAGAAGAAAACAAGAATGAGACACTCACATGAGTCAGACAGAAATTCTCCAAACTCCTCCCTTCAAAACAAACCTCCCAATGGCATTTGTGAACTTTGCTTTAACCAAGCCTCTTCCTTCACAGATCCAAACTCACTTGAGAAACATGAGGAAACTCCAAATGTAACTGAGCACATAAGCACTGTTGCTTTATAGAACTTCCAATCTGCCTTTGGACCAGATGCCAGAAATACCACCTGCTGTCCCCTCTCACTTGGCAGCCTTCACACAACCAAGGAAAGGTAGAGGGAGACAGGGCTACAGAGCTGAGCCCATCACACAAGTCCTTGTTACTTTAAATAAAGCAGGACCAAGACACAAAACCCCTCCAAAAGGGCAGAGCCTGCTGGGAGTCAACCTGAGGATGAAGCCTGTTGTTCATATGTTACCTCCATAAGCTGGGACCCCAAGTTAGTGTTCAGAATCCACTGAGCCACTTAGAATCATAAATCTCTGAAAGACTCAAGTTGGACTTGGTTTAAGAATATCTCATCTTAACTGGTGGCTCAGTTGGTAGAGTGCTGTCCCCATACCCAAGGCTGCTGGTTCAATCCCTAATCAGGCACATACAAGAATCAAGCAATGAATGCATAAATAAGTAAAATAACAAATCCATGTTTCTTTCTAAAATCCATTAAAAAAAAAAAAAAGAACATCTCATCTAGTATTTCTACCATAGTAATAAAGCACTTTTATTCAAACATGGCAGGAATTTGGAAGAGAAAGCTTCAAATACAGGGTTTTTTGTTTTTGTTTTTTAATATTTTTATTGATTTCAGAGGAAGGGAGAGAGACAGAAACATCAACGATGAGAGTGAATCACTGATCGGCTGCCTACTGGAGATCGAGCCTGCAACCTGGGCATGTGCCCTTGACCAGAATCGAACTTGAGACCCTTTGATCCACAGGCCAGCACTCTATCCACTGAGCCAAACCAGCTAGGGCAAATGCAGGTTTTGATTTAATACACATAATTAGCAAAATATAGGTCTCTTTGGTTTCTAAGAGTTTAAAAGAGTTTTTTTGTTTGTTTGTTTTTTAAAGAGGTTGTTTTAATGTCTGCAGGCTCTCTCTTCTGGTTAAAGCTAACAGTTACTGGTTTATGTTCTGATTTTACTAAAATTCCTGATCATCCAAGGTTCTACTGTAGAAACACAAAATATTTTATATTTGAAAACATGTCAGACAACTGTTATATCAAACAGTGACAATGTTAGCACGTAAGTATCTTGAGCGTGCCCACATGCTTCTCTGGCTCCTTTTGGGACCTAGTGCATGTTCAAGCAGAATGGCCAAGCTGCTGGAACCATGTTCTCCCACTGAATGTGCCTGGCCTAGCGTGACCCAACCAGACCAACACCCACACCCCAGTGCCCACTGGGCTTGCCTTGCTAAGGAATGAGCCCTAAGCAAACTGATGCAGCATCATGTGGATTTTGAAAACAACTAAGATGAATATTAACAATAAAAAAGGGCTGTGTCCTCTACAAGGAAAAGAACAGTACTTCACTCTCAGAGGCACTAAAAAACAAACAAAACAAGGCTTGAAGCAAAGAGAAAAAATCAAGGAGATTTCTGGAAAGGACATCCAATGCAGCTCTGCTGCAAGACAGAATTACATGGAAAAACAATGGAGCCTAATAGAAAGCCTCTTCTAACTTACAGGCTGTTACATAAGAACTCAATGTATAATAAAGAATCACAAGTTTACAATAAGGGGAAGACTTTCGTTATACCAGGGCAGGGTGGAGGGTGTGAATTTAAGCCGAGGCCAGTTCACGGCCTCAGTCAGCTGGGCTGCTGGGATACTGAGCCAGTGGGCACAAGATCACCATCAGGGAAGTCTGACAGACATGCCAGGGAAGAAAAGACCTTCCAGCATTTTTGCAGCCTCACATGGATTAACAGGAGAGACAATTTAAAATATTATATCAAACAAAAGAAGAACTGGAAGGAAAAAAGAAGGGGATATTGTTCAAGCCTACGTGGGAAGGGCTACTATTTAATTAATTAATTAATTAATTAATTAATTATTTAAAATACCTTTTATTGATTTCAGAGAGGAAGAGAAAAGGAAGAGAGAGAAACATCAATGATGAGAGATAATCAAATGATGAGAGATAATCATTGATAGGCTACCTCCTGCACGCCCCCTACTGAGGTTCGAGCCTGCAACCCTGGCATGTGCTCAGACCAGAATCCGAACCGTGACTTCCTGGTACATAGGTCCATGCTCAACCACTGAGCCACACCGGTGGGCAAGGGGGCGGTTACTTTTTAAAGCTGGAAACAAAACAAGCTACCTAATACAGAGTAACAGACATGACTACATAACAAAAATAATTCTTTAACTACAAAAATAACCAAAATTGCCGAAACCGGTTTGGCTCTGTGGATAGAGCATCGGTCTGCGGACTGAGGGGTCCCAGGTTCAATTCCGGTCAGGGACATGTACATTGGTTGCGGGCACATCCCCGGTGGGGGGCGTGCAGGAAGCAGCTGGTCGATGTTTCTCTCTCATCGATGTTTCTAGCTTTCTATCCCTCTCCCTTCCTCTCTGTAAAAAATCAATAAAATATATTTAAAAAAAAATAACCAAAATTAACAAGCAAACACACTGGAGAACATTCAGCAAATACAACCATCTGTACTTTACTGAGCATCTACAAAGGGAATGACATAAAGGCTTAAAACCTCAACGGCTAAGGATACAAATTGGAAATTCCCAAAAATTCTCAATAAAGAAACTGCCCTGGCCAGTTTCCTCAGTGGTTAGAACATATTCCCCATCAAGGTCACGTACTTGGATTGCAGGTTCAATCCTGGCCCTGATTGGGGCATGTGGGAGGCAACCAATTGATGTGTCTCTCCTGCATTGATGTTTCCGTCTCTCTCTCCTCTTCCCTTCCCTTTCTCTCTCTCTAAAAAAGAAAAAAAAAATCAATGGAAAAAATATCCTCAGGTGGGGATTAAAAAATAATAATAAAAAAATAAAATTAAGAAAGACCAAAAATTTTTAATTAAAAAAAAGAAACTAAGCGCCACGTTTACGTGTTCTCCTGAGATGCACTGGTGTGTCGGCAAGTGCCGTGTGGCTGCTGTGGAAGGGCGGGCTCCCCCAGCACTGGCACTGACAGCCTGACTCAGGAGGACCTGCTGAAAGGTAATTTGGAAATAGTGTCCATCCTAAGGACAAGCAAAGACCAGGAGCACTCACCTTCACAACTGTTACTCACACTGTGAATCTGAAGCCACAAGATGGTTCAGCAACAGAACATTTTGGCACCACACAGAGACATGGAGCTCCTTCCTTGTCCCTGCAGAGTGAGGACTCCCTACTGACAGGCACAAGCCCCTCCAACGCACATGGATACACATTCTCTCTCCCTCTCACACATGCCTGCCAGCACACAGCCACCTAGCTCAGCTTCTCTAACGACAGGACACAGGAGAGCCACTGGTGTTCCAGATGGTGAAGAGCTGATGCTGGACTCCTGACCGGATCGTGGCTGGGGTAGACCTCTGTCTACTCCTGGAGTCCAGGAGGCAGGACTCAGGGGGTAGACAGAGATGGTCAGAAGCTCCCTTATTAGCATAAATACCACAGCCTACTCATTCGGTAATTAACCAATTAGCTTAAACAAGCTACTAGTTACCTACTTTGAAAAGTTTACTTAAAGGAATCCTTTTGACTTTTTACTTCAAAGGGTCAATTCCTACTCTCCTGAAGAAAACACCCCTACCCCCAACTAGGCACCTTTTTCTCTCTGGCAGTTGGCAGGTCGTCTGCAGATTCAAAGATGAAAGCAGACCTTAGTGAAAGATATGTCTAACTCTTGGCATATAGTTAGCATGCACAAGAGGCTTTACCATCGGTGTTTCTCCCTGCGCCCCCCATCCTTTCCACTCTCTCTAAAAATCAATGGAAAAAATATCCACAAGTGAGGATTAACAAAAAAATAGTCAATTTAAAAAAATACAAAACATAAGAAAAATAGTAAAAGGACTCAAAGTACCTTGACAAGTAAATACAAATGGCCAATGTATCTAGATGTTTGCTTTGATAAGAAATCAAATGCAAATTCACACGAGCCCATTTTTAGAGCATCAAAATGCTCAAGGGTAGGCATGACCATTAGGGAAATGGGGGTTGTTCACAGGCACTGCAGCTACAAAGCACTGCCTTCTTAAATGTGCACCCTTTCACTCCACCTGCCACCCCAGGACTCCACCTTTAAAGAACTATTCAGACAAGTGAGAAAAACTATGTGCAGAGGATGAGTTACAACAGCAAAATCCCTGGAAGACCCCAAACATCTCACCAAGGAGCAGTAGTTATTTAAATCACGGTGAATCATGTCCAATCACAGATGCCTGGCCTGCTGAGACCCAAACGCACTCACTCCCTAACCAACGTTTCTTAATACCCACTTCCAGTTGGACCCTTTGAGGGCCTCACCGTAGAGGGTTACTGGCAGTTCTGGGAGGAGTGAGCTGGTGCGGAGCCTCACAGGCAGCGGTAATGAAGACTAGGATGCCTGCTTTCTCTGTTTACCGTGTCCCGCATTCCCTATATTCTGCTCTGCACTTTTATAGCGAGTACTACTTATGCCTATACATTCTTACCAAGGGTTTCCACTGGCCTGCTTCTCCAATAATAACCTCTTCTCATCTTCGGAAAACTGTAAGTCCAGTTCAAAAGAATTAGTGTCCAGGTCATGGATATACTGCTCGATGTTGCTGCCCGCCCTCTGCGGCAGACCCGTGTCTGAGGCAGACAGGGAGTGGGAGGATGACGACGATGACACCTGCATGCAGCCAAACTGGCTCAGGAGATTGTCGTACTGCACAGAGAAGAGAGAAAAGTAAGAACAGTGCCTAATGTTCCCTAGGGTCCAAAGATACAGACAACACTCTGACCTATGCTGTACCTGCAAGCTCACGGCCTGAGGGCCCCAAAGCCCAGGTGGGAGATGAGCCTCAGAGCTGCAGCCCAGTTCTGCTTCTCCTGTTAAGTGTGGGCAGCTCTGATTTCTCCTCCATTGGCTGGCTGGCCACTAAACCAAGGCAGGGCTGAATCCTGCCTGGTCTGGATCCCTCTTTCCGAGGGGAACATGAGAAGATGCTCACCCCAGAGAGCAGCTAACTCTCAGTCTTCATCTCCAGGAAGGGAAACTTCTATAAGCCCCCATGGTGCCCCCACTTCAGGGGGTTAGGATGCCTTCTGGGAAGAGGAGAGATGGACACCTATGGCCCCAGAGAACGCGCCCTCCACGGTGCAGACTCAGTGGCAGGAGTTCAGAGAGCCCTCCTCCTTTAGCCCTGTGGTCCTATGTCTCTGAGTCTATAGCTGTCACTATATGTTCCAATTTGACTGAGTTCAATTAAAAATAAAAAAATACTCCTTTTCATCTCAGCAAAGATTAATTAAGCTTGATATAGTCAGAGTTGCCTGCTATTCTAGAGAAAACTACAAACTGATGACACAGAAAATGGAATGACTCACAAATGTACCAAAAGGCAGGGGCTGTGTACTCGCACACTCCTAGCTGCTGAACGGGCCAGAGAGCCCAGCAAAGACCTGGAGAGAAGTGGGCACCCTGGACAGCCAGCCTCTCCATGGCTAACAAAGAGGAAAAGGAAAGATGCCACCAGGAACAGGTGAGATGAGAATGCAGCGCATCCTTCCAAGTCCCCTGTGTCTCTAGAGGGACGACTCCCTCCTGCAGACCCTGCGCCCACCCTCCTGTGTTGCCCCAAGCAGCCTTCACTCATGTGCTCACACAGCTTCAACAGCAGCCTCAGCCCTGCCCACTGACTTCCAGGTAGGAGTGACCCTAGTGACACTCCTGGGGCCCCTCCATCTAAGGCCTGGAGCATTCTCCACTTCCTCTCTGAAAACTGCCCCAAGGCCACCTCTGGGCAGTGTCTCTCAGCTTACAGAGGCTTCCTTAAGCTTCCGTGGGTGTCTCAACAAGCCTGCAAAGCCAGTGAGATGACTGTTATTACCACCTCCATTTCTACAACAGGGAAATAAGGCTCAGAATGGGCCCAAGGTCACAACCTGAGGGCCAGTGCGGAATTCAGAACCAGACCCGTGTCTTTCCAATGCAGTGACTGCCCCGCTCCCCTGGTGGAACTGCTGGCTGACCACCATGACCACTGTTTGCTGGGTGAGTCCTATCTTGGGGGCTCCATTGTACTGTCCCCAGGGAAAGCTCCAGATGCTCTATCTCTGCACTCCACTCTTCTCCCCTCAGCAGCACCTAGAACAGACGAGCAGCACAAACACCAAACCTAGAAAGGACATGTGACAAGAAGTGACAGTGGGCTGGAGTGGAGGTGCTCACCAGACTGTGCTGAACACTGAACTTTTCTCCAGGGGCCACCTGGAGTCGAGACATGAGCATCACCATCAGCCACCAGCATGGGGTTAGGAACACAGATGAGAACAGGGTGCCTGCTCTCTTCATTCCCTGAATGAAGATAGTTTCTGCTCCTCTCATTCACAGGGAAGTCCCCTTCTTGCTGAAAAGAACACTAGACTCTCTTGGAGCCTCATGGGTGGTGAGACTGTCCCCTGTGACACAATGTCTACCTCTGCATAAGCGAGTATCTCCTGGAGCAGGTTTTCTCTGTATTTGATACTTTTCCAGGTCCAAGTCTTTTTCAAGGTTCACTAAACTGTCCAATTGTGAAGTGTGGTATAGGGAGCTCAGGCCAAATACTTTCCAAGGTTTTCAAACCACACAGCCTTCAAAGCTGAGGATGAGCCACCTAACAAAAGGTAAGTTGTTAACCTGTAGAGCCTGTTTGAGATGGCAACATTTGAGTACCAAGAAGCCAGAGCTCTTGACATGGCGAAGGCAATAAAACAGCAGAGGGCCTGAAAAAGACACTCAAGTGTATGTACATGCATACACAAACACGCACATGTACATTCACACACAGGCTACAGGAAGCTGAGCTCCCCAGGCACTGAGATCTGAGACAACTGCGCCCTCCATCAGAGCTCGGCCAGCCAAACATGCTGCTTCCCTGGACACCCCTGCCAAAGGCACTGGAGACACTAACATACTCCTACGGGCTGTGCCTTAGGAACAACAACGGGGCCGGGGGAGGAAGTCCTGGGGATGAGCCTTCTGCAGTCTGCAAACACGGAGGCCACAGCCACTGCAATGGGGAAGCAGGTTAGGCTCCCTTCAAGTCTGGGCACAAAGGATATTTCAGGATAAGCAAAGGGGGATGTGTTGCTTATAACTATAAGCAGGAGATATAAGGAGCTCTTGATCTTTGAGAGGTGATACCAGTAATAATTTTAATTTGGCTCTGGATGACTCTTAGATAAAGTCTAGAATTCCCACATCAACTAAAGTGGAACTCTACACATAACTGGTTAGAATAAGCTACAGTGACAGAACTCAAGCCAGAAAAATGGACTATCCTATCTAATAAAGAGGGAATATGCTAATTGACCATCACACCCTCACAAAAGATGACAGCACCCACAGCCAATAAGGAGGTAATATGCTAATTGACAGCTACACCCTCAAAGATGGCGGCACCCACAGCCACAAGATGGGGGCGCCCAGTCCCCTCAGCCCTGCCGGGGCAGCAAGTGTGCGGCTGTGCCTACCCCGAGACGGGTCCAGCCGCTCTGCACACCTGCCTCCTGAGTTCCCCAGTCCCCTCAGCCCTCCAGGGCCGGCCAGAGGCGCAGGCAAGCCTTCGATGGCGGCTGTCCAGCCATTGCCCAAGGTGCAGGTAAGCCTCAGATGATGGATGCCCAGCCGACACCCGAGGTGCAGGCAAGCCGCCAATGGCAGCTGCCCAGCCACCCAGGGCCGCCCAAGGCTCAGGTAACCAGGGCCGGCTGAGGTTTGCGCTGCCGGCAGTGGCAGCAGCAGAGGTGTGATGGGGGCGTCGCCTTCCCCTGATCGCTGGGTCGCCTCCCGCCCCTGAGGGCTCCTGGACTGTGAGAAGGGGCAGGCCGGGCTGAGGGATCCCCCCTCCAGTGCATGCACAGGGCCTCTATTCAATGATAATAAAAAAAACACTTGAAGGTGGATGGTGGGTGCACTGCAGTTCCTTGTACTCCTCTGTCCAATTCCATATGCTTCCATAAGAAAAATTTAAAGAACAAAGTGTACTTACACTTACATCTGCGTTCAAGCTGGTGACTACAGCTTCCCACACATGCCAGGTGCTACACCCCTTGGGGTTGTACCACAATCTCTGCTTTTACCAGGTCCTAAAAGCTGACATTGACCAATGTCCATCCTCAATGCCACGTCCCAAAAAGTTCAAAGCAACAGCACCCCAGACTTCTCTTGGAAAGATCAGAAGCATTCCAGAATGTTTTTAGACGTATGATTATAAAGATACCAGCAAAGAGCATAAGATGCCCACCAAGATTCTTATAAGTATATTTCTAGTAACACATGATCTCACTCATCTAGGGGAAATGATGAACAACATAGACTGATGAACAAGAACAGGCCCAGAAACAAGGAGGCATCGATCGAACTGTCGGGCCTCAGAGGGAGGGTAGGGGAGGGTGGGGGTAGGGGTAGCGGGGAGAGATCAACCAAAGGACTTGTGTGCATGCATACAAGCCTAACCAATGGTTAAGGACAACAGGGGGGTGGGGGCATCTGTGGGGAGGGGTGGGGGATGGGAATAGGGGGATGAGGACAAATATGTGACACCTTAATCAATAAAGAAATTAAAAAAAAAAAAAAAGATGCCCACCAGGAGACTCAGCACGAGGAGCCCAGGGGAAAAAGTGGAGGGTGCTGTTCCTACTAGCTCCAGACTCCCCCACCCAACATCTGCCTCTGGTTCAATCCCTATGAGTAAAAATTATCTAGAAAAAATGAGAAAAAGGGACTTGACCACCCCAGGGCCTGGTGACCTGCACTCGGGGCAGACCCACTTTGGCCTCAGTCTCGGTGAGAGACTCAGACTTGGACTGCCAAGTGTCCAGATCTATGCTGGCTTCCCCTTGAGTCCTTCATACCATTAATCAGAGTTCCGTGGTCGATGGGCACAAACTTCCTAAGCACAGAGGAACCACTTTCACAAAGTATGACAAGCAGAATCCATCTCTGCCTGGGTTGTTCCTGACACACATGAGCCAGCTTACGTTTCCATAGCAGTCTTCATCATCTTCCGACATGGCTGGTAAGTAAGCGGTGAGTTTCGGAGGTGTCTGATGATGCAAATTCTCCCACGTAATGGACTCAAAGAATGAATGAGCTTTCAGAGGACCGTATCCTTCCATTTCTTCACAGCCTAATCGCTTTGTGGCATCTAAAACCTTAAATAAATGTCAAGACATGTTAGTGTTAGGGTTAAAAAGTAACTCTGACAAAAGTTCTTTTTGAGTAGTTCCTTTAACTTCCCAGTACCCTAGAAATAGAAAGTGCCTGTGGCCCATCCCACCTGGTCCTACCAAGGGCCAGGGACAGACTGAGTCACCTTCTGAGCTTCCTTTTACTTCTCTCAAGTTTCTGTTCCTTTCCCTCTCACAGGTGAAAAGAAATCACAACTCAAAATTAATGAAAGCAGCAAGCATTATTTTAAAATATACAGTTGAAAATTCTAAAAAGAGAAAAAAATGAATTTACTGGCTGTAATAACGAAGAGAACAAAGAATCTATCTGGATGGTAAGCTATCAGATGGGGGGCAAAGAGCCTGTGTCTCCCACCAGCACTGATTTCACAGGGCCCCACAGCTGTCTCCTCAGGATATGGCTGTGTTCCTCCACCCCCAGACTCACAGAGGACCAAGCACACCCTCCCACTGAGGGGACTGACACAGAAGGGACAGGCAAGAAGAGGCAGACGATAGCCTTCTCAAACTGATGAGGCAGGGCTGATCCTGCTTCCCCAAGATCAAGTTAAGGGACAGTCTAGAGCCAAAGTACTCCAGGGGCAGGGACAGTGTAATTTCTAGAAGCTAGGTTATAAATGGCTGCAGAGTAGGTAGAAGCTATACTCACCTGCACCCAGCCCCAAACCAGATTCATAGCTATATTACTAGTATAGAGCAATCAACCTGGATAACCCACTGAAGGCTAGCTGATCTGACACATTACAACCACAGATTTACAGAAGAAGCCACAGAGAGACTGGTAAGAAGGGCAGAGATGTGGAAAGGGCTGGCCCCAGCACCCAGGTGCGTTGGCAACTGAGAAGCTGGAGGAGTATCACTGCAGCAAAACGTCCTCCTTCCAGTAGCGTGGGGTCCCAACCCCACACAGGGATCCCCAACTCAGAGCAACAGAGATGGGAACATAGCATCTGGTGGTGAAAATCACTGTGGTTTCCATCTGCCTGGGAGACCCAGGTGCCACCTTCCCAGGGACAAGCACTCCTATCGTTACAGCATGAGCCTGGGAGTGCACTGCACAGTCTCCAACTGCTGGCGAGGCCACTCTGTTGTACTCAGGTCCTGTGGAGGGGTCTGCTAGTTGCATCCATCATGACATTTGGGGCCCTATTTTTCTGGGGAGGTTTTGGCAGAGACTCAGACAGTGACTAAACTGTGTGGCTTTGGAAAGAAGGCTGGTCTCCCCCACCTCGAGCCTGCAGCCAGTGCCCCTACGCCCCCCATGTTGACTCACTTGATAGGCCCTGTCCTGCTGAGTTCAGCAGTGCAGGGGTACCAGAGTGCCTTGCAGAGCTGGGACTTTCAGACCATGTCTCCCAAGGAAACTTTTGTCCAGGAATCAGATAGGTGGATGCTGGGGTGTGTGTGGCTACATTGCAGGGTGGGGGAGAGGGACACTCCCATCTCTCCAGCGAGTTCAGCCCCTGCTACCCCAGGAATAAGTACCCACCCACCTCCCACAAGCTTGAAGGAACCACCTCCAACAGGAGACTGTTTGGATCAGCCTTGACAAGTCCTGGATACCCTGCCCCGCTGGGCTCAGTTCCATGGATGGAAGGAAGAGTGGCTCAGGCCTGAGACATTCAAAGTGTGAGTCCCTTGGACGCTATTATCTGGGACCAAGACAAAGTGCTTAGTCCTCTCCTTAGGCATGGGCTGGCATCACCCCCAGGGGAGACTCTTTTGATCTGTCCCCTTAAGCCCAGGGCAGCTGAGCTTGCTCCTGCAAAGGGCATGACTGGCTACACCCAACCTGAACCCGCAGCAATCCCTTCCAAGAGGAACTAGAATTGGAGACTCTGGCAGACACTGAGTGGTTTGGCTCTGGAGGAGGGGCCACTTTCCCCTCAGTGAGTCCCTGACTATGTGATCCCCAAGTAGGGGACCCACTAGCCCTATCCTCCTGATCCCAGTTGCCCTGCCCTACTGAGCTCGAAAGCTATGCAAGAGGCTGTGGTTCATGGCCAGCCTGGGCCCACTTTACAGTCTTTCTTCAGAAGGCTTTGGAGGAAGACCAAGTAACCTCAGGGAGCCTCAGTCCTTTTACAGATCTGCCTCCAGATCTAAGCTGGAGGAAGATGACCCTTATACACAGATTGGCCACTCCCACATACACCCAGGTCCAGCAGATGCAGCCACAAACAGTGAATAGCGTGGTAGTTCCAGACAGTAGCCAAGGCTGGTTACACAGAACCTCTGACATTGCCCTGAACCTGAACCCTGCCCAAGTAGAGCCAGAATCAATACAACCAGTCTTGGGCTTCAGATCACACCAGAGCTCAACCCAACTGGCCACATAGCTGCACACACAAAAAGGGATTCCAGCAGGCACCAGACCCTGCTGGGAACAACTCTGCCTTGGGGGCAGCCCTTGCACATCATCTCATATTCGGGGTGATCAAGGTTTACCCTTACAATCAGCCAGCCTGAAGGGTTAACTCCACTCACGAAAGGGCCAACAGCACTCAAGACTCAACTACAACAGGAGGGTGCACATAACTCACAAGAAATATTCCTGGAGCACAGAGCTCAGGTGATCTGGAAGATTGTGCCACTGACCCCAACAAGGCCCTTCATCATAAAGCCATCATAACAAGTTTGGGAGTTATAGCAGATCTACCTAATAAACAGAGACAAAATGGGAAGGCAGAGAAAAATGCCCCAAACAAAAGAACAAGAGAAACCCCAAAGGAAAGAATTAAATGAAATGGAAGCAACCAAAATACCAGATCAGAGTTTAAAACAATGGTTATAAGGATGCTCAAGGACTTCAGGGGAAGGATGGATGATCTCAGTGAGAACTTAACAAATAGTAAGGCCCTGACTTGGTAGCTTAGTTGGTTAGAGCACTGTCCCTATACACCAAGGATGTGTGGGTTCAATCCCCGGTCTGGGCACATAGAAGAATCAACCAATGAATGTATAAACAAGTGGAACAATAAATTGAGGCTTTCTCTCTCTCTCCCTCCCTTAAAAAATAAGTAAAAGAAAATATTTAAAAACAAAACCCACAGAGATACTAAGCATTAAAAAGGACATAGAAGCCATAAAAAAAAAATTCAGAAATGAAAACAATCAAACCTTGGTTCTCAAACATCTCCTATCTCGAAAAAAATATCTAGGTTGTTGAACAACCCTTTCATACTGATATATCATCATGACAAAAAGTGTCCTCTCAGGCCACACACATAGGAGAGAATGCAAGTCAGTTTACTGCTAAACCTTGTGTTGTCAACATCTCAGGAAATTGTGCTGTGAAAATTTTTGTGTGTCTTTTTTTTTTTTTTTGCTTTTGTTGCTGGTGAAATGGGCAATTAGCACAAATTTAAAACACAAAGAGGCCCCCAAGAGTGTTAATGTTACCAAGAGTGTGAAAGAAACAATGATCACAGGCAATTGAAGAGGTAGAAAAACTGTTGTTGATTTGGATAAACGAAAAGCAGTTAGCCAGTGACAACATTTTGGAGGCAATGATATGCGAAAAAGCAAAAATGCCTCATGCTGACTTCCTGAAAGACACCCCTAGAACGAGTGCTGAAAGTGATTCCTTTATGGCTAGAAGGAATGGTTTGATAAATTTAATAAAATAAATGTTTGTTTATAGACCAAACAGTACATTAGACATGTACTGTATATATAAAAGGTTAAAATGGAATCATTGGGGGTCTAGAACGAATTAATTCAATTATATTATTTCTAGTGGGAAAAAAATGATTCAGTTTTCAAACAAATTGCTACTCGAAGAGCCTTCTGGTATGAATTAAGTTCGATAATCAAGGTTCTACTGTACACTAGAAGGAACC